>NC_033803.1:21298104-21387270 GCF_001876935.1 Asparagus officinalis
TCATCAAGTCTCTTTGCGAGATCTTCATGGTTTCCCGTCATATAAGCGAAGCTCTTATGTTCAACAAAAGAGCTTGATGACTGGGACTCTGCAATGGCTGAGTGTTCGTCATCGGAATTTAGTTTCTCTGGCCAAACTCCGATAGTTGAAGGGGGAATGGCTCCTGTTCGAGTCCGAGTACGTTGGTAGATTCCTTCAAACTCGTTAGTGATTTCTCTGACGCTTGGAGAACGATCTGTCTCTGGCTCGTCAGAACTAAGGTTTGATGATCTTCCTCTGCCAACCATGTTAGAAGTGACTCTAAGGTATTCATCCTCTAAAGTCTTCTTCCTGTGAGGATGTCGTCGATTATTGAGTAAAACGACATTTGTCGGTCGGTTGAACATCGACACTTCCTGTGAGGATGTCGTCGATTATTGAGCAAAACGACATTCGTCGGTCGGTTGAACATCGACAGCAATTCCCGCAAGTCAGAGACTTGGGATGAACCTCTCACAGAGCGTGAGGGTAGAGATGGAACCCCCTGTCCATTAAAGGATGAGACTGGCTCCTGGTGAACATGGATCTTGAGTCCACGTTGATCTTTTTGAACACGACGAATCGCATCGTGTTCTGAAGAAGAAACACGAGGGTCGTGTTCTGTTTTACTAACGCTAGACCGAAGTCTGCGTTTTGTTGATGAAACGCACCTTTGCCGGTTGCGTTTTTGTTGGTTAACGCAGTTTGTAAGTCTGCGTTTTGGATCTTGAACGCACTCCTGAGAGTTGCGTTTTGGTTCTGAAACGCACTCCTGAGAGTTGCGTTCTGCCAAATCAACGCAGTTTTGAAGGCTACGTTTTGATTGCACAACGCACCACTGAGGGCTGCGTTTGGCATAAACTGAGCCCACTCCTTTAGAGGTAGGGCTGCTCGAGTAATCTCGGCGACTAAAGGAGAGGGTTTCCTTTGGCATAGGAGCAACCTTTGGAGCTTTAGTCTCCTTGGCACCTCTCACAGAGCGTGAGGGTAGAGATGGAACCCCCTGTCCGTTAAAGGATGGGACTGGTTCTTGGTAAACATGAATTTTAAATCCATGTTGATCATTTTGATCACGACGAATCACGTCGTGTTCCAATAATCTCGGCGGCTAAAGGAGAGGATTTCCTTTGGCATAGGAGCAACCTTTGGAGCTTTAGTCTCCTTGCCACCTCTCACAGAGCGTGAGGGTAGAGAAGGAACCCCCTATCCGTTAAAGGATGGGACTGGTTCTTGGTAAACATGAATTTTAAGTCCATGTTGATCATTTTGATCACGATGAATCACGTCGTGTTCCAAAGAAGGAACACGAGGGTCGTGTTTAGCTTGATTAACGCAAGACCAAAGTCTGCGTTTTGCTAGTGAAACGCAGTCCTGCGATCTGCGTTCGGATTCAGAAACGCACTCCTGAGAGTTGCGTTTAGTTTGTGAAATGCACTCCTGAGAGTTGCGTTTTGGTTCTGGGACGCACTCTTGAGAGTTGCGTTCAGCCAGATCAACGCAGGTTTGATGTCTGCGTTTAAATTTTGGAACACACTCCTGAGAGTTGCGTTTTAGTTCTAGGACGCACTCCTGAGAGTTGCGTTCAGCCAGATCAATGCAGTTTTGAGGTCTGCGTTCTGATGTTGGAACGCGCCTCTGAAGGCTACGTTCTATCTGGGAAACGCACCTCTGAGGGTTGCGTCTAGCTTGGCCTATGCAGAGCTCATGTTGAGGCTCGCAAACGCGGAAGTCGAGTCTTCTCCTTTAGGGAGGGGACTGTATGAACAGTGCAACCCCCATGGGAGATAGTCTTTAGATGAGTTGGCCGCAACTGGAGCTTTAGTCTCCTCGGAAACTTTGTGGATCTTGCGCATAGCCTTGTGGCTAAAGGATCCGGAGGAGAGGGCCTTCTCAAACTTGGCTTGATCAAACTCGATAATCAGAGTTTTAACGGTCGTTCCAGTGAGATGAACATCGGATTGCGCCACCACTTCTTCGACAGAGAAGCTAGTCCCCAGCAGAGTCGCCATCTTTTGTTTGTTGGAAAATTTTGCAGTAAAAAGCAGTAAAAAGACAATGAAAGAAAAATTTGACTTGTATTCCTCCCAAAATCAATTACAATTTGGATTCCGATTACAAAAGAGAGGAGAATGAATTTGATTCTCCCCTTTATTTAAAACTGGGTTCTTCACGGTGGCGATGAGGTGCCTCCCTCGAATGCTTGCGTCGAGTTTGCTTCTCGTTGACGATCCGAACGTCTTGATTCACTGGAACGATGTCTTCTCCTCACGATTTGACGCTGTGGAGAACTTGCGTGGCAAGTTTGAAAATAACTCTTAACGAGTTGATAACTCTGAACGAGTTTTAGAAGAACTTGCAGAGCAAGTTTTGAACTCTGATCGAGTTGATAACTCTGAACGAGTTTGAACTCTTGAAAAAGAGTTGATTTGAACCGAAAGTTCGGTTAATAAGCCAAGGAAGAAGCTCCTGTTGCTGGTCTCCAAAACTCCTTGTTGCTGCAGAACGCGGCAAGATGCTCGATCAAGGATCCCCAAAAAGTCAGCTCCCCCCCTCCAAAAAAAGAGGATCGCTCCCTAAATTGTGGGGAAAACAGTTTTAAAACCGTTCTGTTAGTGCTTTGAACGAGTCAAAGCGTTGAAAACAGCGTTCTGGGCCCGAACTGTGCGTTTCTGGACCTGAAAACGCACAGTTGGGCCTGTAAACGCACAGTTGGCCTGAAAACGTACAGTTGGCCTGAAAACGCACAGTTGGCCTGAAAACGCACAGTTGAGCCTGTAAACGCACATTTGGGACGTTTTAGGCTGAAAACGCACAGTTGGCCTGAAAACGCACAGTTGGCCTGAAAACGCACAGTTGAGCCTGTAAACGCACAGTTGGGACGTTTTAGGCTGAAAACGCACAGTTAGCCTGAAAACGCACAGTTGAGCCTGTAAACGCACAGTTGTGCCTGTAAACGCACAGTTGGCCTGAAAACGCACAGTTCGTGCTGTTTTAGAGATCAACTCTGCGTTTTGAGGTTATAACGCTGGTTCGACCTGTGCGCTTTGACTCTGTAATGCAGAGGCGAACCTTAGGCGGGCTTGGCGAGCTTCAGGCTAAGTCCAATGTTCTGACGAAGTCCAGTCTTGCAGACGGACTTCAGAACATAACTTGCTACGAAGAACAAGTCATAACTTTCAAACCGTACGTCGGAATTGGACGAATTATATATGAAAATCGGCTATCTCGACGAGATGGGGCCATCCGAACCTAGCCAAAAGCTTCGGTTCGCTTCCTCCATTTCGCCAAATTCCTCACGGTTTGAGAGATATTTGCATTCTAATATGAAGAGACCGTCAATTTGTAGTCTCTTTTGCCAGAGCTTTGTACAGATCGTCCTCTTGTAATCTTCGTCTTGGCTCCTTGAGAATATGAGAGTCGTCAGATTGTAACTCCCGATGTTGATTATGAATGCTGTTGAATTAGAGTTTTTCATCAGTTGTCGTGAAGGTCGTCAGATTGTAGCCTTCTACGTGAAAGTCCTCAAATTGTAGCCTTCTGGAAGTCGTCAGATTGTAACTTCCATCATTGGTGTTTGATGGGGGATCAACTATCTATTGTGATTTTTAGACAGCCTACACCATCTTTGTTCCAAGGTTAGTAGTAACACAAATTTTTCCAATGCCAAGAATTTGAGAAGAGTTTTTATTACCCATTTTTACCATTCCAATATTACCTTCACGAAGCGAAGTGAAGTAGTCCTTCCAGGGAGTAGCATGGTAGGAGGCACCTGAATCAATCACCCATTTCGAGTCTTGACAAGTGAGATTTGCACAGTCTTCTTCACATGCAGAGAAAAGCACAATTTCATTATCACTAGCAACAACTGCACTTTCATTCACTTCTTGTTTTTCATTGGTCTTTCCTTCCTTTTGTTCTCGCTTGAGCTTGCGGCATTCCCGTTTTATGTGTCCATTCTTCCCGCGGTGATAGCAATTAATATCCTTTCTAGCCTTTGATTTTCCTCTTGACTTGTCTAGATTCTGAGGCTGTCGTTATTTGCTCCTCCCCCTGTTCTCGGTAACAATAGCATGAGAATGGGAGGATCCAGATGACTTTCTTTGTATTTCTTCATTCAAGAGGCTGCTTGTAACTTAGTTCATGGATATAACTCCATCAGGTGCAGAGTTGCTAAGAGACACTACCAACGTCTCCCAACTATCTGGTAACGAGCTAAGTAAAAGAAGGGCTTGAAGCTCATCTTCCAACACCATCTTCATGGCTACAAGTTGATTTACAATACTTTGAATTTTATTCAAATGTTCAGATATAGTATCACCTTCCTTGAACTTGAGATTGACAAGGTTCTGAATCAAGAAAGCTTTGTTGCCGGCGGTCTTTCTTTCGTAGATATCTTTAAATTTCTTCCACAAGCTATTCGCCGAAGTCTTATTTGATACATGATGGAATACAGTGTCATCCACCCATTGCCGAATGGTGCCGATGGTTTTCCGATCGAGCTTCTTCTAATCGTCTGCTGTCATGGACTCTGGCTTAGAGGATTCACCTTCAACTAGAGCATAAAGGTCCTTGCAATATAGAAGATCCATCATCTTTGCCTTCTATATCATCCAATTGTGGTCATTCAAACTGATCATTCGAACGCCGCCAACAAGAGTCTCCATCTCAACACAAGAAGATTAGCAAACTCGCTCTGATACCACTGTTGGGAAATTAACAGTACAACAAGACATTTCCCGACTTTATGATGAGATGAGAACAAAAATAGAAGAGAAAAACAGAGAAATACAAAGAGAAATAAAGAGATTGCACACACAAGATTTACCGAGGTTCAGCTCAAATTGAGCCTACGTCCTCACCCACCCCTTCTTCACTGTTTCCACTATAATCAAATGAAAGCTTACAAATGGTCTTCTCTTAAGTTGGTATAACTTAACTTGAGGATCACTTTCTCTCAAACTCACTTGAGGATTACATATTTGTATGTGGTTCTTCTTCTTGCTTCTTGCTTTCAACCTTCATCATCTCCCCTCTATTTATAGGGAGGATATGCCTCTTGGATACACCACATTCATTGCATGGGAAAGTCCAAAGACTAGCCCTTTCTTTTTCCAATGCATGGGGAAAGACAATCTATCAATGCATGCATGTAGTCAACCACAAAATCTTTATGGTTAAATCCATATTAATTCATCACGGGGATGGACCCCGGTTTCAATCAAAAAGATATAGTGAATGTGCTGCTTCTGAGATAACCAAAGCTATCATTGACGATATCAGCGAGGATTGTTTCCTGTGATGATCGATGAAGCTCGTGATATTTCAATCAAATAGCAAATGGCTGTTGTGGTATGGTTTTTTAACAAGAAAGGACACGTCATCTGGAGGCTCTTAGGCATTGTGGATGTCTCAGAGACCACCTCTCATTCTCTTAATATGGCACTTGAAAAACTTTTTCCAAAGAATGTTTTTTTCCATATCAATATTATGGGGCCAAGGCTATAAGGATGCAAGTAATATGAGAGCGAATTTAACAGTCTCAAAGCACTCATCATGAAAGAAAACGGATCTGCAATTATGTTCATTGTTTCGCGCATCAACTCCAACTGGCACTAATTGCTACGCCAAAAAATCATTTCGTAATAGCTTCATTATTTAGCTTAATGACAAATGTGGTAAATGTTATTGGAGCTTCATGCAAGCGTCGTGATCAACTTTGTGAAATACAATTTGCTAAGATCATTGAAGCACTACAAAATAGCAAGATTCAACTTGGTCGAGGCTTGAATCAAGAAACTAGCATTAGATGTGCAGAAGATACATATTGGGGGATACATTGATCTGTTTGATTATTATGTTTCATCTGTCATTGATATCTTGGAAATTACTGTAGAGGATGGCTTAAATTCTCAACAAAAGCAAGTGCCCTACTGGATTTATTATAATCTTTTGATTATATATTCAGCCTTCATCTTATGCGAAGTGTACTTGGACAAACTAGAAGAGTTGGGTTTGAAGCAGGGGAACGGTGTTCTTTATTGTGATAGCCAGAGTGCTATACACATTGCCAAGAATCCAGTATATCATGTCAAAACGAAGCACATTGACGTACGTTACTACTTTATATGCTTGCTGATTGAGGACAACAAGTTACGATTGGAGAAGATTTTGGGGAGTCAAAATCCTACGGATATGTTGATGAAAGCAATGACCATCGACAAACTGGAGTTGTGCGCAACTTCAGTTTGTCTTCACGCGTAGGAGATGTAGGCGGAGCCACACTAGGAGTATAGGCGGGATCGTCGGGTTGATGATGGTTGAAGAATGAATTTTTTTCCGGGTAGGAGAAGATGCTTACGAAGAATGCTGGAGTTCGGGAGAACTCGTTGATGATGGTTTCGTCTCCAAGTGGGAGATTGTTGGTTTTGGAAGTGTGAAGACCAAAACCTGAAGAAGAAATCATTAAAGTAGCAAAAAAGCCCATATCGGTCGATCGACGGACGTATGCCGGTCGACTGAATCGACTACAGGAAAACAACCCAGGAAACTCACTCTGGCTGGTCGACCGAAGCTTGATGACGGTCGACCGAGAATGGTCATCCGGTCGATAGAAGATAGGTCACTGGTCGACTGAAAAGGTGCACAAAACCCTGTAGGAAATGAACGTTCTGGCCGGTCAACCGATGCCATTGAGCCGGTCGACCGACACCATTGAGCCGGTCGACCGACGTCGAGTTTTCCAATTTCCTAATTCGTTTGGGAATCTGTTTTGGGCTGGGATACTATATATACCTTGATATTTTTTTAGGGTTTGTAGAACACGAAAAAAGAGGGTTTTGACAGCACTTTGAGATCAGAGATCTTAGAGAGAGAAGGCCTATTGCGAGCATTGTAATTTTCTTCAATTAATCAAAGTTTTTGGTGTGGTTCCCGAGGACGTAGGCACGTTTGCCGAACCTCGTTAAATCTGGTATTTTCTGGTTTGATTATTCTTTCCTATAAGTTTTTCTTTTTGTTGTGGTGATTTACCTACTTGTTAAACTCTTAGCACAAGATCCGGAAGGGCACGGGTTCGATTGTGTGTGATTCGAATCCCAAACAGCTAATCCCAAATTGTGTAGAGAGAAGCTATGAGTGGACCTCAAGCCCCTTTAAGCAAATCATACTTGAGATGCTAATAAAATACCTGCTGGTGAAAAATCCAGTAGGATGAAGTAGAAGGATATAAGATATCAAGGTAATGAGCAATATTAGAGAGATAAAGACCTAGGTTAGTAGCCAAAGGATTAACAGAACTTATAGTACTGATTACAATAAAGTAACATTTGCTCCTATAGTTAAAATGAAGATTTGTCATGTTTGGTTATCTTTTGCCACTTTACTCCGAGGCGACCACAAAGAGTATGAAATAAGACTTGTTTGTAGGGTACGCAAATCTATGTACAATTTGAATTAGTATCTCTTAATGCATGATGCTCTAAGTTCAATTACTCACTTATTGTTTTTGGGATGTATTCTCTAATTATATTAGGGGCTGTTTGTTTCACCATTTTATAGAAAAGGATTAGTATTTGGGGTCTGACAATGGCATTTTCGTAATTAAATGATTCCAAATGAATCCTAATCTTAAGTTTGGTTCAAAAAAAATTTACAGATTTGCTAACCTATAAAGCGGTCAAAACAGTGCATATTTATGGAATCCCAAATCCTCTCCGTTTGAGAGGAATTGGGCCAAAAAGCTGACACCCGAGTTCCACTTTCTTATTCCGATTCCTAATCTTCGAAACCTAGATCTGAGCCGTGGTTTCCCCGCTGTTCTTCTCCCGCCTTAGCTCTCTCTTCTTCGCGCCTCTTCTTCGCTTCTCTTCTCCCGCCGCTCGTGTTGGTGTGTTCCTTGGCTTTGGTTGTTGGTGACGCAGAGAAAGCGATGCCTTCAAAGGGGAAGAAATCATCGAATACCCGATCGTTCTCCGATCTCTCGAGCTCCATCAACTCCCACTTCGGCTCGCGGACCGGAATCCGACAACGACGATGAACTCCACTTATGGAGACTTCTCTCGCAAGCTTCAGCCAAGTTCCCTAACTTCATCAACGAATCCACTTTCATCGGAAGAATCTGCGAACAGGATTCTGATTTTTCAGAGGGGAATCAGGCTAGGGTTTGACTATCGGAATCCGCCATGGTGTCGTTCTCCAATATCCCCTAGATCGCTGGTCTCGGTAATTCATTGGTCCTGCACTTTGATTAATGATGAAAAGTTTAAATTTTTAGTGTCTGTTGTTAATTGAGAGTATAAACTATCTTGCTGAGATGATATTTGCTGCATTGGAGTAAAGGCTATACTTTTAATGCAATTCATTTCCAAAATCATTCTTAAACCCAAAATACCTGCAAGCGAATTAATTTTTAAACCCATTTTGTGCTACACTGATCCCTAGGTTGCTATAATTGGTGTATCAGTAATTGTGTTTGGCTCTGAATTGCTATATTTGATGTATCAGTCGCTACATTTGGGTTTAAAATACTATAATTGGGTTTGAAAATAACGGGTTTGAAAATAATTCAATATGAGTATTATGAGTTTAAGAATGATTTTGTAAGTGGGTGGGTTTAAAAATAAATCAGGTTGAAGTTTGAGTTGTATTATGAGTTTAAGAATGATTTTGTAAGTGGGTGGGTTTAAAAATAAATCAGGTTGAAGTTTGAGTTTATAAACAGAAAAATCTATATTTTCACAGTTCTTCTTTGTTAGTTCAAGTAACATTTGACTGTAATCTTGTCACAAGGTAACATTTAGCTGAATGAAAGTTCAATCTATGATAAACTAACATGATGAAGATAATAATAAGATTTTGTTCAAAAACCTTTTTTTACCTCCCATCTCCATTTCCTTTTGTCTTTACCAGGGAAAAAAAACTCCATTAAGAATATCCAATAACTTCAAATATTTAACAACCAAACCCCCGTAAGCTGCCTAATAAAAATGGATATTCCATCTCCAACCTTATTCATACATCAATTGTTGGGACATAACAGAAGCAAGGGGTGAGGAATGAAGTTGTTTGGTTGGTTTGATTTTTTAATGTTAAACCATTTAAACCAATATCTATCTTGTATATTTGGCGCTGAAAATCAGCTTTACATGATCACCTATTGGTAAGAGGTTTTCTTACAAACTAATTTAAGTCTATCAGGTTGAACCTATTGGCTGTTATTTGGAGCTTGTGTAGCTCCTTGCCCTTGGGTTTGTTGCTGTTTTGTTTTTGAGCTTGTGTAGCTCCTTGCCCTTGGGTTTGTGTTGTTTTGTTTGGAGCTTGTGTAGCTCATTGCATACGGCTTTGTTGCTGTTTTGTTTTGAGCTTGTGTAGCTCCTTGCCATTGTGGGGTTTTGGTTGTCAGGTGGAGCTTGCGTAGTTCCTTGCCTTTGGGTTTGTTGCTGTTTTTTTTTTTTTTTTGAGCTTGTGTAGCTCCTTGGCATTGTGGGGTTTTGGAAATAGCCGTTGCTACAGTGTGTTTTCTTTGAATTCTGAAGTTGGTGGAACTAGCCGTTGCTACAGTGATTTTGTGATGATCAGTGAGCTAGCCGTTTGCTACAGTGTTGATCCCTAAAAAATTTCATTATGAACCAAACATGGTATTAGGAATTGGAGGGTTTCTATAAAAGTGAGATTTTTTTTTTCTTTGGGTGAAACAAACATAGAATGCAACAAAAATAGGATTCTATAAAACTAAAACTTGTCTATAAGTTTTTTATGGATTAGGTTGGAATCCATAAATAAAATAGGATTTCTAATCCTATTCCTATCCTCAATTGAACCAAACAGCCCCTTAGTATTGATTTTAAAGAAGGTTCTGTTGATATATTTTTGCGAGAAATGAAATTTCTCAGACCATATATTCTTATATCAGTATATGAGTATGATATGAAATGTATGGATGGTATTGCTATAACCGGTGATCACAGTTCAAGGTCATTGAACTGAAGCAGTTTCTTTGGAAAAATTCGATATCAAATATATTGATAAAAAAAGTAATATTGAAATTTTTTGTTATCATATAAGCTATTTTATGTTTCAACAATATGTCTGAGATCAACAGAAAAAAGGAAAACTGACTGAAACCTTCGAATATGCATAGTCAAAAACAATCGACGGTAAACTTCTTCATGCTATTTATCAATTTGGAAGGCCCATGACAAGGGTAATATCCTTAACTATAATGAAATGTGACTTGACTATGATATGGTCTATCTCAGCTAGTTTTCACTTGCAACGAGAACTAGTCACATAGAAGTTGCTGCCAGGATTTGCCAAGGTCTCAGATCCGCTCTTGTGAAGTGGAATTAGATTGATGATTCATATAACAGAACATCAAATATCAATCGTGTCTTTATTGAAGGAAATCTGTTACATGGAGAAATAAAAACCGAAGTTCACTTAATTCCTAAATAGATCATTAAGGCAGAACATGGGGCCATGGCTTCCACTAAAACCTGGGTTAATGTGGGAGAAGTGCGCTTAATTCATATACTGAACAAACTCAATTACCTCTTTCTCACAAAACCCCTGATTACCCAAACAATCTGCTTTCATATTTCAGGAAGGACGCAGGTACAAAACTTTGCCTGTGCATTGAGAGAAAGATTTCTCTCTATTTTCTGTGGTGATAAATGGGAGATAACCAGATTCTTACTTATTTCAGGAAAGGGAAAAAAATTTAATCATTTAACAAGTTAGACAAAATGTTATCCTGTTGGGTATCCGCAATTTCTGCTCTCTTCAAACACTATTTCTAAATCTTTCATACAATCTAGGAAATAAAACAATTTGCCTACTAATTTGAAACCAAAACCCTTTTAACCCTCACAAATTCCTCATCTCTTTATATCTCTATTGATTCTTTTGATACAATATATGGACTGGTCTCATGTATACCTGACCTACCAATAAGTCAAGCCTCACTAGTCCTTCACTCATTGCAAAAAAACTAGTGCATTTCGGAAGAGAAATAGAAATAAAACAAGATTACCAATTCGAATGTCTAAAATAGCATACCTCTGCAGCTTATTTTCACCCAGGGGTCTCCTGTATACTTCACCTCATGTCAAGCTCATGTTTAGCTCCTCCTGAGAGAAGTAGTAAAGAAAGAAGACCACCAATTAAAATGATCAACACAGCATACTACTTAGACCCAGTAAGAAGTTAAATGTAATGGTTGTTTTTTTAATAAAAAAAAGCGTTTCTTTTTCCTATTTTCTTCTTTATGCTCATTGAGAAATGAATTAACCTGGATTCATACAGTTGTATCAAGTCCTTGGGGGACCCTTTGCTGGTGAGTTGGATTTTCTTTCTACCTATCACCAAACAAAGTAGAGCTTTTCCCTTTTCCCTAGACTTGCTTCTGGCATTTCCTAAGACAAGGAATTGCTTTCATTATTATAATATCTCCCATTTTGTTAGTGCATCAAAATGATTTAAACTCTATGGCCGCTAGACTACTGATTTTTCATATTTATCAATTTTTTTACATAAATAATCCAAAATACTAATTACTTAGAACACAGGCAAACTGTTTCCTGTGGAACATTAGAAACGTTTTTCAGGAAATATGAAACCTAGGTGTGCATTACAATTATCAGACACATCAAAGTGATGCGATGTATTAAATTTTGACAGGAAAGTTCATCCTTCTGAAAAGTTCAGCAAAATGTAATTATCAATAGGGAAAACTCATGATGGATTCTGTTTTGCATTCTGTTTGCTTTGTTTCAGTTACATCACTGTGATAAAAGTCATGAAACTAACATTACCAAATCACACAGGAATTTGTCTATGAAAACATATCAGGGGTCAATCTGTTAATTTCTCTATAATTTACTGCCAGGAAAGGATGTATAATTTATTAACAAGAACTGCAAATAATATCTCTATTCTTATCTAATACCGCGAAGTGAAATAGTGGACAACCTGGCCGACTCAAAAAGAGTATATATCCTGGTCTCTCATACATCCATGAACAAACTTTTGGTTTTGTTATCTGTGCCAGGAATAAGTGTCATTGCTACTCATTTCAGTTCGCTGGAAATCTATGAAACTAATGCAGTAAAGTATAAATCACACAGATGTTGGTCTTGGGTGTGGAGACCCAAAACTGAAATCAAACAAACGAAGAAAACAGAAAATACATGGGTCGGTCGACCGACAGACCTGGTCCAATCGACCGCGACACCTGTAGGAAACAAGCGTGAGAAGCTCGCTTTAGCCGGTCAACCGACAAGGATGGTCCGGTCGACCGAAAACCCTGTAGAAATCCAAGCCCAAAATCGAGCTCTGGCCGGTCGACTGACACGAGGACTCCGGTCGACTGAAAACATACACGACAACCCTGTAGGAAGTTGTCGCTCTGGTCGATCGACCGACTAGCATGGTCCGGTCGACCGAAGTTAGTTTTTCCAGTTTCCTAATTCGTTTTGGAAATTATTTTGGGCTGGGATCCCATATATACTTATAAACGTTATTAAGGTTTGTAGAATATGTGAAAAAGAGGGTTTTGAGAGAATTCTTTCAGAGAGATAAAAACCTATTTGTGGGCATTATAATATTCTTCAAACTAATCAAAGAATTGTGTTGTGTGGCTCCCGAGGACGTAGGCACGTTGCCGAACCTCGTTAAATCTGGTGTGTTCTTTCTTGTTTATCTTTCATGTAAGTTTTCTTTTATTTGCGGTGATTTTCCTACTTGCTAAAATCTTAGCACAAGGTCTGGAAGGGCACGGGTTCGGTTGATTGCTTGTTTCGAATCACCAACAACTGGTATCAGAGATTCGTTCAGAAGATTTATGCGAGAGCCATGGCAAAGGAAAGAAAATCAAAGATCGAGAAGTTTAACGGATCAGACTTCACCTACTGAAAGTCACAGATGGAGGACTATCTATACTAGAAGGATCTTTATCGTCCGTTGATGGACAAGGCTAAGGGAAAAAAGAAAGCGGAATCTGACAAGGACTGGGAAATATTGGATCGAAAGGCTCTAGGACAGATCTGATTGTCGCTCGCCAAATCAGTCACCTACAATATATTGAAGGAGAAGACGACAGTGAGGCTTATGGAAGTGTTCGCGAATATGTACAAGCAACCGTCACCCGCAAACAAAGTGCATCTCGTCAAAACACTCTTCAACCTCAAGATGGCAAAAGGATGCTCCTTCACGATGCACCTCAGCAAGTTCAACATGATTGTTGATCAACGTATCTCTATGGGCATCACGTTTGATGATGAAGTGCAGACTCTATTGATTCTATCACAGTTGTCAGATAGCTGGACAGGTTGCGTGACCGCAATTAGCAACTCGACGGGGAATGAGAAGTTGAAGCTGAGTGAGGTTGTTAGCATAATTCTACCCGAGGAGGTTAGAAGGAAATCATCTGAATCAGAAAGTTCAGGTTCAGCCCTAAATCTTGAGCAGAGAGGCCGAAGCCAGAAGAAGGGAAACCAGAATAGGAATCGATCGAAGTCAAAAAAGAGAGGTCGAACTCGAAGGTTAGGCCTATCAAAAGGAAGTGTTGGAACTACAACCAAGATGTGAATGAGAAGGAGGCTCATATCGTGCAAGATGCCTTGATACTTGCTATGGACAGCGATTCCGATTCTTGGATTATTGACTCAGGAGCCTTATTCTGCACCACTACTACTAGGAAGCTTCATAAAAACTATATATCAGGGGACTTTGGGAAAGTGTACTTGGGGGACAACGAGCCTTGCAATATTGTTGGAAGAGGCGACGTGCAAATTTAGATGAAGGGCTCTAAGTGAAATCTGAAGAACCTCAGACATATACTAAAGCTGAAGAGGAATCTTATTTCGGTTAGCCAGCTTGGAGCAGAAGGCTATGTTTTAACATTCACCGGGGATTCGTGAAAAATATCCAACGGTACTATGGTGGTTTCCCGTGGCAACAAAACAAGAACTTTCTATCTCACTTCACATTCGAGTGACACCCTCGCAATTGCAGCTGGCAAGAAGAGTGCAGATCTGTGGCACAATAGGCTGGGACACATGAATGAGAAGGGTATAAAGATTCTACACTCATAGGAGAAGCTAACCAGCATCGATTCAGTTAAAGTTGGTATTTATGAAGACTGCATCTATGGGAAGCAGAAGAGGGTCAACTTTCGAAAGGGTGGAAGACTACCTAATGATCAGAAGCTAGAGCTTGTCCAAAAAGATATATAGAGCCCAGCTAGCGTGTCTTCTCTTAACGATTCGTTGTACTATGTCACCTTTATTAACGATCACTCGAGGAATGTGTGGGTATACTTCATGAAGCACAAGTCAGAGGTGTTCGAGATCTTCAAGAAGTGGAAGGTCATGGTAGAGAACGAGATAGATCTGAAGGTGATGTGTCTGAAATCGAACAACGATGGAGAATACGAGATGGAGGAGTTCAAGAGGTTCTGTACTCTAAATGGGATTCATTTGGAGAGGACTACTCCAGGGACGCCACAACAAAACAGCATTGTAGAGAGGATGAACATGACATTGACGGAGCGTGCGAAGAGCATGCGTTTACATGCAGGTCTATCTAAGACGTTTTGGGTAGACGGGTTGCATACGACGGCTTATCTGATTAATCATAGGCCATCAATTCTATTGGATTTTGGGATTCGAGAAGAGGTTTGGAGTGACAGGAAGGTTAATCTCTTACACTTACTGTAGGCGTCTAAAAATGCCTATAGGTATCTGCACACAACTCGAGACAAAGAGAAGACGATAAACATCATTATTCAAGTCGAAAGAGGATCATCTGACACCGAAAAACACATGAAGCGAATTAGCAAACCAAGTGGTCCGTGCACTCACCGGCCACCTCTCACCGGCCACCTCCAAGTGGCCTGCGTACTCGTCAGCTAGCGCCAAGTAGCCCACGTGCTCACCGACCATCGCCAAGTGGCCCGCGTACTCACCGGCCAACTCTAAGTGGTTAACACACTCACCAGCCACTTCTAAGTGGCCCGCATACTCAACAGTCACATCCAAGTTAACAAAATGTATGAAGTGAATCAGTGAAGCGTACGAGTCAACGTGACACGTGAAACGGCAAAACGACTCAGCTAGGAGTTGTGTTTTGCCCAAAAGGGGTGAAACACCATGTGTTTCATACCCACACCATGAGTGTCTAGGCCATTGAAAATTATAGGTCTCTTCATCATCTTTACAACGCATCTTGAATCACCTCATTCTAAGATCGGACGAGAGAGTTAAAGCCAAAATACCCGAGATGGTATGAACTGGCTCGTAAGGCTACGAGCCACCATTTGGTGGCTCACACAAAGAGGTGTCATTTAGATCATAAGTAGGTCAGCCATTGGAAGTTGTAGGTCTCTTATCCATCTTTCCAACACATCTTGAATCACCTCATTTCGAGATCAGACGAGAGCGTTAGAGCCAAAATACCCGAGATGGTACGAACTGGCTTGCAAGGCTGCGAGTCACCATTTGGTGGCTCACACAAAGAGGTGAAATTAATACCATGAGTGTCTCAGCCATTTGAAGTTGTAGGTCTCTTCTCTAGCTTTCTAATGTATCTTGAATCGCCTTATTCCGAGATCGGACGAGAGAGTTAGAGCCAAAATTCTCGAGGACGCACGAACTGGCTCCCACAGTGCCAAGCCACCATTTGGTGGCTCACACAAAGAACTAACATTTCAGCCATGATGTGATTTGATTCTAGAGAAACTCAAAAGATAAGGGTTGTAGGTCTCTTCATCATCTTTCTAACGCATCTTAAATTACCTCATTCCAAGATTGAATGAGAGCGTTAGATTCAAAATACCCGAGGTGATATAAACCAGCTCGGCCTAGCCACCAAGTAGTGGTTCACGCCGGTTCGCACCAAGTTCGGTTTGGTTCGCACCTGGTTCGGTTTGTTTGAACCCGGTTCAGCAGATTTTGTCCGAAAATGTGTTTTGATGATTTTCGATGGGTTTTCGTGAGATTTCTTCTGTTTCAGAGATTCCCAACTACCTTGATATCATCTCTACATATGGTTAGGTGGTTGTTAACTGAGGATAGGGTCAAATCCATCGTTCTTATTAGAAAATCCCCCAACCGAAGCCTATAAATACAGGCCTAGGGGTTCATTTCACATGAAGGACATCAAGAGGGTGAGGTGTTGTCGAAATTGAGAGTGAAGCCATGAATTTCAGAGGGTTAGCAGATCTTGGCAAAGTTCCGATAAAAAAAGAGAGTTTGAGAGATCTGAAACCCATTTCCCCCTTTTCCTCCGGATTAAGCTTGGTCTTAAGAGCATCTCCAACAGTTTTCCCAAAAAATTTTCAAAAATAGGGAAGCAAAAGTTATATTCTCCAAATTATTTTTGCTCCAACTCCAACATCTTTCCTATTTTGAAGATTCCTGTATTTATTACAATAATAAAAATATTCTACATTCGTATTTTGGGATGCTCTTATGCATTGGAACTACCCCCATGATATTTTTTGTAATTACGAATTTTGTTTTATATTTATTTTCTCCTCCATCCCGTTTTGAAAAACGAGTTGTATTTATGACAAAGCTCTCCCAAATATTTGAAGAATACCCCAGATTTAGGGAAAACTCCCATTTTTTCTCCTCTATCCCTATTTTGAGGAATGGGATGGGGAATCTGTTGGACCAAAAAAAGCCTAAAATTCTCCAAAAGTGATAATACCAATAAAATAGGGAAGCTGTTGGAGATGCTCTAAATCCCGAGAAGAGTTGTAATCTCACTTGGTCAGGATTACCACTTCAGCGAATACTTCCTTCGTGAAGTACGAGTTTTGATTTTCAATCTGTCAACCGGATCTGATCCGCAACGGTCCACGGATATCAACGTCCCCAGCATAAGCCAAGATCCCACGCAAACAATAGGTGATAAATATTTATTGTGTGTTGTTTGAAGGAATTATAATCCTATATTTTTATTGTGTAAGAAGATCTTATAAAAAGATCAACTTTTTATTTATTTGAGTTTATTGTAATGACTAAAGTTGTAATAGATTCGATGACAATAAAAACAATAATTTCTAACCCAAACACATTGGCGACCACAGTGGGAGCCAATAGCTGTTAGACCCTAGAGGGGGGGTGATTAGGGTCTTATGCTAATCTAATCCGATTATATGCTAATAAAAATTAATTAATGAGTTATCCTAGCAAGTATGAAATACAACAAGTTATATGAGCTAGGATAGGCAATATAAACAACAAGATATATCCTAACAAAGAGATATAGGCAATGTATGTGCAAGGATATAAAACTAACACAAGGTGATATATCCTACCAAAGAGATATACAATATGATATATGTAAGGATATGCAAACACAAGGGTAACATAAACAAATAAAATAGTGGATGAAATAAACAATGAGAGAAAGGCTATAAAGATGAACAAATATAAGTGCTAAGCCAAACTCAAACAAGCAATATGATCACGGAGTTCGGACTTTCCGTCCTACGTCTCCGCTCCCCACTCCCGGGGAGAAATTCACTATCACAACCGGATTTTCTACGTTCACCCGAATAACGTTTACACCTCACAGTGTCGGTTTTCAATGCTCACCGATCAATGTATACAATCACTCACAATGTCGGTTTTCAACGTTCACCGATCAACGTTCACTCCTCACATTCGGTTTTCTAGTTCACCGAAAACTTCATAACAACACACTATGTAACAAATATAAATTTGTTCTCTATAATAGATGAGAACTCAATTAAGCACAACTTAATATTACAATCTCTCACAACCCTAATATACTATGTATGCAAATACAATAAGCTCAAGTGGGTGTGTGTAACAATGAGTAAATAAAATCAAATCAAAACTAGCTTTAATAGAAATGATAATTAACAAATAATTATAAATAAAAGCTAGAGTAGAGTTTAGAAAACTTCTCAATAGATGACAAGATGGAGAGATGGAGATTGGAGCCCAAACAAGAAGATGATCTCCTCCACTTGTAAATATTGTGAGTATATTCTTTCTTGTTTATATGCATAATATATTCATTTCCTTCATGCATATATCTCTTTTTGTAAATTGTTTGTCATCATCAAAAAGGGGGAGATTGTTGGCCTTCTTGTTTTGATGATGTTTAACAATTTACAAAAAGAGATATATGCATGAAGGAAATGAATATATTATGCATATAAACAAGAAAGAATATACTCACAATATTTCTCCCCCTTTGACAACATCAAAAAGAGGGCAAAAGAATTAAGAGAGCGAAAGCTCCCCCTATCAATAAGCATAGGTGAGTATAACATATAGAAAGATATAGGGATTGCTCCCACTATCAAAATGCCTCATGAATATATGAAATGAAGATCATGGCAAACATATGTGAGCAAGCATAGATGGAAAATATGCTAAACACAACTCACATACATAAAGACAAATGAGAACATATATAAATTTATCAAAGTGAAAAATAGTAGCTCATTAACACTACATTATAAAGCATATTTAAAATTTGAATTATTGTGCTATATAGTGAATTCAAAAGAACAAATCAAAACAAGATTTTCATAGTTCAAAAATAAGATTACAAAACGTACTAGAATCATGAACTATGGATAAAAAATCTTTAGAAGTATAAGATCATGAAAAACAAAGGATTTGATCAATTAAAAAATTGTTTTCAAAACCAAAAGATTTTAAGACATAATTTTCAAAACCAAGACAAAGAAAAATAAAAATACTAAAATTCTTGGTTTAAAATCAAATTTGGTTTGGTACCCAAGTAATGTTGGTACCAAAAAGTTTAGGGACATGACCCCTATCATTAAAGCTCAAAGCCCTAGGGTTATGAACCCTCTTGGGCACATATGGTGCACTAACACGGTCAAAGCAATAATCACTCAAATGACCATTCCGATTGCAATTTATGTAATGAAAGAGATCCATTTGTTTTTGTGGACCATTAGCTCATGCACGGGAATTATTTGCAAATAAAGATTTTTTTTAAATTATTTTGCAAATCAGAAACATTCTTAAACAATGGTCTTTTTGGAACATATTACAACTTAGAAGCTTTTTGTATATCAAAACAAAATTTAGCAAGATGTCCAAACCTACCACAAACATCACATTTAAAAACATGTGATCTACTAGAAACATTTGGCAAATGAGATTTATTTTTCAAATCAAAACAATATTCGGCCAAATGACCAAAACGATCACAATGATCACATCTGTACACATGAGCATGCTTATGATGAACAATAGGTGCATGTGTGTGTACATGTGATGAAGAAGCTACATGAGATACACAAGGAGCATTGATATTTTTATGTTTGTGTGCATCATAGCAAAATTTAGCTAGATGGCCTTTACGGCCGCAAATAGAGCATCTGTAAACTTTGCTATATATGTGTGCATAACGAGTGGATGATGACTTAGACTTGGCACACATATCCATAAGCCTCTTATGATTATTAATGCATGTTTTTATAAAGTTGAATCTAAGATGAAATGCATTTTATTCCATAAGATTCAAATCAATTTATTTTTTAGCAGCATATGTGCATTTTTAGAAGTAGACATAAAATAGTGCATTTATAAAGGAAGCAGTAATCATTTGTATGTTTTCTACTTCTAACATGGCATTATCTCTTTCATGAGTTAAAAGCTTAAGCAAAGTTTGAAAGCAAAGACTCATGATCCAATTTTAATTTATTTTAGATTGTTTTTGCTTTAAGGGATCATATTTTCCATTAGAAAATAGTAATCAAACTTAGAAAGTTAAAGACTGCATGATCGGATTTCAAAATTACATGCCTTGCGCTTTATAAATTAAATGAAATCATTTTGCAATTTGTTAAAGCATGCAATAATTTTTCACAATAGCACAAGGAAGTTGCATCATTGTTAAGTGCCTTATATTTTGATCGATGTTGCTTATCAAACACACCATGTATCGGTCACTAATGGCTTATTGAGTGTAAATGTATGTAAAATCATTTGTCAAGCTCGTTAGTGCCATTAACGAGGATGGATAGGAATATATGCTAGCAATACGAGATATCCAAAGGAGGAGGAGGCCAAGAGATGAAGGCACATCATTTCAAGAAGGCGACAATTCGATCATAAGCTTCATCCGATTCAAGCTATACAAAAGCTCAGTATATTGCTCTCTATATGAAGGATATTAGCTTTCTTTTGTTTTTTGCTCATCTAGTGCTAAATGTAGGCAAAGACGTTACCTGAGTTTACTTGAAGCTATTGGGAATCAGGCAAGACACGTTTTTAGCACATATGTGTTTTTTAAAGCGTTTTTCACAAAAACACTATTTCAGCAAGTATGAGTACTCTATCTGGGAAATTCTTTTTCCAAAACAGTTTTGTTTTTAGTAATTAAAAACATTTTTACAAAGTTTCAGAATTTTCAGAGTGCAAATGAATATTTTGCCAATATTTCCAAGTTTTGTCAAATCTGTTTTCTGGAAAGTATCAGAAATCGGTCGAACGCGGCTCCGGTCGACCGATCCTATGACCTTATTCCTCAAGTATCTTTCCAGAATTGTCGAGGTCGAAACCGATACGGTCGACCAAAGAATTTTCTATTTCAGATCAGGTCGACGCCGTGTCGGTCGAGCCGACGGACCAGGCTCTGCTGGTTTTTTGCCTAGTTTCCCATAGCTGCTCGCGGTCGACCGAATTTTCCCGGTCGGCTCGACCGACAGGCTTTTCCAGGTCGACCGAAATTTCCTTCGGTGCACACGATTTTAGTCTTTCGTTCAGTGCGCGCGACTTTTTTAAAAACGGTCGTTTGCCGCTCGACAGTTGTGCTTTCACTTGTTAAGTGATTGGCACAGTCTGTGATGAGGGGCGCTGAAGAAAGAGATTATTATCTCATTTGGGAGATTTGTTTTTGTTTAAATGATTAAACTCATCCGTATAAAACTGCCCCAGACGCTCTTCTTACTTCTTAAGGCCCTAATACAGTTTTGAAAATCAGAGAAGGCTTTTTCTGTTTTCCTAGAAAATTTTCAAAAACTCTGTTTTTTTCCTTGTTTCAAGTGTGTTTCACTCCAGCCTTCAGTACTCTTCTTTTTGCTATAGGGGTTTTTTGTAAAGAGAAGGTTCTTGCTTGTTTTTCTTCTGCTGGCTGTGTGGTTGAAGATCTGTGAGATGCTACTGTGAAGGAAGTGTGATCTGTGAAGCATCAAACTGTGTAGTGAGAAGAGAGATCTTATGAGATCGCTGTGTAAGACGAATTCGCGGCTTGCCAAAGCGCGGATGTGTTAGTGATTTCTGCCTCGAGAGTGGGGAGCGGGGACGTAGGTGCAGCGGGCCGAAGAACGAGCTACGTTAACAACATCGCGCTACAAGGATAAACGATTCCTAACTCTATCTCTTTCTATTTGATTGGCAGCTTCTATTTTGTGGTTTGCTTAGTGCTGACGTTTTAAATTGCATCATTAGAGGGCGCTCTGACCCTAATCACTCCCCCCTCTAGGGTCCTACAACATTGGTATCAGAGTTTGGTCTCGCTAAATATCCAGTTTTGGTTTAACAACCTTAGAGAAAAAGATCTAATGGAGGCCTCTTGAAATAGCCATATGATAGAAGGACAATCCAGCAACTAGGCACCTCTGCTTCACCGGCACTAATTTTGCTATTGGAAGGCCTAAGATGAGAAATTTAGCTTCGTTGCAATAGACCTGACATTCTAATGAGCTCATAGAAGAGAAATATGAAGAATAAGTCCAAAGTCGGGAGCATACCCGATTGGAGAAAGGCAACTAAAGCTTAATCTGCAAACGCTAAGGCTTAATGAACGTCCTTAATTTGTGGTCGTTTCCCCTAATGAATATAATAGAGTTTCCATCGTGTGCAACCGCATACGATTGGGTAAAATTATGTGTCACACATGAAGGAACGTCCCCCAAGTTAAGGAATGCTAAGTTAGTGGACTTATGCATACATAAATCCAAATGAATCCCATTGATCTATGTTTTCTCGTTTTACTAAATATCATCAATGAAATTGACATGGTCTAGATAAGGGCAATTATCCATTCAAGAGATGAATTACAAGATTACTTCGCGTGCCTTGACTCGCGACATGGGAACCCAAGGCTACGGCCATTGAGGAAGCTCATGACTCTCACTACACTAGCCTCCTGATAGCCTCATCGGAATTCTGCAAAGTGCATAGAAGAAGCTCAAGGGGAAAGGATAAAGGAGGAAGTGTCATCAACGCACGCGAAGTTGAGGAGCCGTCACCAAAATTGAAGACATAGCCTCTCAAGGGAGGCTAGTGAGCAACTCATCTTCGTGCGTCGGAGAGTGCAGTTGATTTCTAGAAGAAGTGGGCTCCTCTCCTCTAGAAAGAACTCTAGAGCTTATAAAATGAACAAAAAATTTAATCCCCGATCTAACAACAAGTTTTTCATCTCGTGTAGGAAAATGCTTTTGAAATGCCAACGAACCGGGTCAGCATCGGCTAGGATTGCCCCATAGCTCAAGGAAAAGTACATGAAGTACAAAAAGAAAGAAGGCGCTATGTATGCCGGATGGGAAAATACCCCGAAACCCCAAGTGACTGTCGATAGTGATGAAAGAAGGAGCGCAAATTTGCTCTTCATAAGACGCCAAAATGTTGTTTCATCGGCAAATGAACAAGAGGTAATATCGCGAGGCCGAAAGTGAATCTTTCTATATGCAATGTGACATAGCTATGGCATTAGAAGAGTTGAACTTGAATTAAAAGAATGTCTAAGAATAGCTGCTTCTTCAAAAATTGCATACCTCTTTGTGATATTAAGCTAAGAGCAACTAACAAACCTACTGCTTGCTATAAAAGATGAATTCTAGGAGATCTGCAGATTTCGAGAACAAGCAATTACAGAATCAAAGATTGAAAAATTTAGAAAATTGAGGGTTGGTAGAAACTAGAACGCCACTCATGCTTATGACAACTACAATCACCATGGTAGAAATAGGTTTGCATAGTTTTCAACATTCGTACCATACAAAAGAAATTTTGTATGCACGCTATTGTATGAGACATGGACACAATTTCTACTCATTGTAGAAATAAAAGACAATGAAGATTTTTAGGTTTGATATGGGTATCAAAAGGTAGACCAACACTACAACCAGCGCAAGGAACGCCAAGACATGGTAGCGCTATAAAAGCTACTACACCTTATCTTTCTTCTTTTGTAGGGAACCGTCACAGGCAAACGACCGTAAGAGAGATGTGGTACCTCTTGATAGTGGTTGGCTTCACATCATAATGACGGGCAACAAGAGTTATTTGGCAACCCTATCATAGGATGAAGGAGGCAATGTCTCCTTCGTGGTGGTGAGAAAGGTAAAATCATTGTATCGGGTCTAATTGTAAGAAACCCCTCACCCACAATTGAAGATGTTTATTTAGTAAGTGGTTTGAATCATAATCTTCTTAAGCATTAGCCAATTAAGTGAATAAAGGTTTTGATATTCCTTTAACCGGATAAATGCATCATTTAGTATGGATGGAAAATATTGTTTTTAATTGCCAAATGATCGCAAGTCTAAATGTTTTATAATTTTTGAGTATGATGAGTTAGTTAAGCCAAGATGTGAAGTGTCTTGCGGCTATTGATGAAAACCCTTGATTTGCACAAGAGACATTGGACATGCAAATATGGAGTTATACAAAATTAGTCTAAGAAGAAGCTTGTGAAAAGGCTAGCCTAAACTTACACTTGCATAAAAGATACATTTGAGGATTGTGCAAAGGTAAACAAACGAATCTTACTTTCAAAATGCCATGTCATGGAGGTATCAACTTCTAAACCTTTGCATTCTTCATCTTGATTTATTTGGTCCCTAAATGCGTTGTTACGCTCTCTTGGAGGCAAAACACTATGTTATTTGTGATTATGATTTGATTTTTCTCGTTTTACATGGAGCAATATTTCTTGGCTAAGAAAAAATGATTGTGTTTGAAGAATTGTGCAAAATCATATTAAAAGAATTGAAATGAAAAGATTTTGAAGTTGTTAAGATAAGAAGTGATTCCATGGTGGTGAATTTCAAAAAATGAATTTCTAAGTGAAATTTTTGTGCTGCATCAATGGTAATAAAACTCATATGTTTTCCGCTCCTAAACACCCACAAAAAATGGTGTTGTTGAATCGGAAAAATCGCAGCCATACAAAAAAAGGATTGGGCAACGGCACTATATGCTTAAATTCTTGTTGATTTGGCCAAAATATTTTTTTGGCGGAAGCCACGTCAATGACGGCTTGGCCATGTTTTGAATCGTGTTTTGATTAGACCAAGGCTAAGAAAACCGCTTATGAACTTTATCATGGAAAAACTCCTTTATTGGTTATTTTCGTAGTTTTTGGTTGCAAATGTTTTTATCTTAAAATACAAAAGATGCACCATGATAAATTTGATCAAATTGTGTTGGTATTTTCCTTGGGTTATGCACGCTCGAAGTAAGGCTTATAGGGTTCTTCATAACGAAGCCTCGTTGTTGAAGAGTGCTATAAACGTTACTTTTGATTAGAACTAATGTTGGCTCTCAAGTTGTGTTCCATAGGAAGATGATGTAATGATGATATTGAGGAGGATATTGGATTTGTTGCAAAATCAAATGACACTCCTTCTAGAAGTTCAAAAGGATGTGGATTAGCAACAAACGCCGAAAGCATCAAAGTTGAAGCACGCTAAAGGGCTTGGAAATTCAGCCGATCCATCATCCAAAGGAACAATCATTGGGAAGCCCTTTTAAAAAGGAGTATAACTCGCATCAAGCCTTGAAGTGAATGTAGTAACGTTGCATTCTAAGTCTCAACTAGAACCCTAAAAAGGTTAATGATGGCTTTGAATGATGAATTTTGGGTTTTGCTATGCATGAAGAATTAAAACAATTTTCAAAGAAAATGAAGTTTGGAAGTTTAGTTCCTAGACCTAACAAATGCTAGTGTTATTGTAAGCAAAATGGGTTTTTAGAAACAAACTTGATGAACATGGGCATTGTAACATAGAAATAAAACACGTTTGTGTTGCGCCAAGGATACAATCAAGAGAGGGCATACGACTATATGAAACCTTTGCACCCGGTTTGGGGCAAGGTTGGAATCTATTAGGATGTTTTTTGGGGCATTATGGCAATGTTTTAAAAAATTTCAAACATATTTGCAAATGGATGTCAAAGTGCTTTCTTAAAATGGTTTTATAGAAGAGCGAAGTGTATGTTGAGCAACCCCCGCCCGCACGGTTTTATAGATACAATTTTCGCAAATCATGTTTACGGGGTACAAAAAGCTTTATAATGGTTTGAAAGCAAGCCTCCTAGGCGCTTGGTATGCTCGCCTCTCTAAGTTTTTCTTGTTGAAAATGGTTTTTTCAAAGGATCTATTGATAAAACACTTTTTGTGAGAAAAAGGAAAAATGATTATCATTTTAGTTCAAATATATGTGGAAGTGACATTATTTTTGCTGCTACTAATGAATCCTTGTGCAAGAATTTTCTAAGTTATGCAGGATCACTTTGAGATGAGTTATGATGGAGTAGAGCTTACATTCTTTCCTCGGGATCCAAAGTGCAAGGCAAACTAAGGATGGGATCTTTTATTTCTCAAGCAGTTATGCGAAGGAACTTGGTGAAGAAATTCAGTTGGAGGAATTCTAAGGCATGGCGCCTACTCCCGCATGAGTAGCTAGTGAGTTAAGCTTTGATGCCGATGAAGAGTGGAGAAGATGTGGACCAAAAACATATTCGAGGTATGATAGGTAAGTACTTCTTTAATCTCACCCGCTAGTAGCAGCGCGACTATCATGTTTAGTGTATGTGCATGTGCCAACGTTTTCAAAGCCTCTCCCAGCGTGCTGCATTTTAATTGGCGGTTAAAAGAGAATTCATTAAAGTATGTAATGGAACTTTTAACGCTAAGGTTTGTTTTATCACAACACTAAAATAAAAAAAGTTGACCAGCACTTTTTTGATTTATATGGATTTTTGTGAATGCGCGACTTTGCCGAATGTAAGGTAGATCGGGGCAAAAAGTAGCTAGTGGAACATGCAATTCTTAAGGGAAATTCCATTGTTTGCTTTGGCTTCCAAAAGAAACAAAATTGTAGTTGCATTGTCCGCCTAACGGAAGCGGAAATACCATTGGCCGCGCGCTAAATGTTGTGCTCAAGTTCTATGGAGTGAACAAAGTTTAGTTGACTATGATTTGAATTTCAAAATATTAAAATCTTTTGTGATAACACAAGGTGCCATAAAATATTTTCCTAAAAATTCGGGTTTTGGCATTCTAGAACTAAGGCATATTGACGTGCGCATCAATTTCTCTTAACGCGAATCATGTAGAGAGACAAAATGTATCCCTAGTTGATTTGTTGACACCCAAAATCTCAACTAGCGGATATATTTACTAAGGGCCTCTGAGAGGATAATGATTTTGTCGCATAAGAAATGGTTTGGGCTTAATGGCACTTATGTGAAGAGTTCTACATTGTTTGCTTGCTTAAGATTGCAATTTTGCAATTTGGCATTTCTTCTTACCCCATTTTTTTTTTATGGTGAACAAAGGGGAGAGAAATCATCTCATTTGTTGCATATATTTAGGGGGAGCTCATGAGATAAGGGGGAGGCACCTATCTATAAGCTATCTCATTTTTGCTACTTATATAATGGTTGTTGTCGCATCATCAAAAAAGGGGGAGAATGTTAGCCTTTATATTTTGATGATGTTCTTAACAACCACAATTATCGGTATAAATGGCTTATTGAGTGTAAATGTAGTAAAAATCATTTTTGTCAAGCTCGGTTAGTGCCATTAACGGAGGATGGATTGGAATATATGCCTACAACGAAGATATCCAAAGAGGAGGAAGGCCAAAGAAGATGAAGCAACATGCATTCCAAGAACGCAAATCGATCAAAAAGCTTCATCCGAGTTTCAAGCTATATAAGCTCAAGTATATTGCTCTCTATAATGAGAGATATTTAGCTTTCTTTTGTTTTTCTCTCTAGTGCTCTAAAATGTAGGCAAAAGAGTTACTGAGTTTTACTTGAAGCTATATGGGAATCACACACACGTTTTTAGACTTGTGTTTTTTAAGCGTTTTTCACAAAACACTATTTTTCACAAGTATGAGTACCTATCTGCAAAATTCTTTTTCAAACAGTTTGTTTTTAGTATTAAAAACATTTTACAAAGTTTCAGAATTTTCAGAGGTCAAATGAATATTTTGCAAATATTTCAAGTTGGTCAAAATCTATTTTCTGGAAAATATCAGAAATCGGTCGACCGGCCTGGTCGACCGATCCTATGACCTTTCCTCAGTATCTTTCCAGATTGTCGTCGGTCGAGGCCGATACGGTCGACCGAATTTTCTATTTTCAGATCGGTCGCAGCCGAGCCAACGTGTCGGTCGACCGACGAGGCCTCTGGCTGGTTTTTTCCTAGTTTCCATAGCTGCTTCCGCAGGGTCGACCGAATTTTCGGTCGGGTCGACCGAATGGCTTTTTCCGGTCGACCGAAATTTCCTTCGTCAAACCGATTTTAGTCTTCGTTCAGCTCCGCGACTTTTTATAAAACGGTCATTTGCCTCGACAGTTGTGCTTTCACTGTTAGTGATTGCCAGCGGTCTGTGATGAGGGCCTGAAGAAGGAGATTATTATCTCATTTGGGAAGATTTGTTTTTGTTTTAAAATGATTTAAACTCCCTATAAAACTCCCCATACCTCTTCTTCTTCCTTAAGCCCTAACGTTTGAATTTCAGAGAGCTTTTTCTGTTTCCTGGAGAAAATTCAAAACTCTGTTTTCCCTTGGTTTCAAGTGTGTTTTCACTTCCCAGCTTCAGTACTCTTCTCTTTGCTATAGGGGCTTTGTAAAGAGAGATTCTGCTTGTTTTTCTTCTGCTGCTGTATGGTTGAGATCTGTGGAGATCTACTGTGAGGAAGTGTGATCTGTGGAGATCAAACTGTGTAGTGAGAGAGAGATCTTGTGAGATGCGCTGTATAGACGAAGTTCCGGCTTCCAAACCGGATGTGTTAGTGCATTTCTCCTCGAGAGTGGGAGCGGGCGGGGGACGTAAGGTCAGGCGGGCCGAACCTCGTTAACACATCGCGCGTCAAGGATAACGATTCCTAAACTCTATCTCTTTCTATTTGATTCCACTTCTATTTTGTGGTTGCTTGTGCTGAGTTTTAAATTGGCATATTAGAGCCTCTTGACCCTAATCACACCCCCCGTCTAGGGTCCTACAATCATTAGGTAAATCATTAATAGATTCGAACTCGCAAACGCTCACTAGGGCATATCGCCTAGTGCATGTGTGCCATGGATGCTCCATATAACTTGAAGCGGGATCCTCCAAAGCTTATTGGAATCGCCTCAAATCCCCTTTGATGTGCTTCTATTGAATTTCTATAATAATTGGTAAGCACTAATCAAAATGAACAAACTTGTTAGAAAGAGAAAAAATCAAGTTGCATTAAGCATATATTCTAACACAACCTTGTTCATGGTAAATAATCTTTTATCATTTTATTCCACTTGTATTTCTCCAAAGTGGGGATGCAATATAAAGCATTATCAAATGATTCCCCCATAAAATCAATATTTTGGATTACACAAAAAGTTAAATCTAGAATTCCATTGCGTATAGGAAAAATTAATGAATTTAGGAGCAACATTAGATTCATAGCCTAACAATGTGCACCTTCATGACGCAATGATAAATATATAAGAGTGCAAGCAAGACAAATGCAATCAAAAACAAAGATTAGCACAATAAGATAACATTGGATCTTTAACTCAAAGGCGGATTAGACCTTAAATCAAAGAGCACCAAAGCTCTGATACCAATTGTTAGACGCCTAGAGGGGGGTGATTAGGGTCTTTATGCTAATCTAATCCGATTATATGCAATAAAATTAATTAATGAGTTATCCTAGCAAGTTGAAATACAACAAGTTATATGAGCTAGGATAGGCAATATGAAACAACAAGATATATCCTAACAAAGAGATATAGGCAATGTACGTGCAAGGATATAAAACTAACACAAGGTGATATATCCTACCAAAAGAGATATACAATATGATATATGTAAGGATATGGCAAACACAAGGGTAACATAAACAAATGAAATAGTGGATGAAATAAACAATGAGAGAAAGGCTATAAGATGAACAAATATAAGTGCTAAGCCAAACTCAAACAAGCAATATGATCACGGAGTTCGGACCTTCCGTCCTACGTCTCCGCTCCCCCTCCCGGGAGAAATTCACTATCACAACCGGATTTTCTAGCGTTCACAGCCGAATAACGTTTACAGACCTCACAGTGTCGGTTTTCACGCTCACCGATCAACGTATACATCACATTCACAATGTCGTTTTCAACGTTCACCGATCAACGTTCACTCCTCACATTCAGTTTTCTAGTTCACCCGAAAACTTCCATAACAACACACTATGTAACAATATAAATTTGTTCTCTATAATAGATGAGAACTCAATTAACAGCACAACTTAATATTACAATCTCTCACAACCCTAATATACTATGTATGCAAATACAATAAGCTCAAGTGGGTGTGTGTAACAATGAGATAAAGTCAAATCTAAACTCAATATAAAAACTAGCTTTAATAGAAATGATAATTAACAAATAATTATAAATAAAAGCTAGAGTAGAGTTTAGAAAAAACTTCTCAATAGATGACAAGATGGAGAGATGGAGATGGAGCCCAAACAAAGAAGATGATCTCCTCCACTTGTAAATATTGTAAGTATATTCTTTCTTGTTTAAATATGCATAATATATTCATTCCTTCATGGGCATGAATATCTCTTTTTGTAAATTGTTAAACATCATCAAAACAAGAAGGCCAACAATCTCCCCATTTTTGATGATGACAAACAATTTACAAAAGAGATATATGCATGAAAGGAAATGAATATATATGGCATATAAACAAGAAAGAATATACTCACAATATTTCTCCCCTTTGACAACATTCAAAAAGAGGGCAAAAGAATTAAGAGAGCGAAAGCTCCCCTATCAATAAGCATAGGTGAGTATAACATATAGAAGATATAGGGATTGCTCCCACTATCAAAATGCCTCATGAAATATATGAAATGAAGATCATGGCAAACATATGTGAGCAAGCATGAGATGGAAAATATGCTAAACACAACTCACATACATAAAGACAAATGAGAACATATATAAATTTATCAAAGTGATAAAATAGTAGCTCATTAACACAAAAAAATGTAAAAATAGATTTATGAAAACAAATGAGAGAATAACATGAGAATCATGCAAAAAGAGTTTCGAAAGAAAACAAATCAACCAATGAAATCATAAATCAACCAACAATCACATAAAACCAAACCATCATTGATTTTCAAAAATCAAGAGAGGCAACTCTATCAAGCTCTTGAGCTAGTATCAACCCCATATGAACAATTTAGCACACCCGGTAAACAAGATTTGGGAATAAACACCTAATAATCCGGGGGTTATATAAAATACAAACTCTCATACAAAAACAAAATTTAATAATCTTGAAAACAAAGGAATTTGATCAAAGAAAAATTGTTTTTCAAAACCAAAAATTTTAAAGACAATAATTTTTCAAACCAAGACAAAGAAAAATAAAGCAAAGAACGACAAATTCGATCAAAAAGCTTCATCCGATTCAAGCTATATCAAAGCTCAAGTATATTGTCTCTATATGAAGGATATTAGCTTTCTTTTGTTTTTCTCTCTAGTGCTAAATGTAGGCAAGAGTTACTGAGTTTACTTGAAGCTATATGGAATCACACACACGTTTTTAGAACATTGTGTTTTTTAAAGCGTTTTTCACAAAACACTATTTTTCACAAGTATGAGTACCTATCTGCGCAAATTCTTTTTCAAACAGTTTGTTTTTAGTATTAAAAAATTTTACAAAGTTTCAGAATTTTCAGAGGTCAAATGAATATTTTGCAAATATTTTCAAGTTGGTCAAAATCTATTTTCTGGAAATATCAGAAATCGGTCGACCGGCCTGGTCGACCGATCCTATGACCTTTCCTCAGTATCTTTCCAGATTGTCGTCGGTCCGATAGCCGATACTCGACCCCGAATTTTCTATTTCAGATCGTCGACTCGTGTCGGTCGAAGCCGACGAGGCTCTGCTGGTTTTTTCCTAGTTTCCCATAGCTTGCATCGGGTCGACCGAATTTTTCCGGTCGCTCGACCCGACAGGCTTTTTCCGGTCGACCGAAATTTCCTTCGGTCAACCGATTTTAGTCTTCGTTCAGCCGCGACTTTTTTAAAACGGTCATTTGCCTCGACAGTTGTGCTTTCACTTGTTAGTGATTGGCACGGTCTGTGATGAGGGCCTGAAGAAGAGATTATTATCTCATTTGGGAAGATTTGTTTTTGTTTTAAAATGATTTAAACTCTCCTATAAAACTCCCCATACCTCTTCTTCTTCCTTAAGCCCTAACGTTTGAAATTCAGAGAGCTTTTTCTGTTTCCTGAGAAAATTTTCAAAACTCTGTTTTTCCCTTGGTTTCAAGTGTGTTTCACTTCCCAGCTTCAGTACTCTTCTCTTTGCTATAGGGGCTTTTGTAAAGAGAGATTCTTGCTTGTTTTTCTTCTGCTGCTGTATGGTTGAGATCTGTGGAGATCTACTGTGAGGAAGTGTGATCTGTGAGATCAAACTGTGTAGTGAGAGAGAGATCTTGTGAGATCGCTGTGTAGACGAAGTTCCGGCTTCCAAACCGGATGTGTTAGTGGATTTCTCCTCGAGAGTGGGGAGCGGGGACGTAGGTCAGCGGGCCGAACCTCGTTAACACATCGCGCGTCAAGGATAACGATTCCTAACTCTATCTCTTTCTATTTGATTGCACTTCTATTTTGTTGGTTTGCTTGTGCTGAGTTTTTAAATTGCATATTAGAGCCTCTTGACCCTAATCACCCCCCCTCTAGGGTCCAACAAAGTTCATAAACCGAAAACACAATCTTTTCTCAGGCTATCGCCTAGTGGCCGTGTGCATGTTGCTCCATATGAACTTGAAGCGGGATCCTCCAAAGCTTGTTGGATCACCTCCAAGTCCCCTTGATGTGCTTCTATGAATTTCTATAAATTGTAAGCACTATCAAAATGAACAAACTTGTTAGAAAGAGAAAAATCAAGTGCATTAAGCATATATTCTAACACAACCTTGTTCATGGTAAATAATCTTTTATCATTTTTATTCCACTTGTATTTCTCCAAAGTGGGTGCAATATAAGCATTATCAATGATTCCCCATAAATCAATATTTTTGGATTACACAAAAAGTTTAAATCTAGAAATCCATTGCGTATAGGAAAAATTAATGAATTTAGGAGCAACATTAGATTCATAGCCTAACAAATGTGCACGCTTCATGACCATGATAAATATATAAGAGTGCAAGCAAGACAAATGCAATCAAAACAAGATTAGCACAAATAAGATAACTTGGATCTTTAACTCAAGACGATTAGACCTTAAATCAAAGAGCACCAAGCTCTGATACCAATTGTTAGACCCTAGAGGGGGGGTGATTAGGGTCTTATGCTAATCTAATCTGATTATATGCTAATAAAAATTAATTAATGAGTTATCCTAGTAAGTATGAAATATAACAAGTTATATGAGCTAGGATAGGCAATATGAACAACAAGATATATCCTAACAAAGAGATATAGGCAATGTACGTGCAAGGATATAAAACTAACACAAGGTGATATATCCTACCAAAGAGATATACAATATGATATATGTAAGGATATGCAAACACAAGGGTAACATAAACAAATGAAATAGTGGATGAAATAAACAATGAGAGAAAGGCTATAAAGATGAACAAATATAAGTATGGCGATATAAGATATGAACATAAATATGAATGAACGCCAAAGCAAACGCAAACAAGCAATATGATCACGGAGTTCGGACCTTCCGTCCTACGTCTCCGCTCCCCACTCCCGGGGAGAAATTCACTATCACAACCGGATTTTCTACATTCACCCGAATAACGTTTACACCTCACAGTGTCGGTTTTCAACGCTCACCGATCAACGTATACAATCACTCACAATGTCGGTTTTTTCAACGTTCACCGATCAACGTCCACTCCTCACACTCGGTTTTCTAGTTCACCGAAAACTTCACAACACACTCGGTTTCTAGCTCACCGAAAACCTTACAAAACTCACAATGTAACAAATATAAATTTGTTCTCTACAATAGATGAGAACACAATGTAGCACAACTCAAGGTTACAATCTCTCACCACCCAACTATACTATGCAATGAAAGATACAATAAGCTCAATGTGGGTGTGTGTAACGAATGAGAATAAAGTCAAAATCTCAAACTCTGCAATATAAAACTAGGCTTTTAATAGAAATGATAATTAACAAAGTAATTATAAATAAAAGGCTAGAGTAGAGATTTAGAGAAAAACTTCTCAATAGATGAGTAAGACAAGGATGGAGAGATGGAGATATGGAGCCGGACAAACAAAGAAAGATGATCCGGCTCCACTGTAAATATTGTGAGTATATTCTTTCTTGTTATATGCATAATATTATTCATGTTTTTTGCCTTCATGCATATATCCTGCTTTTGTGTAAATTGTTAAACAATCATCAAAACAAGAAGGCGACAACATCTCCCCCATTTTTGATGGAATGACAAACAATTTAGCATAAAAGGAGATATATTGCATGAAGGAAATGAAATATATTAATAGCATATAAAGCAAGAAAGAATATACTCACAATATTTCTTGCGCGCCGCTTTGACAACATGCAAAAAGAGGTGCAAAAAGAATTAAGCGAGCGAAAGCCTCCGCCCCCATAGTCATAAGGCATAGGAGTGAGTAATAACATATAGAAGATATAGGAGGATTGCTCCCACTATGGCAAATGCCTCATGAATATATTGAAATGAAGATCAATAGGCAAACATATGTGAGGCAGCATGAGATGGAAAATATGCTAAAGCACAACTCAAATATAACATAAAGACAAATGAGAACATAATAAAATTTATGCAAAGTGAAAAAATAGTAGCGTCATTAAGCACAAAAAAATGCGTAAAAATAGATTTATGAAAACAATGAGAGAATAACAGATGAAGAATCATGGGCAAATAGAGAGTTTTCGGAAAGAAAACAATATCAACCAATGAAAATGCATAGAATCAACTGTGCACAATCACATAAAAACCAAAACCAATCATTGATTCTTCAAAATCAAGAAGAGGAGTCAGGTTCGTGCGCAAGCTGCTACAAGCTGCTTGAAGCTAGTATCAACCCATATGAACAATTTAAGCACCCAGGTAAACAAGATTTGGAATAAACACACTAATAATGCCCGGGGGTTATATCAAATAGCATAACCGTCTCATAAATAACAGAAATTAAAATAATCTTGAAAACAAAGATTTGATGGCAAAGAAAATATGTTTCAAAACGCAAAGAAGATTATTACAGACATAATTTTCCAAAACCAAGAAAAGAAAAATAAAATCTAAATATTCTTGGAGTTTAAATATCAAAATTGGTTTTGGTACCCAAGTAATTGTTGGTACCAAAAAGTTTATGGGACATTGACCCCTATCATTAAGCTCAAGCGCCTAGGGTTATGAAGCCCTGCCTGGCGCATATGGTTGCACTAACAGCGGTCAAAGCAATATTGCACGATCAAGATGACGCCGTTCCGATTGCAATTTGTACAATGAAAGAGATCCATTTGTTTTTGTGGACCATTAGCTCGTGTACGGGAATCATTTGCAAATAAAGATTTTCTTTTAAAATTATTTTGCAAATGAGAAACATCATTAAACAAAGATGGTTTCTTTGGAGCATTTTGCAAAATAGGAACTTTTTACATATCAAAACAAAATTTAGCAAGATGTCCAAACCTACCACAAACATCACATTTAAAAACATGTGATCTACTAGAAACATTTGGCAAATGAGATTTATTTTTCAAATCAAAACAATATTCGGCCAAATGACCATGATGAACATGATGAGTATGTGCATGTGTATGTGATGAAGAAGCTACATGAGATGCACAAGGAGCATTAGAATTCTTATGTTTGTGTGCATCATAACAAAACTTAGCTAAATGACCTTGACGGCCGCAAATAGAACATCTGTAAACTTTGCTATATATGTGTGCATAATGAGTGGATGATGACTTAGACTTGGCACACATATCCATAAGCCTCTTATGATTATTAATGCATGTTTTTAAAGTTGAATCTAAAGATGAAATGCATTTATTCATAAGATTCAAATCTTTATTTTTACGCACATATGCATTTTTAGAAGTAGAACATAAATAGTCATTTATAAAGGAAGCAGTATCATTTTGTATGTTTTCTACTTCTAACATGGCATTATCTCTTTCATGAGTTAACTTAGCAAAGTTTGAAAGCAAAGAATCATGATCCAATTTTAATTTTTTATTGTTTTCTTTAAGGATCATATTTTCATTAGAAATAGTATCAAACTTAGAAGTTAAAGACTCATGATCGGATTTCAAAATTACATGCTTGCTTTATAAATTAATGATATCATTTTGCAATTTGTTAAAGGCATGCAATAATTTTTCACTAGCACAAGCAAGTTCATCATTAGGTAAATCATTAATAGATTCGAACTCGCAAACCTCACTAGGGCTATCGCCTAGTGCATGTGTGCATGATGCTCCATATGAACTTGAAGCGGGATCCTCCAAAGCTTATTGGATCGCCTCCAAGTTTGTAAGCACTATCAAAATGAACAAACTTGTTAGAAAGAGAAAAATCAAGTGCATTAAGCATATATTCTAACACAACCTTGTTCATGGTAAATAATCTTTTATCATTTTTATTCCACTTGTATTTCTCCAAAGTGGGTGCAATATAAGCATTATCAATGATTCCCCATAAATCAATATTTTTGGATTACACAAAAAGTTTAAATCTAGAAGTCCATTGTGTATAGGAAAAATTAATGAATTTAGGAGCAACATTAGATTCATAGCCTAACAAATGTGCACGCTTCATGACCATGATAAATATATAAGAGTGCAAGCAAGACAAATGCAATCAAAACAAGATTAGCACAGATAAGATAACTTGGATCTTTAACTCAAGACGATTAGACCTTAAATCAAAGAGCACCAAGCTCTGATACCAATTGTTAGACCCTAGAGGGGGGGTGATTAGGGTCTTATGCTAATCTAATCCGATTATATGCCAATAAAAATTAATTAATGAGTTATCCTAGCAAGTATAAAATACAACAAGTTATATGGAATTAAAACTAATTAACAAATATATTCTTGTAAGATAGATATACAAAGAGTTATGTGCAAGAATATGCAATATACACAAGGTGATATATCCTAGCAAAGAGGTATACTATATGATATATGCAAGGATATGTAAACACAAGGGTAACATAAACAAATGATATAGTGGATGAAATAAACAATGAGAGAAAGGCTATAAAGATGAACAAATATAAGTGCTAAGCCAAACTCAAACAAGCAATATGATCACGAAGTTCGGACCTTCCGTCCTACGTCTCCGCTCCCCACTCCCGGGGAGAAATCCACTATCACAACCGGATTTTCTACGTTCATCCGAATAACGTTTACACCTCACAGTGTCGGTTTTCAACGCTCACCGATCAACGTATACAATCACTCACAATGTCGGTTTTCAACGTTCACCGATCAGCGTTCACTCCTCACATTCAGTTTTCTAGTTCTCCGAAAACTTCACAACAACACACTATGTAACAAATATAAATTTGTTCTCTACAATAGATGAGAACTCAATTAAGCACAACTCAATGTTACAATCTCTCACAACCCTAATATACTATGTATGTAAATACAATAAGCTCAAGTGGGTGTGTGTAACAATGAGATAAAGTCAAATCTAAACTCAATATATAACTAGCTTTAATAGAAATGATAATTAACAAATAATTATAAATAAAAGCTAGAGTAGAGTTTAGAAAACTTCTCAATAGATGACAAGATGGAGAGATGGAGATTGGAGCCCAAATAAGAAGATGATCTCCTCCACTTGTAAAAACAATCTTCAAACCAAACAAACACTAAAAACACACTTAAACCCTTGTTTAAAAACTTGTTTAAAACATTCTTTTTCCTGCTAAGATAGAAGGGGGTTTGGGGGTTTATATAGGAAAAGAAAACAACAGCAAAAACCCCAAACAGATGACAAAAAAAAACCCCAGCCAACGGTAACAAAAATAGCCGTTGGAAAGAATTTGACAGAGCGGCGGGGGGGCGAAAAAATTCTCGGTCGACCGCGATCCAGATCCCAATCTGAGAAAACGAGCAGAGACTTATTCGACGGTCGACCGTGGCGGTCGACCGACAAACTCTCTGCTACCCACTGACGAATGAACTCAGGTGCGGTCGACCGGTGCGGTCGACCGAGGACTGATACATGAAAAGGAAGTTCTGAAAACAGCTTTTCTGATTTTAAAACACTGTTTAAAAATATCAAATAAATTCCAAAAAATATAAAACTTTGGGGAATGATTGTAGACATGATAATAAACATGGTACAAATGAAAAAATAGTCCAAAACACGAAAATGTAAACATATGAATTTTGACATTTAGGCTAAACTATGTTTTGAAACTTTGCACAATGATTATATAGACTTAATAAAATATGTATATGATTATTGTTAAGTCCAAAAATTATGAAAATAATATTTTCACAAAATTACATATTCTATGCAATATATACTAAACACAATGATAAATATGAAACATGTGATTTCATATTTATAAACATGAAAACTCAAAAACACATGTATGTATATATATAACTATATATATGCATAGAAACCAAAACTTATGTATATATATATAACTATATATATATACGAAGAAACCAATAAATGTGTGTGTATATGATATTGAGCTTAGAGTATCTAACACACATAATATAAAATCTAAACTAGATTACCCAAGCTTGATCTTGATCTTCATTGTAGCTCAACTTGGTACACTGTGCGGATGAAGCTGAACTTGGATCTTAAACTTGAATTGCATAAGCTTCATCGATATTCCGCCAACCTCCTTTAGATATGATCGTTGTGGCGCAATCCATCCATCCTCCAACTACGTTGTTTGTCTATAATAAATAAGAAAACACAAATACTAGACAAATAACATTAGTGGTAAATTATTTGTTAAACATCATCAAAACAAGAAGGCTAACAATAGCTTCACTGCCGAAGCTATCGTACCGCAACCATGGATCCAGATCCTGGTTAACGAGGAGGTCGAGTACGAGTTCGACCAACTGAAATTCGAGGAGTATCTGTCATCGTCCTCCTTCAGATCCTCCGCCCCTCGCAAGTGTTGGAAGATCAAGGCCTCCGTTGCTATTGCCATCTCGCCTTGCAATGCCCCTCCGGCCTCCAACGAGGGTGGATCTGCAGATCTGGACTCCTCCTCAATCAAGGAGATAGCCGATGTAGCCGTGCCAACTTTATCAAAAAAAGCTCGCCAAAGGAAACGCCAACGCCTCACGTGTCAATTTTCCAAGGCTTTGGAGCCTGTTGATAGGATCTGCTATGAGGCGGATCTGCAACACATAAGGCACCGAGTGCCCCAATAGCAAACATATATCCTCTCCTCCAAACCGACAGCGGATGAATGGATCCAAGTCAAACGGACCCACTCAACCCTCAAGGAGCACATTCATAAGCGCCGCGCCTTGATTACGTGCACGGATTCTCATGAAAGAATCACAGAAGTTGAAGCAAAAAGAGATGATCAAGAAGACACCGAAACCATGCCAATTTGGAAACCAAAGTCCGAAATGGCGTCGACAAGTAGTCAAACAGCGCCCGGAACTACCGGAATGTGCGAACCACCATCTGGTGGCTCGGCTAAAACCGAGCCACCCAATGGTGGCTCGGCCCAAGCTGAGCCACCAAGTGGTGGCTCGCGCTGGGTCGCACCTGGTTCGGTTCGATTCGCACCCGGTTCGGTACAGTTCGCTCCTGGTTGATCACCCACAGTCCCGTTTAAGTCTTCGACAGCCCCTGTTTCTGTCCCGATGAATCACACACCTCCGACAGATCCCCACGGCAGCGTGGACTTGTCCCGATTCAAGATGAGAATGATGGATCTCCTAGGTCCTTTGCACGAGAATCGAGGCAAAGTTCCGATCAAAGAACGCTTGGGCCCATTGACTAAACCCCGGGCAACTCATCAAACTGAGGGTCGCACACGCCCTCGTAACAAGTCAGAGCCTTTCTATAATAAAAAAACTCTTGTAAGTTAACGCCTTGGACTGCAAGTCGGTGTCCAAGAGCCCATTAAGGTCCCGTGTTCACGAAAGCGTGACTCCAAACGTGTGACCCTTGAGAACGCCATCAAGGCAACAAGTCCTCAGAAGGAAATGTGTTCGTCAGACGACGACATTATACCTGAGAAGTCATGCCAACACATGATAGATTGCTCCTGTCATCATGCCGATGAGTTGTACTATCGGGCTAGGGGTAGGAATAAGTCTTAAAAGAGAAGTACCCAAGAAACGGACTCTCACTGTCCGTACACCAAGATTATCAGGGAAGTATTATCAGCGTGTAGCTACCCCAAAACCACTCCACAAAGGGTCTCGGTATTCGATAGAATCTCTAACGGAAAGGCTAATTCCAAACCAAAGCGTCTCCGAAAGAAACGATCAGTTGTTCAAGATGACGAACTTCCAGAAGTCACAATTAACATGGCTGATAAGGAAAAGTCGGTTCGACCTTCTAGTTCTAACTCGACTACGCACAGGGACTACTAGACGTAGGGATTATCAGAGAATGCAGAGAGGGTTATCCTCGGATGATGAAGCGTCAGATGCCAACTCTGCAGTCGCTTCTGACAAAACGGTATCCAGTCCAGGACGATCCCGTAAAGTGTTTATGATTAACACCGAGGAAGTAGCCAAAATGGTTGAGGATGCTCTAGCCAAGCAGAAAGAAGCATTCAAAATCAAAATGGAAATGTCTATGCAGCAGATAAGGGAAGAGCATGACCAATAGATTCGGACCTTGTCTAATCAAATTGGTGAATCTAGTCGTCACAATAATACCTACCAGATAGGTGATGATTCAGACATGAACGAATACCTTGATGCAGATAACCCTCCCATTGATCAAAACAGTTAGGAGTGCCCCCACTAAAGGTAACAACGCTGGGGGTGGTCCCACCGGAGATGACAATAACGGGGGTGGCCACGTTGCTCCTCTTAAAAATCATCCAAAGCATGATACAGATGAGGACGAGAAGATGAAAAATCTCAAGAGAAAAATCAACGCTCTGATGTCTGCTCGAGAGGTGAAGAAGACCGGTATTTCATGTCCTCACCCAAGAGAGTGGGAGTCGATCCCATATCCGGTGAAGTTCAACCTGATTAACTTCATGTCGTTTGACGGGAAGGGTTCGTCCACTCAGCACCTGATCTACTTTAAGTCCCACTTGGGCATAATCTCTGGTGATGAAGCATTGATGGTTCGGTCATTCGTTAGCACCCTTCGTGGGCCCGCCTTCGATTGGTACCGCTGTCTCAAGCCTAGAAGCATCAACAGCTGGGACGATCTAGAGAACCTATTCCTCGCTCACTTCTTTGATGATGACGCTAAAGTGTCAATCAGGATACTCTTTGATGAGAAACAGGAATACAATGAGACAGTCGATGATTTCATCATGCACTTCCGGAATAAGGTGATGAACTGTCGAGATCCGATCACAGAGGACTTCATCCTCCAAACCTGCCATAACAACCTCTCTTTGGATATGTTGGAGGTTATAGGGGTAGCAGTGTCCGACACCTGCAAAGAGTTGAAAGTACATGGAGAGCAGGCCGAACGCTTCCTTAGAAGGAAGAAAGCCGAGAGAAGCCAACCGATGGCTAACCCTCCAAATTCAAGCTTCGTCTCTCGTTGTAAAGGGAAGGCCTTTGCAGCTACTATTAATGCTAATCAGACGTCACAACATCAATCCCGGAGACAGCAAAAGACTTCGGATCCGAGACTCCTAAAAGAGTACTCCTTTAAGGACGAAGATATTCCAGCCATTTTCGAGTGCCTCCTTGAAAATAACAAGATCAAGCTACCACCTATCACAGATCAGGAGGAAGATGATAATACTATGGATCCGAAGTACTGTGCATACCACAGGAGGATCCTTCATCCTATCATGGCTTACTTTGCTCTCAATTAAGTCGAATGAAGACTCCGACAAGTATAAAAGTATAAATTACTCCTTCCGACACTCCAAAGAGTATACGAGTATAAACTGCTTCTTAATACTCCAACAGGTATACGAGTCTAAACTATTTCCTAATTTTAATGGGAAGTTCCTGGAAGAATATCGTATGTGATATTCTTAAGGATAACCTGACCATTCAACTGAGTACAATGTTAGACCCAGTTTTACAAAGAAAGCTGGGGGTGGATGTAACAGGATGTTCATGAAAGAATGCTATATGTGGTGTTCTTAGGGATAACTCGGTCGCTACAAAAGGGGATGAATAAGAAACTCCCACTTGAACTCTAAATGCTTCCAAGAGTGAAACACATCCAATTGCCGGGATTAGTTTCACCAACTTCCAAGCACTCTTTTGTTGAGATGAGATTTGATCACTTTGTTGGATCAATCTTCCCTCACAAAAAACTCCCACTGTTGTTGATGATTTACAATCTTCCACCACAAAATCCCTTACTGATCAAATTAATTAACAGTGGGTCCACTAAAATTCTTTCTGGTTTAATCCATTCAAACTCATATTGTGTCTGTGCACTCAACACTCCCATTGTTAGAGTCAGGGCATAATGCTTAGAATTTTAATCTACCAATCCTTGACTATTGTTAAACCCCTTTGTGTTAAGTTCTTATCACTCAACACCAAGAACCCCTACTGAGTGTTTGGTACAAGTTAACACTCCCACTATGATTTGTACTCCCACTCTCACTGCCTTCCACTTGGTCAAACCTTCCTATAGTTAGGGCCACAACCAAAATCTTTTCTCGATTCCTTCCATGAACGAGAGGTCTACTTTTAAATCGAGTGATCAAACCTTCCTACAGTTAGGGTCGTCTCAAACCTCCCATTTGGTCAAACCTTCTTATAGTTAGGACCACAACCAAAATCTCCTCTCGATTCCTTTCATGAACGAGAGGTCCACTTTCAAATCGAGTGATCAAACATTCCTACAATTAGGGTCGTCTCAAACCTCCCATTTGGTTAAAACTTCCTACAGTTAGAGTCAAAACCATAATTCACTCTCGATAAATGAGAAACCCACTTTAGTTTGGTAATCAAACCTTCCGACAGTTAGGATTATCCGAATCTTTTCGATTCTCGAAGTCGGGATCCCACTCTTAGTTTCACCTTCTCAGATTCTGAAAGTGGAGATCCTACTTTGAGTTTCCTTTGGTAACTGGAGATAGAATATAAAATTTTTCCTCTTCAGCTTTGGGAGATAGAATATAAAATTCTTCCTCTCCCGCATCGGGTTCGTCTTTACCCTAAGAGAAGACATAATCTTTCAACATTATAACTCCTAAAATCCATGCTTCATATGCACGGGGAATTTTATCTCGAATCCTAAGTAGGGATAAGTTAACGCCTAACACGCGTTGACGATTTAGTCTTTCACCGATTGAAGAAGATACCAGAATCCGAGTCTGGGGACTTTTATCCCGAAGCCTAAGTAGGGATAAGTCAGCGCCTAACATACGTTGCCGGTTAGTCTTTTGTCATAAAAAATAACAAAAGCCCACATATTCAACATTGTGGCAGATTGTTATTAATAACACCATAATTCGTACCTCACACACGTGGGGATTTTTATCCCGAAGCCTAAGTAGGGATAAGTCAGCGCCTAACACGTGTTGTTGGTTAGTTCTTGACCGTAAAAAGAACAAAATCCCATATACTCGACGTTGTGACAGGTTGTTATTAATAACACCAAAATCCGCGCCTTACACACGTGGGAAATTTTATCCTGAATCCTAAGAAAGGATAATTCAATGCCTAACACACGTTGCCAGTTTAGTCTTTTACTGATTGAAGAAGACACCAAAATCCGAGTCTGGAAACTTTTATCTCGAAGCCTAAGTAGGGATAAGTCAACGCCTGACATGCTTTGTCGGTTAGTCTTTTGCCGTAAAAATGATAAAATCCCACATATTCAACATCATGACAGGTTGTTATTCATAACGCTAAAATCCCCACCTTACACGCGCGGAAAACTTTATCTCGACTCCTAAATAGAGATAAGCATACGCCTAACACGCGTTGCCGATTTAGTCTTTCACTGATTGAAGAAGACACCAGAATCCGAATCTAGGGACTTTTATCCTGAATCCTAAGTAAGGATGAGTCAGCGCCTAACACGCATTATCGAGTAGTCTATTCCCATAAGAAAGACGAAGTCTACGTATTTAATATCGCAGCACTAAGAGAATTAATTCTCTTAGCATAACGTTACATGCAGAACGGACTTAAACAATCTGCATGCTAGTCCGACTCGAACGGTAGTCGGTAAAGGCACGTCAAATCCGTTGAAGGCTGAGGGTTTGCCAAAAATCCTAAGTCTACGTCTAACACACGTCGTCGGGTAGTCTATTCCCGTGAGAAAGACGAAGTCTACGTATTTAATATCATAGCTCTAAGGGAGTTAACTCTCTTAGCACAACGTTACATGTAAAACACACTTAAACAATTCGCATGCTAGCCCGACTCAAATGGTGGTCGGTAAAGGCTCATCAAACCCGTTGATGGCTGAGGGTTTGCTAAAAATCTTATAAGTATGAGAGTCATTGACGCACCAGCTTTATTAGTTGGTCTCGAGGCTTGAGAATCCAACAACTTCAGGATAAGATCCATACATGCAGATGAATCAGCTTTAAAAGTTGGTCCTACAGCCCCGACATTTGGAACTGCCATGCTCGAATCCCTTAAGAGTTTAAACTGTGTAAACTCTAGTAAATGTACGAGTATAAACTGTGTTAACATCGGTCAGCACGTTACAGCAAAGGTTAACACTGGTCAACGTAAAGGTCGGTGTCGGTCAACGCATAGATGATTTTGCCAAAATAAGGCTAAGGAAAGATTCTGGTTAGAGGATGATTCCAGGGAGTTCGATCACATTCATATATCAATTCCTGATAAAGATAATCATTTCAAAGTCAACTCAATGACAAGAGCTAAGTTCATAAACTTACGCATCAACTTCAGTTCAAGATTTCGACAATGGTCAGATGATAAACGCAGTGTTAGCCCTTATGTTTTGATAATGTTTTACAACCACTATTATCGGTACTAATTGCTTGTTGAGTGATATTATAGTTAATATATATATTAAGCTTGTTAGTACCATGTATGGAGGATTGGATGGAATATGAGCTACAACGATGATATCCAAAGGAGGAGGAGGCATAGTGATGAAGCAATGTTAATTCAAGAACAACAAATGCAATGATAAGCTTCATCAACTCAAGCTATATCAAGACTCAAAGAATTGTAATTCTATGTAAGGATATTAGCTAGTTTTTCTTTTCTCTCTAGTGCTAGAATGTAGGCAAGTAGTTTTAGATTTCACTTGAAGCTATTGGGATACCACACACACATTTTCATACTTATATTTTTAAGCGTTTTGACAAAATATCATTTTTCACAAGTATGAGGACCTACTCGCAAAATTTCTTTTCTAAACAATTTGTTTTTAGTGTTAAAAACATTTTACAAAGTTTTAAAATTTTTGGAGGTCATCCAAATATTTTACAGATTTTTTATAGAGTCAAAAACAGGTTTCAAAACAGTGTCAGTTTGTATCAGTTCGCGGTCGACCGCCACGGTCGATCGCGTCTGTGTTCTTTTCTGAGTGGGCAGCAGAAACTTTCACGGTCGATCGCCACGGTCGACCGTCAGCTCGAAAATTCCCACGGTCGATCGTAAAAGTTTCTGGAATTTTAGTGAACCTCGAAAGTGTCTCGCGGTCGACCGTGAGATTTTCACGGTCGACCGTCGCTTACTCAAACGGTCTTTTTGGTACAGATTTCAGGCGCCGATTTTTTCCAGGTTTTAGGGGATTTGGGTATGGGTTTAAACTGCTCTGTTTTCTCCTATTTAAAATCTCATACCCCTATTCTCTCAAGTGCTCTTGTCCATTTTAAAATATCCTGCAAACCTGTTTACTGTTTTCAAAAGAGCCCTATACTTTCAAACCTGTTCTCTGTTTTCAAACTCACTCCCAGCTTCTGTGTAATCTTTCTCCTTGCTATAGGAACATTGTAAAGAGAGAGTTTTTACACCATTACTACTGTTGTGATCTTGATCTTGTGGAGATCAACTGTGTGGGAGTTAGATCTTGTGGTGATCAACTGTGTAGTTGTGAGATCTTGTGGAGATCGTTGTGTAGAAGAAGTTCCAGCTTCCAAACCGGGTTGCGTAGTGGATTCTCCTCGAGAATGGGGAGTGGGGACATAGGTCAGTGGGCGGAACCTTGTTAACACATCGCACGTCACTTGGATAACGATTTCTAACTCTATCACATTTATTATAGTTTTTCATTTTGTGGTTTGTTGCTTGTCTTATTTTTATTACACTATTATAGCCTTAAGATTCTAATCACCCCCCTCTAGGGTCCAACAATTGGTATCAGAGCTTGGTCTCTATATTAGTTTTTGGTTTAACCACCTTAGAGAAAAAAATCTTATTGAGGCTTTAATGAATGTGCATATGTTAGAGGGACAATCCACCACTAGACCATCACATTTCACCGGTAGTAATTTTTCTTATTGGAAGGCTAGGATGAAGATTTACCTTCATTGCATTGATCTTGATATTCTAGAACTCATAGAGAAGAAATATGTAGAAAAGCCCAAAGTTGGGAACATCACCGATGGAGAAAGGCACCAAGCCAATCTCAATGCAAAGGCCATGAACGCCTTAATTTGCGATCTTTCCCCCAATGAGTATAATAGGGTTTCTACGTGTGCAACCGCATACAAAATATGAGTAAAATTGTGTATTACACATGATGGAACCCCCCAAGTTAAGGAATCCAAGATTAGTGGGCTTATGCATGAATATGAGTTATTTAAGATGCTTCCTAATGAATCCATTGATGCTATGTTTTCTCTCTTTACTAACATAATCAATGAATTACATGGTCTTGACAAGAAATTAACTATCCAAGAGACGAACTACAAGATCCTTCGTTCATTGACTCCGGTATTGGAACTCAAAGCTACGGCCATAGAGGAAGCTCATGACCTTACCACTCTAGCTCTCGATGGCCTCATCAGCAAGCTTAAGGTTCATGAGAAGAATCTCAAGGGAAAGGACAAGGAGGAAGTGCCCCCACGGGAAGTTGAGGAACCATCACCAAAAATAAAGACCATAGCTCTCAAAGGAGCTAGTGATAACTCCTCATCATCATCGGAGAGTGAAGTTGATTTTTCGAGAGAAGTGGCTCACCTCTCTAGAAGAATTTCTAGACTCATCAAAATGAACAAGAAGTTTAATCCCCGATCTAATAACAAATTTTCTTCACGTGTAGGAAAATGCTTTGAATGCAATGAATCGGGTCATATCGCTAAAGATTGCCCCAAGCTCAAGGAAAAATACTTGAAGTACAAGAAGAAGAAATCCTTGTATGCCGAATGGGAGGAATCCGAACCAAGTGATTTGGATAGCAATGAAGAAGGAGCTAACTTTGCTCTTCATGATCCCAACATTTGCTTCATGGCTTATGAAAAGGAGGTAGTTTCTGATACCAAAAGTGAATCCTTTTACATGCAATATGATCTAGCTACCGCATTAGAAGAATTTAACATTGAGTTTAAAAGGATGTCAAAAGAATTTTCTTCCTTTAAAAAGTTGCATTCTTCTTGTGATGCCAAACTAGAACAACTACAAACCTCTCTTGCTTTAAAAGATGAATTGCTAGGGGATCTTGATTTTGAAAACAAACAATTAAGATCCAAGACTGAAAGACTTAAAATTGAGAGTGGTAGGATTAGACCCACTCATGCTTATGCTAATTATCATCATCATGAGAGAAATAGATTTCATAGATCTCATGCCTCTACACACAAGAGAAATTTTGTGTGCACATATTGTATGAAACATGGTCATATTTCTACTCATTGTAGGATTAAAGATAATCATGATTTTTATGGAATGACATGGGTACCCAAAGGTACCAAGCTTACTAACCACCAAGGACCCAAGATTTGGGTACCTAAAGTTACTACACCTTCATCTTTTGTAGGGAACATCACGAACACGACGTAGAGAGATGTGGTACCTTGATAGTGGTTGCTCACATCATATGACGGGCAACAAAGAGCTATTTGCAACCCTATCAAGGATTGAAGGAGGTAGTGTCTCCTTCCGTGGTGGAGAGAAAGGTAAAATCATTGGTATTGGATGTATTGGTAAGACACCCTCTTCCGTAATAGAAGATGTTTATTTGGTTAATAGCTTGAATCATAATCTTCTTAGCATTAGCCAATTGAGTGATAAAGGTTTTGATATTTCTTTTAAACCGAACAAATGCATTGTTAGCTCAAATAGAAAAACTATTTTTTTTGCTAATAGAAAATCTAATGTTTACATTTTTGAGATGAATGAACTAGTAGATCAAGATGTCAAGTGCCTTGCGACGGTTGATGAAAACCCTTGGATTTGGCATAAGAGGCTTGGACATGCGAACATGGAATTGATATCTAAATTGTCCAAGAGGAATCTTGTAAAAGGGTTACCAAACTTGCATTTCATCAAAGATACCATATGTGAAGATTGTGCTAAAGGTAAACAAACTATGTCTACCTTCAAATCTATCAATGAGGTATCAACTTGTAAACCCTTACAATTACTTCATCTTGATTTATTTGGTCCTATGCGTGTTACCTCTCTTGGAGGCAAACATCGTTTTACATGGACAATCTTTCTTGCAAGTAAAGATGAATGTTTTGAAGAATTTTCGAATCATGTTAAAAGAATTGAAAATGAAAAAGATTTGAAAGTTGTTAAAATTAGAAGTGATCATGATGGTGAATTTCAAAATATTTCTTTTTATGATTTTTGTGCTCATTGGTATAACTCATGTGTTTTCCGCTCCAAGAACACCACAACAAAATGGTGTTGTTGAACAGAAAAATCGTACCATACAAGAGATGGCACGAACTATGTTAAATTCTTTCGATTTGCCTAAGTATTTTTGGGCGGAAGCCGTCAATACGGCTTGCCATGTTTTGAATCGTGTTTTGATTAGACCAAAGCTTAAGAAAACTCCTTATGAACTTTTTTATGGCAAAACTCTTTTTATTGGATATTTTCGTATCTTTGGTTGTAAATATTTTATTTTAAACACAAAAGATCACCATAATAAATTTAATTCTAAAATTAATATTGGCATTTTCCTAGGATATGCACCTCGAAGTAAGGCTTATAGGGTTTTTAACAAACAAACTCTTGTTGTTGAAGAATCTATAAACGTTACTTTTGATGAGACTAATATTGGTTTACAAGTTGGTTTGCCTAGGGAAGATGATGATGATGTTGAGGGAGGATTGGAATTTTTGCAAATAAATGAAACACCCTCAATAAATGTTCAAAAGGATGGGGATAGCAACAACATTCAAGAGCAAGAACAAGAAGAACTCCCCATGGCATGGAAATTTACACTAAATCATCCAAAGGAGCAAATCATTGGGAATCCTTCACAAGGGGTTCTAACTCGCTCAAAGGTTTTGAGTGAGTGTGGTAATGTTGCATTCTTATCTCAATTAGAACCTAAAAAGATTAATGATACTTTATACGATGAATTTTAGGTTTTAGCTATGCATGATGAACTAAACAATTTTCGAAGAAATGATGTTTGGAAACTAGTTCCTAGACCTAACAATACTAGTGTAATTGGAAAAAATTAGGTTTTTAGAAACAAACTTGATGAACATGGCATTGTTACTAGAAATAAAGCTCGTTTGGTTACCCAAGGATACAATCAAGAGGAGGGCATAGACTATGATGAAACATTTGTACCGGTTGTAAGGTTAGAATCAATTAGGATGTTTTTGGTATTTGCAAGCTTTAAAGATTTCAAATTATTTCAAATTGATGTTAAAAGTGCTTTTTTAAATGGTTTTATAGAAGAGGAAGTATATGTTGAGCAACCCCTCGGTTTTATGGATCATGCTTTTCCTAATCATGTTTACCAGGTTCAAAAAGCTTTATATGGGTTGAAACAAGCTCCTAGAGCTTGGTATGCTCGCCTCTCTAGTTTTCTTCTTGAAAATGGTTTTTCTAAAGGGAAAATTGATAATACCCTTTTTGTGAGAAAAAAGGAAAAATGATTTCATTTTAGTTCAAATATATGTTGATGATATCATTTTCGGTGCTACTAATGAATCTCTTTGCAAGGATTTTTTTTTTAAAGTTATGCAAGATCATTTTGAGATGAGCATGATGGGAGAGCTCACATTCTTTCTCGGGCTTCAAGTTAAGCAAACTAAGGATGGGATATTCATTTCTCAAAGCAAGTATGCTAGAGAATTGGTGAAGAAATTCAATTTGGAGAATTCTAAGCATGCACCAACTCCCATGAGTACAAGTGTCAAGCTTGATGCAGATGATAATGGTGAGGATGTGGACCAAAAACTATACCGAGGTATGATAGGTAGTCTTCTTTATCTCACCGCTAGTAGACCCGATATTATGTTTAGTGTGTGTGCATGTGCACGTTTTCAAGCTTCTCCTAAAGCATCTCATTTGATTACGGTTAAGAGAATTATTAAATATGTTCATGGAACAATTGATCTTGGTTTATTTTATCCTAAAAGCACCTCTTTTGATCTTTATGGTTTTTGTGATGCCGACTTTGCCAGTTGTAAGGTAGATCGCAAGAGTACGAGTGGTACATGTTAATTCTTGGGTAATTCTCTTGTCTCTTGGGCTTCTAAGAAATAAAATTGTGTTGTCTTGTCCATTACGGAAGCGGAATACATTGCCACCGGCTTATGTTGTGCCCAAGTTTTGTGGATGAAACAAAGTTTAGTTGACTATGATTTGATTTTTCAAAATATAAAAATCTTTTGTGTCAACACTAGTGCTATCAATATTTTAAAAAATTCGGTTTTGTATTTTAGAACCAAGCATATTGATGTGCGCCATTATTTCTTACGCGATCATGTAGAGAGCAAGATATATCCCTTATGTTTGTTGACACAAAATATCAATTAGCGGACATATTTACCAAGCCTCTTAGTGAAGATGATTTTTGTCGCATAAGAAATGGTTTGGGTTTATGCAGTATGTGAAAGTTCTACTTGCTTGCTTGATTAATTGTATTTCACATGCATTTTTGTTTACTTTTTTTTACCTCATTTTGATGGTGACAATGGGGGAGAGAAATCTCCTCATTTGTGCACATAGTAAGTGTTCGCGGGAAAAATTGTTGCTTTCTTCATTATTGATTCCATTGTACACTCTTGTAATAGTTTATCGAGTGTTCGCGGGAAAAATTGTTGCTTTCTTCATTATTGATTCCATTGTACACTCTTGTAATAGTTTATCGATTACAAAGATCCGGTCTTTTTATAAGATCCGGTTACAACGAAAATCAAATAAAAAGAAATGAAAAATTACAACTTTGTTTCCTTATTTATCGAACGAATTGCGAGCTCCTGTTTTGCGGTCGCTTGCTTTGTGGGTTCTTTGCCTGCGCCGAGGTTTATCCGTGGACCACCGCGAGATCTAGATCCGGTCGGATCTACACAGCATAACGAGTATTATTTCACCAGGGAAATAATAGCCGGGGAGGATTGTTTCACCAAGGAAACAATCGTCCAAATCTCGGGATCAAAGACCAAGCTTTGATCCGGAGTGTAGCTGCGTAGATCTGAGATCCGGTCCTCTCGAACTCTTGCCTTATTTGGCGTTGACGATCGCCGAGCACCAGATCTGGATGAGCAAGTCCTTGATGTCCCAAAGTTGAGATCTTTTTTAGATCTGAGTCTCCAATCCTGCAGGGCTTCACCTCCTCCAAAATCCAACCTTTGAACAAATGAACCAAGTGGCCTATTTATAGGCACCCTTTACTGTGCCCGCGCACGGAACAGTGTCGGCCACCTCTGGGTGGCCGGCACTGGGCCGAGCCACCTTTCGGTTGTGCGGTTGATTGACTCGTTGACCTGATTTGGCAGTAAATCTGGATCCTGATTAGGCAGTAAATCCACTTCTGAGTTCGAGTCCGAAACCGATCTTGATTCGATCGTGATTCATCCGAGTATGCCCTTGGATGGATGACTCGTTGACTCTTCAACCCGTTAGCTTGATTCCGCACGCGAGTGGATCTATTCCGTTGTTTGCGTGCGATTCGTTAACCTCGTCGCCTCGTATTTTTTTTTGTAAATTGTTTGTCATCATCAAAAAGGGGGAGATTGTTGGCCTTCTTGTTTTGATGATGTTTAACAAACAATTTACAACTAATGTTGTTTGTCTAGTATTTATGTTTTCTTATTTAATATAGACAAACAACGTTGTTGGCGGATGGATGGAATAGAGCTTCAACGATCATATCCAAAGGAGGTTGGCGGAATGTCGGTGAAGCCTTGCTATTCAAAGTTCAAGATCCAAGTTAAAGCTTCATCCGCGAGAGGGGATTTTGACTGTGGTCCTAACTGTAAGAAGGTTTGACCAAGTGGGTGTTTTGAGACAATCCTAACTGTAGGAAGGTTTGATCGCTCAATTTGTGGACCTCTCGTTCATTGGGGGAATCGAGAGGGGATTTTGACTGTGGTCCTAACTGTAAGAAGGTTTGACCAAGTGGGTGTTTTGAGACAATCCTAACTGTAGGAAGGTTTGATCGCTCAATTTGTGGACCTCTCGTTCATTGGGGGAATCGAGAGGGGATTTTGACTGTGGTCCTAACTGTAAGAAGGTTTGACCAAGTGGGTGTTTTGAGACAATCCTAACTGTAGGAAGGTTTGATCGCTCAATTTGTGGACCTCTCGTTCATTGGGGGAATCGAGAGGGGATTTTGACTGTGGTCCTAACTGTAAGAAGGTTTGACCAAGTGGGTGTTTTGAGACAATCCTAACTGTAGGAAGGTTTGATCGCTCAATTTGTGGACCTCTCGTTCATTGGGGGAATCGAGAGGGGATTTTGACTGTGGTCCTAACTGTAAGAAGGTTTGACCAAGTGGGTGTTTTGAGACAATCCTAACTGTAGGAAGGTTTGATCGCTCAATTTGTGGACCTCTCGTTCATTGGGGGAATCGAGAGGGGATTTTGACTGTGGTCCTAACTGTAAGAAGGTTTGACCAAGTGGGTGTTTTGAGACAATCCTAACTGTAGGAAGGTTTGATCGCTCAATTTGTGGACCTCTCGTTCATTGGGGGAATCGAGAGGGGATTTTGACTGTGGTCCTAACTGTAAGAAGGTTTGACCAAGTGGGTGTTTTGAGACAATCCTAACTGTAGGAAGGTTTGATCGCTCAATTTGTGGACCTCTCGTTCATTGGGGGAATCGAGAGGGGATTTTGACTGTGGTCCTAACTGTAAGAAGGTTTGACCAAGTGGGTGTTTTGAGACAATCCTAACTGTAGGAAGGTTTGATCGCTCAATTTGTGGACCTCTCGTTCATTGGGGGAATCGAGAGGGGATTTTGACTGTGGTCCTAACTGTAAGAAGGTTTGACCAAGTGGGTGTTTTGAGACAATCCTAACTGTAGGAAGGTTTGATCGCTCAATTTGTGGACCTCTCGTTCATTGGGGGAATCGAGAGGGGATTTTGACTGTGGTCCTAACTGTAAGAAGGTTTGACCAAGTGGGTGTTTTGAGACAATCCTAACTGTAGGAAGGTTTGATCGCTCAATTTGTGGACCTCTCGTTCATTGGGGGAATCGAGAGGGGATTTTGACTGTGGTCCTAACTGTAAGAAGGTTTGACCAAGTGGGTGTTTTGAGACAATCCTAACTGTAGGAAGGTTTGATCGCTCAATTTGTGGACCTCTCGTTCATTGGGGGAATCGAGAGGGGATTTTGACTGTGGTCCTAACTGTAAGAAGGTTTGACCAAGTGGGTGTTTTGAGACAATCCTAACTGTAGGAAGGTTTGATCGCTCAATTTGTGGACCTCTCGTTCATTGGGGGAATCGAGAGGGGATTTTGACTGTGGTCCTAACTGTAAGAAGGTTTGACCAAGTGGGTGTTTTGAGACAATCCTAACTGTAGGAAGGTTTGATCGCTCAATTTGTGGACCTCTCGTTCATTGGGGGAATCGAGAGGGGATTTTGACTGTGGTCCTAACTGTAAGAAGGTTTGACCAAGTGGGTGTTTTGAGACAATCCTAACTGTAGGAAGGTTTGATCGCTCAATTTGTGGACCTCTCGTTCATTGGGGGAATCGAGAGGGGATTTTGACTGTGGTCCTAACTGTAAGAAGGTTTGACCAAGTGGGTGTTTTGAGACAATCCTAACTGTAGGAAGGTTTGATCGCTCAATTTGTGGACCTCTCGTTCATTGGGGGAATCGAGAGGGGATTTTGACTGTGGTCCTAACTGTAAGAAGGTTTGACCAAGTGGGTGTTTTGAGACAATCCTAACTGTAGGAAGGTTTGATCGCTCAATTTGTGGACCTCTCGTTCATTGGGGGAATCGAGAGGGGATTTTGACTGTGGTCCTAACTGTAAGAAGGTTTGACCAAGTGGGTGTTTTGAGACAATCCTAACTGTAGGAAGGTTTGATCGCTCAATTTGTGGACCTCTCGTTCATTGGGGGAATCGAGAGGGGATTTTGACTGTGGTCCTAACTGTAAGAAGGTTTGACCAAGTGGGTGTTTTGAGACAATCCTAACTGTAGGAAGGTTTGATCGCTCAATTTGTGGACCTCTCGTTCATTGGGGGAATCGAGAGGGGATTTTGACTGTGGTCCTAACTGTAAGAAGGTTTGACCAAGTGGGTGTTTTGAGACAATCCTAACTGTAGGAAGGTTTGATCGCTCAATTTGTGGACCTCTCGTTCATTGGGGGAATCGAGAGGGGATTTTGACTGTGGTCCTAACTGTAAGAAGGTTTGACCAAGTGGGTGTTTTGAGACAATCCTAACTGTAGGAAGGTTTGATCGCTCAATTTGTGGACCTCTCGTTCATTGGGGGAATCGAGAGGGGATTTTGACTGTGGTCCTAACTGTAAGAAGGTTTGACCAAGTGGGTGTTTTGAGACAATCCTAACTGTAGGAAGGTTTGATCGCTCAATTTGTGGACCTCTCGTTCATTGGGGGAATCGAGAGGGGATTTTGACTGTGGTCCTAACTGTAAGAAGGTTTGACCAAGTGGGTGTTTTGAGACAATCCTAACTGTAGGAAGGTTTGATCGCTCAATTTGTGGACCTCTCGTTCATTGGGGGAATCGAGAGGGGATTTTGACTGTGGTCCTAACTGTAAGAAGGTTTGACCAAGTGGGTGTTTTGAGACAATCCTAACTGTAGGAAGGTTTGATCGCTCAATTTGTGGACCTCTCGTTCATTGGGGGAATCGAGAGGGGATTTTGACTGTGGTCCTAACTGTAAGAAGGTTTGACCAAGTGGGTACTTTACGTCCAGACTCTAACAGAGAGAGTGTTGAGTGCATAGACATGGTGAGAATGGGAGTTCTTATTCATTACATTGCTGTGGTTTTGGGAACTTCCCGTTACATAAATCGTCCACCCCCAGTTTCCTCTGCGGAACTGGTTCGGACATTATTATCAGTTAACTAACCGGGTTATCCTTAAGAATATTAGCTTAATATTCTCCAGGAACTTCCCGTCAAAAGTGGGGAAACAGTTTAGACTCATATACCTATTGGAGTATCAGGGAGTAGTTTAACCTCTTATACCGGTCGGAGGATTGAGAAACAGTTTATACTCGTATACTCTTTGGAGTTTTGCCGTTCTTATTTGGCTTACCTTAGCGTTATGACGCCGGCTTCAACCAAGGTCTGAATGCTATTCTTGAGAGCAAAGCAATCCTTGGTGGGATGAACGACCCTCCTGTGGTATGCACAGTACTTTGGGTCCGTAGTGTTGTCAGCTTCCTCCTGATTTGTGATAGGTGGTAGCTTGATCTTGTTACCTTCAAGGAGGGATTCGAAGATGGCTGGAACGTCTTCGTCCTTGAAAGAGTACTCTTTTTGGAGTCTCGGACCCGAAGTCTTTTGCTGCCTTCGGGATTGCTGTTGTGACGCTTGATTAGCACCACCAGTAGCTGCAGGTGTTTTGCCCTTACCACGAGAGGCGAAGTTTGAGTCCAGCGGATTAACCGTCGGTTGGTTCCTCTCGGCCTTCTTCCTTCGGAGGAAACGTTCGGCTTGTTCACCGCGCACCTTCAGATCCTTCCAAGTGTCAGACGGTGCTGTTCCCATTGCTTCCAACACGTCCAACGCAAGGTTGTTGTGGCAAGTTTGGAGGATGAATTCCTCTGTGATCGGGTCCCGGCAATTCATCGCCTTGTTCCGGAACCTTTTGACGAAGGTGTCGACTAACTCCCCGTCCTTCTGCTTCTCATCGAGCAATGATCCGATAGATATCTCGGTGTCGTCGTCGAAGAAGTTGGCCAGGAACTTGGTCTCCATGTCGTCCCAGCTGTTTACGCTTCCTGGCTTGAGGCGGCGGTACCAATCGAAGGCGGCTCCGCGAAGAGTGCCGACGAATGACCGCACCATCAGAGGCTCATTGCCGGAAATAATACCCAGGTGCGATTTGAAATAAATCAAATGCTGAGTGGGGGAACCCTTCCCATCGAACGGCGTGAAGTTGATTAAACTGAACTTCGCCGGATAGGGGATCGATTCCCACTCTCTTGGGTATGGACAGGGAATGCCTGTTTTCTTCGTCTCTTGAGCGGAGATCAATGTGTTGATTTTGCTCTCGAGATCTTTGATCTTCAAGTCTTCACTTGTATCCTCGTTGGCATCCTCGTTACCACCCCCCGCATTGTCAGGAGGGTTATTGGCATCGTGAGCATTCGTATCTTCGTCCTCCTGATGGGCTTGGTTGCGACGACTCGGCTCGCCTTGCTGGTTCGCCAATGCTTGGATTTGTTGGTCATGCATTTCTCTCATGTTCTGCATGGTCATCTGCATCTCGAACCTGAAAGTTTCTTGTTGTTTAGCCAAAGCGTCTTCAATCATCTTGGCAATTTGCTCCGCACCTATCATCAGTGACTCACGGGGTTCCCCCTCACTGGACACTGTATTATCTGATGCGATTGCGGAGCAGGTATCCGACTCTTCACCTTCTGAAGGTACTCTTGTCCGAACCCTACCATAGGTTCCTCGTGCGATTGCTCCAGACTGCAGACGGGTTAGACGCTGGGATGCTTTCAGAATCGACTCGAGATTATCCCGTGATGGGGTCTCTCTGCTTGTCATATTAGCGGTGACCCTCGGGAATTCTTCATCTTCAATCACCGTCCTTCTTTGCCGAAAACGCCTACGCCTTGGTTTTGGCATTTTGGTACTAAGTCTCTCGAAAACTGAAACTCTTTCGGGGACTGCCTTAATGCAGTTGCATTCAGACAATACCGCCCGAATGAGTTTGGAACAGGGGCATTGAGTTTTCTGTTCTCGGGGACTCCTTTTTCTGGTTTTCCTCGTGCTCACATCACGATAGTACAACTCATCGGTTTGACGGTCGGAGTAACCTATCGTGTGTTGGCACGATCTCTCAGGTATAACGTTTTCGTCCTCAGACGACAACGTTTCCTTCTGAGAGCAAATTGCCTTTTTAGGGCTCTCAAGAGTCGCGCGCCTCGAAACGCGCCTTTGTGGGCGCGAATTCTCGACGGGCTCCTGAACTTCAATGCGCAAAGTAGTGCGCTTGGCTGCCCTAGTCTCTTTGTCATGTTGAGAGTAACTGCGACCCCCAGCATGTTGCGTCGTCCGGGGCTTTCTTAGTGGTCCCAAACGTTCTTGGATTGGAGCTTTGCTTCGCTCCTCGGGAAGTGGACTGAGGCGCTCCAAATTTGGCTTTCTCCTTCGGGAGGATTCTGCATGATCTCCCGGAGTAGCTATGGGAATTCTCAGCGACTTAGCTTGGTTCGCCGGAGGTTGAATTTTGGTTGGAGGCTGCAGTTGCTGCTTTTTGGTCTGAACCGCCGCTTCAGACTTCGGCCTCCAAACTTTGCGAGTTGGTGGCGGCTTCTTGGCTACCTCTTTCTGCAGCTTTCTACGGGCTTCTTCAGCTTGAGCCCGTGCCTGCGCTGATAGTGCACGGCGCTTGCGAATGCGCTCCTCCAGCGTCGATCGGTTCCGTTTGACACGGACCCATTCCATTGTTGGCGGCTTGGAAGAGGTGCCGTTCATCTGTTGTTGAGGCTGTTTGCCTCTTTTGTTCTTCAGATCCACGTTGTAGCGGATCCCGTCAACTGACTCCATGGCCTTTGCGAATCGTTTCGCAAGGCGTTGACGTTGCCTTTGGCGGGCTCTCTTCGAGAGAGTCACCACGCCCTCTGTGGCAGAAGAGTTGGCCAGAGCAGATCTGACCTGGTTGGAAACTGGAGAAATCTCACCCGATGCGACTTTAGCATCAAACGGGGCGAGATCTTCGTTGGTGGCTTCGACTTCTTCATACCAACGAACCTTTCTCCTGGAGGAGAACTTCTGGGATTTCTTGGACTTGCGGGGGGAGGTAGATCCGGACGAGGACACGTACTCCTCGAACTTGGCTTGGTCGAACTCATACTCGACCTCCTCCTCGACCGGGATCGAGATCCGCGGCTGCGACGCAACGATCTCGGCAGCGAGATCGGTGGCTCCCACTGTGGTCACCAGATTGTTCGCGGGGAAAATCGTTTTCTTCATTGATGTCATTGTGATCTCAAAATAACAACTTTTTGTGGTTATAAAAGATCCGGTCTTTTTTAGATCCGGTTACAACGAAAATCAAATAACACAAGAAATAAAGAAAATTACAACTTTCTCCTTATTTGTCGAACGAATCGCAAGATCCTGTTTTGCGGTCTCTTGCTTTGTGTGGGTTCTTTGCCTGCGCCGGGGTTTATCCGTGGACCACCGCGAGATCTAGATCCGATCAGATCTAAGCAGCACGACGGGTATTATTCCACGAAGGAAATAATAGCCGGGGAGGATTGATTCACCAAGGAAACAATCGTCCAAGTCTCGGGATCTAAGACCAAGCTTAGATCCGGAGTACGTCTGCGTAGATCTGAGATCCGGTCCTCTCGAACACCTGCCTTTTTTGGCGTTGACGATCGCTGAGCACCAGATCTGGAAGAGTGAGTCCCCGAAGTCCCAAAGCTCCAATCTTTTTTAAGTTTCGAGTCTTGAATCCGGCAGAGCTTCGCCTCCAAAATAGGTGGCTCGGCCACCGAGCCACCTCAGGGTGGCTCGGCTTGGGCCGAGCCACCCCGGGGTTGACTTGTTTGAGCCGAGCCCCTCCGGGTGTGTTGTTCCGTCGTTTTCCGCTCTTGGTTCTATCTGTGATTCGGTTATGCGATTGATTGACTCGTTGACCTGATTTGGCAGTAAATCTGGATCCTGATTAGGCAGTAAATCCACTTCTGAGTTCGAGTCCGAAACCGATCTTGATTCGATCGTGATTCGTCCGAGTATGCCCTTGGTTGGATGACTCGTTGACTCTTCGAACACTTGGCTTGATCCCGCACGCGAATGGACGTATTCTGTTGCTTGCGTGCGATTAGTCAATCTCGTTGCCTCGTTGGTTTGTCGGTTTGTGCCGAGCTGAGCTAAGGGACCTATAAGCAATTTTATATGCCTACAGTAAGTAGGAGCTCATAGATAGGGGGAGCTACTATCTATAAGCTATATATATTTTTCTCCTATATAATGGTTGGTTGTCATCATCAAAAATGGAGAGATTGTTAGCCCTTATGTTTTGATGATGTTTTACAACCACCATTATCGGTACTAATTGCTTGTTGAGTGCTATTGTAGTTAATATATATATCAAGCTTGTTAGTACCATGTATGGAGGATTGGATGGAATATGAGCTACAACGATGATATTCAAAGGAGGAGGAGGCATAGTGATGAAGCAATGTTAATTCAAGAACAACAAATGCAATGAGAAGCTTCATCAACTCAAGCTATATCAAGACTCAAAGAATTATAATTCTATGTGAGGATATTAGCTAGTCTTTCTTTTCTCTCTAGTGCTAGAATGTAGGCAAGTAGTTTTAGATTTCACTTGAAGTTATTAGGATATCACACACACATTTTCATACTTATATTTTTAAGCGTTTTGACAAATATCATTTTTCACAAGTATGAGGACCTACTCGCAAAATTCTTTTTTCTAAACAATTTGTTTTTAGTGTTAAAAACATTTTACAAATTTTCACAATTTTTGGAAGTCATCCAAATATTTTACAGATTTTTTATAGAGTCAAAAACAGGTTTTAAAACAGTGTCAGTTTGTATCAGTTCGCGGTCGACTACCACGGTCGACCGCGCCTGTGTTCTTTTCTGAGTGGGCAGCAGAAACTTTCGTGGTCAGCCGCCACGGTCGATCGTCAGCTCAAAAATTCCCACGGTCGACCGCAAAAGTTTCTGAAATTTTAGTGAACCTCGAAAGTGGCTCGCGGTCGATCGCTAGATTTTCACGGTCGACCGCCGCTTAAACGGTCTTTTTGGTACAGATTTCAGGCGTCGATTTTTTCCAGGTTTTTGGGGATTTGGTTATGGGTTTAAACTGCTCTGTTTTCTCCTATTTAAACTCTCATACCCCTCTTCTCTCAAGTGCTCTTGTCCATTTTGAAATATCCTGCAAACCTGTTTACTGTTTTCAAAAGAGCTCTAAACTTTCAAACCTGTTCTCTGTTTTCAAACTCACATCCCAGCTTCTGTGTAATCTTTCTCCTTGCTATAGGAACATTGTAAAGGAAGAGTTTTTACACCATTACTACTGTTGTGAGCTTGATCTTGTGGAGATCAACTGTGTAGGAGTTAGATCTTGTGGTGATCAACTGTGTAGTTATGAGATCTTGTAGAGATCGTTGTGTAGAAGAAGTTCTGGTTTCCAAACCGGGTTGTGTAGTGGATTCTTCTCGAGAGTGGGGAACGGGGACGTAGGTGAGCGGGACGAACCTCGTTAACACATCGCGCGTCATTTGGATAACAATTTCTAACTCTATCTCATTTATTATAGTTGTTCATTTTGTGGTCTGTTGCATGTCTCATTTTTATTACACTATTATAGCCTTAAGACCCTAATAACCCCCCCCCCCCCCCAAACGCAGCGTCGAAAGAATTTCATCTATTCAACAAAACACTGAATAGAAGGAAGGCTGAAGAAGTTAAGAATTGAAGCCAGCTATAGGTCCTTTGACACCGACTGAAGATGGGACCTATCACATCCAAAGTATTTCAGAAACTTGCACTCGTCAGCTAGCGTCATGTGGCCCACGTGCTCACCGGCCATCGCCAAGTGGCCCGCATGCTCACCGGCCAGCTTCAAGTGGTCAACACGCTCACCGGCCACTTCCAAGTGGCCCGCATACTCATCAGCCACCTCCGAGTTAATGAAATGTATGAAGTGAATGAGTGAAGCATATGAGTCAACGTGACACGTGAAACGGCAAAACGACTCAGCCAGGAGTTATGTTTCGCCCAAAAAGGGTGAAACACCATGTGTATCTCACCCATACCATGAGTGGCTCGGCCATTGGAAGTTGTAGGTCTCTTCACCAGCCTTCCAATGCATTTTGAATTACCTCATTCCAAGATCGGACGAGAGAGTTAGAGCAAAAATACCCGAGATGGTACGAACTGGCTCGCAAGGCTGCTAGCCTCCATTTGGTTGCTCACACAAAGAGGTGACATTTAGACCATAAGTGGCTTAGATATTGAAAGTTGTAGGTTTCTTCTCCAGCTTTCCAACGTATCTTTAATCACCTCATTTCGAGATCGGACGAGAGAGTTAGAGCCAAAATACCCGAGATGATACGAACTAGCTCGCAATGCTACGAGCCACTATTTGGTGGCTCACACAAAATGGTGAAATTTATACCATGAGTGGCTTGGCTATTGGAAGTTGTAGAGGGGGGGAGCCACTATTTGGTGGCTCACACAAAATGGTGAAATTTATACCATGAGTGGCTTGGAAATTGGAAGTTGTAGGTTTCTTCTCTAGCTTTCCAATGCATCTTGAATCACCTTATTCCGATATCGGACAAGAGAGTTAGAGCCAAAATACCCTTGGACATACGAACTGGCTCGCACAGTGCCGAGCCACCATTTGGTGGATCACAAAAAAAGCTAACATTTAAGCCATGATATGATTTGGTTCTTGAGAAACTCAAAAGATAAAAGTTGTAGGTCTCTTATTCAGGTTTCTAACGCATCTTGAATCACCTTATTCTGAGATCGGATGAGAGAGTTAGAGCCAAAATACCCGAGGTGGTATGAACTGGCTCGGCCATGGCCGAGCCACCAAGTGGTGGTTCGCGCCGGTTCGCACCCGGTTCGGTTCGGTTCTCACTTGGTTCGGTTTGTTTGAACCCGGTTCGGCAGATTTTGTCTGAAAACACGTTTTGAAGGTTTTTGATGGGTTTTCGTGAGATTTCTTCTGTTCCAGACGTTCCCAACTGCCTTAATATCATCTTTACACATGGTTAGGCGGTTGTCAACTGAGGATAAGGCCAAATCCATCGTATTTATCAGAAAACCCCCCAACCGAAGCCCATAAATACAGGCCTAGGGGCTCATTTCACAGGAAGGATATCAAGAGGACGAGGTGCTATCAAAATGGAGAGTGAAGCCATGAATTTCAGAGGGTTAGCAGATCTTGGCGAAGTTCCTCGATAAAAAAAAAGAGAGTTCGAGAGATCTGAAACTCATTTCCCCTTTTCCTCTGGATTTAAGCTTGGTCTTAAATCTTGAGAAGAGTCATAATCTTGCTTGGTCGGGATTACCACTTCAGCGAATACTTCCTTCGTAAAATAGGAGCTTTAATTTTCAATCTGTCAACCGGATCTGATCCGCGATGGTCCACGGATATCAACATCCCCGGCACAGGCAAAGATCCCACACAAATAATAGGCGATAACATCTATTGTGTGTTGTTTGAAGGAATTGTAATCCTATATTTTCATTATGTAAGTAGATCTTATAAAAAGATTGACTTTTATTTATTTGAGTTTATTGTAACGGCTAAAGTTGTAATAGATTTGATGACAATGAAAACATCAATTTCTGACCCAAACACTTACGAGTATTTGGCTGCGTAACATATGTTTATATCAGTTACCATGTCAGGGATAAGCTAGAAGCTAAGTCACAGAAGTGTACATTCGTTGGATATGACATTGATGAGTTTGGGTATCGTCTGTGGGATGAGAAGAACAGGAAGATCATCAGGAGCAAAGATGTCATATTCAAAGAGGAGGTGATATACAAGGACATGGACAATGCTAAGGATAGCCAAAGCAGTGGGAGTACTACTACGGATACAGATGTATCCGAATACATGGATTTGGAGGAACTTCTAGATGGGAGCGACAACGTTAGTTCTGACCAAATAAGGAAGGAGACTCTTAGTGCAGAGACGACTACCCAGGACGTAGAACTTAGGAGGTCATCCCGGGTACCTTAACCGAATCCCAGATATCTCTCATCACTAGACTATTTACTTTTGACTGATGGCGGAGAGCCAAAGTGCTATGAGGAGGCTATGCAAGTGAGTGAATCTCAGTAGTGGGAGCATGCGATGAAAGAAGAGATGAAGTCTCTACACACTAATGAGACATGGGAGTTAGCCCAACTACCTACACAGAAGAAAGCCTTACATAACAAATGGGTCTACCGGGTCAAACAGGAGAGTAATGGAAGTAAGAGGTACAAGGCCAGATTAGTCATGAAGGGATTCCAACAGCGGGAAAGACTAGATTATACGAAGATATTTTCCCCTGTTGTGAAGCTTACAACCATTAGAGTGGTGGAGCTTAGTAGCTGCAAAAGATCTCTACCTTGAGCAGTTGGATGTGAAGACTGCCTTTCTTTATGGTGACTTGGATAAAAAAATCTACATGAAACAACCTGTTGGCTTTATAGAAGACGGAAAGGAAGAGATTGTGTGTAAGCTCAAGAAGAGCTTGTACGGATTGAAACGGGCTCCGAGACAGTGGTACAAGAATTTCAACAACTTTATGCAGAGCAATGGCTAAGGAATATGCAATTCAGATTATTGTTGCTACTTCAAGAGGTTCGAGTCCAGCTATATCGTATTATTATTGTATGTTGATGACATGTTAGTTGTAGGATCGTGTTTAGAAGAGATAAACAATTTGAAGAAGCAGTTGGCAAAAGAGTTTGCTATGAAGGATCTGGGTGCAGTGAAGCAAATTCTTAGGATACGAATCAGTAGAGATGAAACTGAAGGGATGTTAAAGTTGAGTCAAGATGAATACATCGAGAAGGTACTTTAGAAATTCAACATGGAGAATGCTAAGCCCTTCAGGACACCCCTTGGAAGTCAATTCAAGTTATCTGATGAGCAATCACTCAAGACAGATGCAGAGAAGGAGTACATGAGCAGAGTGATATATTCATCAGCTATTGGTAGTCTTATGTACGTGATGGTTTACACAAGGCCGAATATCGCCCATATAGTGAGAGTTGTGAGCAGGTTTGTAAACAATCTAGGGAAGCAACATTGGGAAGGCCGTGAAGTGGATATTGCGTTACTTGAAAGGGACTACGGATATGCCATTATGTTTCAGGAAGAAGGAGTTGGTAGTGCAGAGATATGTGGCTGCAGATTTCGCCGGTGATCATGTACAAGGCGAAGTACCACAATATCTAGCTGCATACTCATCATATAATCTTTAAAAATAAATTATAATAGTATTATAATGAGTAAGAGTAGTAATAGTTTGACCATCATCAGTATCTATTATCATGTTATCATACAAAGAATTTAACAAACTTCGAAGGCCAACATCCTTCAAACATGGATCAGTAAGAACCTCAAACCAAAAATAATAGAAATATGTCCAAAATACTTATTAAATTTACTTTCTATTCGAAAATTTATATTTCCAAAATAATTATCCATATGATAATTATTATTATTTTATCCATATGATAATTATTATTATTTTTTAATATTTAAAACTTGTAAAGCAGCTTGAATAATAGTTGGATAGTAACAACAAGATAATAACATAGTAGCATCATAAAAAACTTGTAACATCTCTTTTACACTATATATAACTAACCATTCATCCTTAATTATTCCATACATATTACCAGAGCTAGAACTAGAATATAGAAAGCAATAAAATCATTTATAATTTCTTTATACTCTATTGCTAAGGGTGTCCAAACGGGCCGGGCCTGGCCGACCCTGCCCGGCCCGAAAAATTAGACCCGGGCCCATCGAGCAACGGGCCGACCCAGTTTTTTTTTGTTTTTCAAAAATTTTTAAATTTTTTTCCTTTAAATTTTCAAAAAAAAATTACATAACATTTTAATAAAAAACAATGGTATTATTAATCACTTGAAATTACATAAATTATAAATACAAAAAATTATTAAAATAAAAAATAAATTTTTTATTAATAATCAGTAAATCATTTATAATTATAAATTTATTTTGGAATTCGTTGCATCATAATAGATGACTACATCCCAACTAGGTTAGCACCTACTTACCTATATAACTATCATTTGTAACTATTTCCAAAATAATTTATTACAAAATTTTAGCTAAGAAATAAAAATTACAATTTAAAAAATATTGTTTACTCTTTATATTTATCTATTAGTTCCAACTCTTCAAATTTATCTTCAATATCAGCCATCCGATCGATGCCTTGTATTCTCTTCTCGTACCTCCACCAATCTTGTAAGCACATCACCGCCTGTACAGTATACAGATCTAACGATGTCCTATGGTCATCGATCAAAAGTCCGATTGTGCTGAAGACGGATTCCGAAACTACCATGATAACCTATATTATTAGTAAGTCACGAACCATGATGGAAAGTATAGGATATGAATTTGTTCCATATACTTTCCACCATTACAAAATATCTAAACTATTATTTTGATATTTAACTAAAGATGCAGTTAAATATTGATCAATTTTAGAAACCTTCGCTGATGATCCAAGTCCAGATCCACCAGTTAGCTCAACTACCATTGCATACCTATCAAAACTTATACTTATGCGCCGATTTGAGCTCGTAGAAGTAGAAAATGTAGACTAATATGTAGCTACACCATATTTAGCTGCATACTCATCATATAATATTTAAAAATAATTTCTAGTAGGATTATGATGAGTAGTAGCAGTAATGGTTTGACCATCATCAATGTCTATAATTATATTACTATACAAAGAATTTAACAAACTTCGAAGCCTAATGTCCTTCAAACACGGATCAATAAGAACCCCAAATCAAAAATAACAGAAATAGGCATAAAATATTTATAAAATTTACTTTCTATTTGAAAAATTATATTTTCAAAATAATCATTCATACGATATTTATTAAATTTTTTTTGAATATTTAAATTTTGTAAAGTAGCTAAAGTAATTGTTAGATAATAACAGCCAGATTATAATGTTGTAGCATCATAAAAAACTTGTAACATCTTTTTTAAATTACTTGTAATTGTCCATTCATCTTCAGTTATTCCATACATGCTACCAGAGCTAGAACTAAAAGTATAAAAAAAATAAAATTATTTATAATTTCTTTATATTCTATTGCTACACTTAACATTGCATAGGTAGGATTCTACCTATAGTCAAAATCTTTTAGAATTAATCTTGGTTTTATTTATTTATTTTTTAAAAATTTATTTTCATCTTTTAATTCTTTGATCAAAAGCATTATGAGCATAAGTTACTAACCTAACCTTTTCTATCATGGGTTTAATTTTATTAAATGCACTTTGAACAATTAAATTTAAAATATGACATATACATCTAATATGAAAAAGATCACCATGACATGGCAATGACAGAGATATTTTGATAAAATCAACAGCTATATTATTATTATTACATTATCTAGTAAAACAGAATATTCTTTCTGATATTTCTAATTTAAAAAGTTCTTCAATTATTAAATTTGTAATATTAATACCAGTATGTGACTCTTCAAATACAATAAAGAAAATAACTCTTTTAAACATTTGCTAATTTTCATCAATCCAGTGCGTTGTGATACATAAATAACCAGTTTTTACTTTAGATGTCCAAATTTATAGTTTAAACTTTGAAAATAAGAAATTATTTTTCTTTGTTCCTCTTGATAATATTTTAAAATATCACGTTGACAAGTTTGATGAGAATTTTTTATAAATACGGGGTAAGAACCATCTATAAATAAATCCTCAAATTCATCATCTTCTACTAATTTAAAAGAAAGATTTTTAAGAATGATAAACCCGATGACGCCTTTCCTGGCTCGAACTGCGTCATAATTCCAACTACCGAGACTACCATAAGATAAGGATTGGGAGAGCATAGATTATTGATAATCATATTTTATTACAAATGTATATCCTCATTATCTATTTTATATGAATAAATATGCCATTAATAATTATTTTTATCTTTAATTACAGGTTAATGAAGAATAAAGCCCAAGATCTCTTATCTTAATAAAAACCCATGAATTAAATGAAGAACACAAGCAAGAGCCAAAAAGCCCAAGCCCAGAATCAAGCCGAGTAGCCTGTAGAAGCTGAAGAAAATAAAAAAAATAAATATGAAAAAAATGTATTCAAGATAGTTGGCCGCAAAGAAACAACGATATCTCCCAATCCGGAAGGCAGAATTTAACATATAATATATAAAAATTACCTATCTCGACGAGACGAAGCCAACCGTGAAGTTAGAATTTTTATTGGAGCAGCATCGATGCCTATATCGATGCGAAGTCATCCAGAATTTATCAATGGCCGAAATTACATTGTTGGGGCTTAAGTTTGATCCAAGGGCTCTCATTCACTGATGTTTACGATAAATAGAGGTTGAGAGTGAGAGGTTAGAGGTGTGAAAATTTTTGTAACTCTATTTGGAGAGGAGGTCCACTCTTAATTGAGAAGGCCTTCCAAATTTGTAACTTTTGTTACAATTAATAAAATAAATTTTTTCACCACTTTAAAATTTTCTCTTCTTCTCTTTGTTGGATGATGAAGATGAAGATGAAGATGGAGATTAATTTGAAGGTTTGTTTTTCTTATTTCTCTTTTATTGCTTATTAGTTTAGATTTATTTCCATGCTTGTAATTAGATTTTTATTTCTTGTTTAAATAGCCAAGAGGCTAGAACCCTCTTGGCTTAGATTTATTTTATGCTTATACATTAGATTTATTTCTTACTTATAGAGTAGATTTATTTTCTTTTAATTCTTACAATTTATTTTGTAGTTTAGATTTTGTAATTTATTTTGTAGTTAGATTTTAATTTTTATACTATTCACCTTGAGGCTAGAACCCTCTTGGGTTTAGTCTTTTTTTTGTTTATTTTTATTTTCTTTGATTCACTTTTAGGCTAGAACCCTTTAAGGAATCATATTTTTCTAAGAAGTGGATTCAATTCTAGATTATCCATATCTTTAATTGAATCCGCTATCTTTACATTCTTGATTTTTATTTGTTCTTGAATTTTCCTTCTTGCCTTATTGATCACATTTATATTATCTCTTCCACTCTCAAATATATTCATTTATACAATCATTTTCATTCTCTCCATCTCTCCACAATCACATTCACTCATCACTCCTATTTGTCACGCACACAACATAAGAACCGATTTTATATTTTCTCCTACAAAACACCTTCCTCGTGTATCGATATCTTTATACTATAACTTGACACGGTTGTGTACTTGCAACATTTTTGGTACATGTTTACGCCGCATCAAGTTTTTGGCGCCGTTGCCGGGGAAGGTGCTTAAGTAGGTTTTAATTATTTTGGTTCTTTGCATCAAGTTTTTGGCGCCGTTGCCGGGGAAGGTGCTTAAGTAGGTTTTAATTATTTTGGTTCTTTAACCCTTGTGTTTATTGTGTAGGAAACGCTTGGAGCTTGAAGATCGCGAATTGGAGAACTAGGATTTGAAGATTTACTTGTAGGTAACTCTTCTTTCTAGAATTTTTAATTCCACCCTTTAGCTACTTCTTCACAATTAGAGACAATTAGGACTTGAAAAAAAAGAGATTTTATTTTTTTGTTGACCATAATAAAATTCATCCTCCACTTTGACATTTACTAACAAGATAATAAATCCAAACAAATCCCCCCTTCTCATTTGTTTGATTGTTAACCCTAATTAAAAAAAAAGATTTTTCTTTTCCATCCTTTTTAGTTGCTTTTAATTCATAGGGTTGCATTTCATATTGTTAGTAGGAATTCACAAAGTAATTTGAGCATCATGATTTGGCACACACTTAAAAATATTTGTAAGGGTAAAACCCTATAATCAAGATAAGGTGAGGGATTTCATCACCCTTTTCTTAGCCCAAAAATCACTAATTCCTCACTACACCACCTAAGCCTAATAAAACTCATTAGACGTTGGCCCTAAGGATTCGAGCTCAATAAGGAACAAAGAATTCTTAAGTTAATTGGTTTAAGTTTTCTTGGATTAGGTAGTGTCTAAGGCAAGGTTTAGGGATTACGTAAAGCGCTCCGTAAGGAACGATGTATTTAATTAATCTCTGATCACTCTCTAGTACTATCCTTACCTGGCTAACTACCTGGGTAAAACTTTAATCTTTTCACTTTAGGAGTTTTTGATTAGGAGCTAGTCTAGTTGAGTTAGGCTTAACCCTAGAGTTAGAGTGATTGTAAAGTGATTGATTTTGATTTGTTTTAGTTAGGATTTTCCTCTTTTTCCATTCTCTCCTCATTTAAAAAAAACTAACTTTTATAAAAAATAGTTTAAAAAGAAATAGTTGGTGTATGCAACAGTGGATTAGGGATAATACACATCGATTAATTCACTTTGAACTAATCATAGAAATGGCGTATCCTAATCTACCCGTTCTTCAAGATATGTGCTATCCCATTAGGAATGTAATCCCCTCTTGTATTAGGCTCTCCGAAACAAATGGAATAAATTTTAAGCTTAGACTGTATTACATAAACATGCTTCCCAAATTCCTTGGAAATGAAACAGAAGATGCATATATTTTTATCTCGAAATTTAAGGAAGTGTGTATTATGATTAAAATGAGAGAACTAACAGAAGATGCGATCAAACTTAGATTTATTCCATTTGCTCTCAAAGACAAAGCAAAAAAATGGCTGTTTATTCCATTTGCTCTCAAAGACAAAGCAAAAAAATGGCTGTATAGCTTACCCATAAATTTCATCACTACTTGGGAGGAATTTATCACCGTTTTTCCAAAAAAATGGCTGTATAGCTTACCCATAAATTTCATCACTACTTGGGAGGAATTTATCACCGTTTTTCATAAGAAATTTTTTCCTGTCCATAAAACGGTGAAGCTAAGAAACAGTATCATGAATTTTAAAATTATCTCAGGAGAACCTTTTTGGAAGTATTTTGACCGATTTTAAGATCTTCTCATCCAATGTCCTCATCACGGTTTAGAAAAATAGCCATTGTGCCAAATAATTTATGAGAGATTAGATTATTCTGCAAAAAACTTCCTTAGAATCAATGTGCCACGGGGATTTCATGAGGAAAAATGCCGACGAAGCTTGGGAATTTCTAGAGAGTCTATCTGAGAAAACAATGCAATGGGAACACTATGATGACAGGGTTTCATCAGTTCCCCATTCTAAGTCTAGTGGTTCTTCCTTGGAGTCAAACATTACTTCTGAAGCGAAGATGGCGACAATTCTGCGGAGGTTAGAAGCCTTAGAAATTAAGGAATGACCTCCAGCTCAAATCAATCATGTTTCTGTCCCAGGATGTCATAATTGTCATTCTCCTATCCACATTTCAGAGGAATGCCCTCTCCTAGGAAACAACCATGCATTAAAATAGATGAACGCTGCATTCCAGCTCCCTAGAAATGATCCATTTTCTCTAACCTACAATCCAGGTTGGAGAAATTATCCCAACTTTGCATGGAATCAAGGAAATTCTCCCGAAACTCAAAACTTCACTCCCGCTTCGACCCAACATTTTCCTAGGGGAAACACAGTTCCTTTTAATTCTCATCCACAATTTCAACAACCCAATCTACCATATCAAAATCAGTCTCCTCTTCATCAAGCTGTAATTCAGGCTCCTCACAATCTAGATCAGGATAAACGTCTCAATGTCTTGGAAAGGGGTTTGGAAACCATAATTAAGGCCTCCACTCAAACCACGAATATGTTGACTCAAACATCCAGCACTCTGAATTCCTTATGCAATCAACCAGACAAATGCTCAATTCCAACACTCAAGCTACAGCTAGATTAGAATCCCTATTTGGTCAACTAGCTAGTGCCGTGAGTGAAAGAGAGAAAGAAAAAGTTCCGAGTCAACCCGTGGTCAACCCTAAAGACACAGGATGCAGTTCATCCTATGAAGCTCAAGTGAATGCAATCCATTCACTTTGGTCAGGTAGACAGGTCGATAATCAAGTGAGAACTCCTCCAAGTCAAACTTTTGATCCAATACAAATTCCTTCTCCTTCTCCTTCTGATGAATCTATTCAACAATCACCCCTCTCAGATGACCAAGAACCTGAACCCGAACATGAGCCTGCTTTTGATAGATTTAGACCAGTTGCTCCTTTTCCAGATAGACTCAGGCCTAGGAAACACTCTCCTCAGGAGGAGAAAATCCTAGAAACATTCAAGCATGTTAAGGCCAACATTCCTCTCTTAGATGTAATTGAACAAATTCCATCGTATGCTAAATTTTTAAAAGAATTATGCACTAAGAAGAGGAGAATTAATGTTCCAAAGAAAGTCTTTTTAGCCGCCAATATCAGTGAAATGCTATCAAATCCCATACCTTTGAAACGTAAAGATCCAGGTTCTCCCATCATTTCATGTATCATTGGTAATACTCACATTGGTAAGGTGTTTTTAGACTTAGGGGCCAGTGTCAATTTGCTTCCATATTTAGTCTACAAGTAATTGGGTCTAGGTGTACTGAACCCAACCAGATGCACCATACAGTTAGCTGATAGATCTGTTAAGGTCCTTATGGGTGAGTTAGAGGATGTTCTGATTAAGGTTGGAGATTTTATTTTTCTAGTAGATTTTGTCGTCTTAGAAACACAGCCTGTTTCCAATCCCAAAGGACAGACACCTGTCATCTTAGGACGACCTTTCTTAGCCACTTCTAATGCTCTCATTAACTGTAGCATTGGTCAAATGAAGCTGTCTTTTAGGAATTTGACTGCTAATCTTAACATTTTTAATCTAGGAGACCAGCCAAATAATCAGCCTCTAGAAATAAATTACATTCAGGAAAGATCAGAAGAAGAAGAAGAAGAAGAGTCTGATTTGAGTTTTAAGGAAATTTTTGATGAAGAGTTAGAGTTTTTAAAAGAAGCAGATCAGGTCCTTAAGAATAATGAAACTGTGTTAAACATTTGCTGCTTTGAATTAAATTTTGAAGAACTCTTTCTTGATGAACTCAGATTCTTGGAGAATAATCAACAACCAAATTTTAAGAATTCTACAGAAGTATTGGTTGTTAGAAAACAAAACTTTATAGTACAAGAGTCTAAGTTCATTAAGAAATATAAAATGCATGACACCAATAATACCTACCTTACTTTGTTGCAAGAATTATTGAACACCCCGAAATGCTTAGAATTTCACATTATTGATTATATTATTCTGAATTTATTTAAAATCCAGGGAAGAATTTTCAACAATAAGGTAGGATTCAATGTAGAATACGAGCTCTTCGTGTTGAACACTTCATTTTACATTATTATTTTTGTTTATTTAAGAATAATAAAAAGAATTTATTCTTCTCTCATTTGAGAGTTTCTTGTTCAGTTGTAAAAAAAAAGAGAATAATAAATTTTTGATTCTATCCTTCTCAGACCAAAGGTAATTACAGATTTTTATCAACTGAACAAATATAAGTACTTCACTTCTTATCTGCTTTACTTTGTGCATCATGGAGTTTGCATTGAGGACAATGCAAAATTTAGGTGTGGGGGTGGGAATTAGTTATTTTTTTCTCTTTATTTTACATTTTTAGTTGCATTTTTGTCATTTTTTCCTTTTCCTTAAAAAAAATTTATAAAAATATCGTCACTTGCCAAATTGATAGAGTTATGTAATAATTGATTTATTTGATAAATTTTAAATTTTCTAATCTCTAGTTTGTTATTTACTCAAGTTTACCTTTTATGATAACTCTAAATAAATTTCTTAAGAAATAATTTTCAAAGTAGTATACTTCACTTAAGCCTTAACTTAGATTTTTATTTAAAATAATAGAATTTATGCATGCTTAGCTTAGAGTTAAAAATAATTTTTCAAAGTGTCTTGACTTACATATTTTTCAGAATATATATACATATACATATAAAAAAATTACAAAAGAAGAGTGCGAATAATGGGCACCAAAAGAAAAAAAACTCTTAAAATCAAGGTGATTCTATCTTATGAAGCCTAAGTTGACCGAGTAATTAAGCCCAAGGAGTATTTCCATACCTAATGACCTAAGCCCAATTGGGTTGGGATCCATTGGCCCAAAACTCGTTAAATGGTCACTTAGAAATCCCGTTAAAGTAGAAAAAATCACCAAGGAAGAAAGAGTTAAAAATAATATATATATATATATATATATATAGTTGAATATTATTTTAAACAAAGAGTTAGCATGTTCTTTTCAAAACATTTAAATTAAATTTCTAAGTTTGTCTTGGTTTAGTATTGCTATAATGAGAAGATTTTCTACGAAATTTACCTTCAAGTTATTTATAAAAACGTTTTCTTGAGTGATAACTAGCTTCAATTAGATTGTCTAAAGTTATCAAGTGAATTTAGTTATTTACTGACTTCTTTAATTTGACAAGTAGATCGAATTTTGTGGGTATATTCACTACAAACCCTCACGAGACTACAACTCGTCTACTAGGGTAACCTAGGGGTTTAAAGGCTTGTTGTATGCGTTAAATACAACCGTGATTCCTGCGAAAGTGAGTTAGGTTTTTTTTTTCTTTCTTTGCTAAAGGACTAGCAAAAGTTTAGGTGTAGGAGTAATTGATAATCATATTTTTATTATAATTTTATACCCTCATTATCTATTTTATATGAATAAATATACCATTAATAATTATTTTTATCTTTAATTATAGGTTAATGAAGAATAAAGCCCAAGATCTCTTATCTCAACAAAAACCCATGAATTAAATAAAGAACACAAGAAGAGCCAAGAAGCCCAAGCCCAGAATCAAGCCGGGTTGCCTGTAGAAGCCTGAGAAAATAAAAAAATTAAATATGAAAAAAAATGTATTCAAGATAGTTGGACGCAAATAAACGATGATATCTCCCAATCCGGAAGGCAGAATTTAACATATAATATATAAAAATCACCTATCTCGAGGAGACGAAGCTAACCGTAAAGTCAGAATTTTTATTGGAGCATAGATGCTAGCATCGATGTGGGCATAGATGCTAGCATCGATGTGGGCATCGATGCCTGTATCGATGCGAAGTCATCCAGAATTCATCAACGGCCGAAATTGCATTCTTGGGGCTCAAGTTTGATCCAATGGCTCTCATTCACTGATGTTTACTATAAATAGGGGTTGAGAATGAGGGGTTAGAGGTGTGAAAATTTTTGTAACTCCATTTGGAGAGGAGGGCCACTCTTAATTGAGAAGGCCTTCCAAATTTGTAACTTTTGTTACAATTAATAAAATATATTTTTTTACCACTTTAAATTTTTTTCTTCTTCTCTTTGTTGGATGATAAAAATGAAGATGAAGATAGAGATTAATTTGAAGGTTTGTTTTTCTTATTTCTCTTTTATTGCTTATTAGTTTAGATTTATTTTCATGCATGTAATTAGATTTTGTTTTCTTGTTTAAATAGCCAAGAGCCTAGAACCCTCTTGCCTTAGATTTATTTCATGCTTATAGATTAGATTTATTTTTTACTTATAGAGTAAATTTATTTTCTTTTAATTCTTGCAATTTATTTTGTAGTTTATATTTTGTAATTTATTTTATAGTTAGATTTTAATTTCTTACACTATTCACCTTGAGGCTAGAACCCTCTTGGGTTTAGTCTTTCTTTTTGGTCATTTTTATTTTCTTTGATTTCCTTTAGGCTAGAACCCTCTAGGGAATCACCTTTTTTTAAGAAGTGGATTCAATTCTAGATTACCCATATCTTTAATTGAAACCGCTATCTTTACATTCTTGATTTTTATTTGTTCTTGATTTTTTCCTTTTTGCCTTATTGATCACATTTATATTATCACTTCCACTCTCAAATATATTCATTTACACAATCATTTTCATTCTCTCCATCTCTCCACAATCACATTCACTCATCATTCCTATTCGTCACACACACAACATAAGAACCGATTTTATATTTTCTCCTACAAAACACCTTCCTCGTGGATCGTTATCTTTATACTATAACTTGACACGGTTGTGCACTTGCAATATTTTTGGTACATGTTTATGCCGCATCAATTATCGTATATCACCTTGAGGAGTCTGACTTTTGTTGTGTTTATCTAAATGATGTTTGAGATGGCTGGTTCCGCTCTTATGATGAGCTTAAAAAATATGGCCGCACAACACACACTTAGCCTTCTAGGTGAGAAGCCTTTCATGTTCATCCCTGGTAACGTCTATCTTCTCAAAAAAATTCCACACATCGGATATCAGCCTTTTAGGAACTCTTGGTATAGTAGAATCGTTGTTACCGGATTCAGGATCGACATCGGTAGGAGTAGGAGGAGTAGTTGTACTTGCTCTAGTAGGAGGACTCATTTCGAGAGTTGGGTTTTGCCCTTCATAATCAGATGAGGAAGCCATTTGATTGAATAATTAGAGAGCTAAAACAATTATTAGAGAGTACAAGAGAGTATTAGAGAGAAGTAGATGAGTTTTGGATAAGGAAAAACAAATGAAAACCCCTTCTATTTATAGAGGCAACCCCCTAGACAAATGACCAAAATACCCTCAAAATTTTACCATTTTAAGCGTTTTTGGGGGCAAACCGGTCAAAAGGCCAAAAATAGTTGTTTATGACCATTACGACCGGGTCGGGTCGACATTTGCTGGGAAACGATCACTTATGTGACCGTTTGGGCTTAGGCCCGGTGCGGGCTATTGGACCCTAGAGGGGGGGTGATTAGGGTCACAATGCTATAATTGTGCAATAAAAATTAAGACAAGCAAAACACAATATCCAAAAGCAATCAATATAGAGGAGATAGAGTTAGGAATCGTTATCCTGTGACGCGCGATGTGTTAACGAGGTTCGGTCCGCTGACCTACGTCTCCGCTCCCTACTCTCGAGGAGAAATCCACTACACAACCCGGTTTGGAAGCCGGAACTTCTTCTACACAGTGATCCCCTTACGATCTCACACTACACAGTTGATCTCACTAGATCACATTCCCACACAATTGATCTCTACAAGATCAAGCTCTCAAAATAGTAGAAATTGGTGTAAAAAACCCTCTCTTTACAATGTCCCTATGGCAAAGAGAGGATCACACTGAAGCTAGGATGTGAAACACAAAAACTCAGAAAGAAACAGGTTTGAAAATTTGAGCTCTATAAAAACGTTCTCTGAAAATTTTTGAAAGAGCTGGGACTATGAGGAAGAAGATAATAGGTTTAAATAGAAAATCACAGTTGTTTGAAACCCATACTCAATCCCCCAAAACCTGGAAACAGAACAGCACTGAGATCATGTGAAATCGGAGCTAAAAAGCTGTACCAAAAAGACCGTTAACCTAAGCGACGGTCGACCGTAACTTTTTCGCGGTCGACCGCGAGACAGTCCAGAAACTCAGTAAAGTCCAGAGACTTTGGCGATCGACCGCGACGGTCGACCGTGGGGCCGACGGTCGACCGTGAAAGTTTCTGCTGCCCACTGACGAATAAACTCAGGCGCGGTCGACCGTGGCGGTCGACCGCGGACTGATACATTCAAAAAACTGATTTGTGACTCACTTAAAATATTTGAAAGATATTCATTTGATTTCTGAAAATTATGAAACTTTGTAAAATGTTTTTAATACTAAAAACAAATTGTTTGGAAAAGGAATTTTGCAAATAGGTCCTCATACTTGTGAAAAATAGTATTTTATGAAATACGCTTAAAAATATAAATATAAAAACGTGTGTGTGATATCCCAATAGTTTCAAGTGAAATCGTTAACTCTTTGCCTACATTCTAGCACTAGAGAGAAAATAAAAAACTAGCTAATATCCTCACGAGAATACAATTCTTGAGTCTTGATATAGCTTGAGTTGGATAAAGCTTCTAATTGAATTTGGTGTTCTTAAATAAACGTTGCTTCATCACTATGCCTCCTCCTCCTTTGGATATCATCGTTGTAGCACATATTCCATCTAATCCTCCATTTATGGTACTAACATGCTTGATATGTATATTAACTATATTATCACTTAATAAGCAATTAGTATCGATAATGGTGGTTGTAAAACATCATCAAAACATAAGGGCTAACAATCTCCCCCTTTTGATGATGACAACCAACCATTATATAACTTATAGATAGGTGCTCACCCTATCTATGAGCTCCCCCTAAATATATGCAACAAATAAGGAGATTTCTCTCCCCCTTTGTCACCATAAAAAATGGGGTAAAGAGAAATGCATGCAAAATGTAACTAAACAAGCAAGCAAATAGAACTTTCACATATTGCATAAGCCCAAGTCATTTCTTATGCGACAAAAATCATCTTCACCAAGAGGCTTAGTAAATATATCCGCTAATTGAGATTTTGTGTCAACAAACGCTAGGGATACATCTTGTCTCTCTACATAATCGCGTAAGAAATGATAGCGCACATCAATATGCTTGGTTCTAGAATGCAAAACCGAATTTTTGGAAATATTAATAGCACTAGTGTTATCACAAAAGATATTTATATTTTGAAAATTCAAATCATAGTCAACTAAGCTTTGTTTCATCCACAAAACTTGGGCACAACATAAGCCGGCGGCAATGTATTCCACTTCCGTAGTGGACAATGCAACGCAATTTTGTTTCTTGGAAGCCCAAGAAACAAGAGAATTTCCTAAGAATTGGCATGTTCCACTCGTACTCTTACGATCTACCTTACATCCGGCAAAGTCGGCATCACAAAAACCATATAAATCAAAAGAGGTGCTCTTTGGATAAAACAAACCAAGATTAAAAGTTCCATTAACATACTTAATGATCCTTTTAGGAGAAGCTTGAAAACGTGCACATGCACATACACTAAACATGATATCGGGTCTACTAGCGGGGAGATAAAGAAGACTACCTATCATACCTCGGTATAGTTTTTGGTCCACATCTTCACCACTCTCATCCGCATCAAGCTTGACACTTGTACTCATGGGAGTAGGCGCATGCTTAAAATTCTCCAAATTGAATTTCTTCACCAATTACTTAGCATACTTGCTTTGAGAAATGAATATACCATCCTTAGTTTGCTTGACTTGGAGCCCGAGAAAGAATGTAAGCTCTCCCATCATACTCATCTCAAAATGATCTTGCATAACTTTAGCAAATTTCTTGTACAAAGATTCATTAGTAGCACCGAAAATGATATCATCAACATATATTTGAACTAAAATAAAATCATTTTTCCTTTTTCTCACAAAAAGAGTATTATCAATTGTTCCTTTTGAAAAATAATTTTTAACAAGAAAACTAGAGAGGCGAGCATACCAAGCTCTAGGAGCTTGTTTTAACCCATATAAAGCTTTTTGAACCCGGTAAACATGATTAGGAAAAGCATGATCTATGAAACCGGGGGGTTGCTCAACATATACTTCATCATCTATAAAACCATTTAAAAAGGCACTTTTAACATCCATTTGAAACAATTTGCAAAATTCATCATTTAAAGCATCATTAATCTTTTTAGGTTCTAGTTGAGATAAGAATGCAACATTACCACACTCACTCAAAGCTTTTGAGCGAGTAACAACTCCTTGTGAAGGGCTCCCAATTATTTGTTCCTTTGGATGGTTTGATGCGAATTGCCAAGCTTTAGGAAGTTCAACTTGTTCATGAGCATTGGAGCTATCCACATCCTTTTGTGCTTCTATAGAGGGTGTATCATTGATTTGTAAAAAGTCCAATCCTCCCTCAACATCATCATCATCATCTTTCCTAGGTAAAACAACTTGAGAACAAACATTAGTCTCATTAAAAGTAACGTTTATAGATTCTTCAACAACGAGAGTTCATTTGTTGAAGACCCTATAAGCCTTACTTCAAGGAGCATAACCTAAGAAAATACCAACATCAATTTTGGAATAAAATTTATCATGATGATCTTTTGTATTTAAAATAAAACATTTGCAACCAAAGATACGAAAATAACCAATAAAAGGAGTTTTTCCATATAATAGTTCATAAGGAGTTTTCTTAAGCTTTGGTCTAATTAAAACACGATTTAAAACATGGCAAGCCGTATTGACGACTTCGGCCCAAAAATATTTTGGCAAATCAAATGAATTTAATATAGTGCGTGTCATCTCTTGTATGGTGCGATTTTTCCGTTCAACAACACCATTTTGTTGTGGTGTTCTAGGAGCGAAAAACATGTGAGTTATACCATGATGAGCACAAAATTCATAGAAAAAATTATTTTAAAATTCACCATCATGATCACTTCTTGTTTTAACAACTTTTAAATCCTTTTTATTTTTAATTCTTTTGACATGATTAGAAAATTCTTCAAAACAATCATTTTTATTTGTAAGAAATATTGTCCATGTAAAACGGGAAAAATCATCAATAATCACAAATACATAGTGTTTGCCTCCAAGAGAGGTAACACGCATAGGACCAAATAAATCAAGATGAAGTAATTGGAAATGTTTAAAAGTCGATACCTCATTGATGGATTTGAAAGAAGATTTTGTTTGTTTACCTTTGGCATAATCTTCACATATGGTATCTTTGATAAAATGCAAGTTAGGTAACCCTTTTATAAGATTTCTCTTAGACAATTTTGATATCAACTCCATGTTTGCATGTCCAAGCCTCTTATGCCAAATCCAAGGGTTTTCATCAATTACCACAAGGCACTTCACATCTTGATTCACTAATTCATTCATCTCAAAAATGTACACATTAGATTTGCGATTAGCAACAAAAACGATTTTTCTATTCATACTAATAATGCATTTGTTCGGTTTAAAGGAAATATCAAAACCTTTATCACTCAATTGGCTAATGCTAAGAAGATTATGATTCAAACCATTTACCAAATAAACATCTTCTATAACGAGTAAAGGTTTCTTACCAATAGAACCTATACCAATAATTTTACCTTTCTCACCACCACCGAAGGAGACGCTACCTCCTTCAATCCTTGATAGGATTGTAAATAACTCTTTGTTGCCCGTCATATGATGTGAGCAACCACTATCAAGGTATCACATCTCTCTACATCGTGGCCGTGATGTTCCCTATAAAAGATGAAGGTGTAGTAACTTTAGGTACCCAAATCTTGGGTCCTTGGTGGTTAGTAAACTTGGTACCTTTGGGTACCCATGTCATGCCATAGAAATCATGATTATCTTTGATCCTACAATGAGTAGAAATATGACCATATTTCATACAATATGTGCACACAAAATTTCTCTTGTGTGTTAGAGCATGATATCTATGAAATCTATTTCTACCATGGTGATGATAATTAACATAAGCATGAGTGGGTCTAATCCTACCACTCTCAATTTCTAGTCTTTCAATCTTGGATCTCAATTGTTTGTTTTCAAAATCAAGATCCCCTAGCAATTCATCTTTTAATGCAAGAGAAGTTTGTAATTGTTCTAGTTTGGCATCACAAGAAGTATGCAACTTTTTAAAGGAAGAAAATTCTTTTGACATCTTTTTGAATTCAACATTCAATTCTTCTAAAGCCATAGCTAGATCATATTGCATGTAGAAGGATTCACTTTCGGTGTCGGATATTACTTCTTGTTCAAGGGCCATGAAACAAATGTTGGGATCATGAAGAGCAAGTTTAGCTCCTTCTTCATTACTATCCGAATCACTTGGTTCGGATTCCTCCCATCCGGTATACATAGCCTTCTTCTTCTTATACTTCATGTACTTCTCCTTGAGCCTTGGGCAATCCTTAGTGATATGGCCCGGTTCATTGCATTCAAAACATTTTCCTACACGTGAAGAAAATTTGTTGTTAGAACAGGGATTAAACTTCTTATTCATTTTTATGAGTCTAGAAATTCTTCTAGAGAGATGAGCCACTTCTCTAGAAAAATCAACTTCACTATCTGATGACGAAGAGGAGTTATCACTAGCTCCTTTGAGAGCTATGGTCTTCGATTTTGGTGATGGCTCCTCAACTTCCCGTGAGGGAACTTCTTCCTTCTCCTTTCCCTTGAGCTTCTTCTCATGAACCTTGAGTTTGCCGATGAGGCCATCGAGAGGTAGAGTGGTAAGGTCATGAGCTTCTTCTATCGCCGTCGCCTTGGGTTCCCACATCGGAGTCAATGAACGGAGAATCTTGTAGTTCGTTTCTTGAATAGTCAATTTCTTATCAAGACCATGCAATTCATTGATAATGTTAGTGAAGCGAGAAAACATAGCATCAATTGTTTCATTTGGAAGCATTTGAAATAACTCATATTCATGCATAAGCCCACTAATCTTGGATTCCTTAACTTGGGGGGTTCCTTCGTGTGTAATACACAATTTCACCCATATTTCGTATGTGGTTGCACACGTGGAAACCCTATTATATTCATTTGGGGAAATACCACAAATTAAGGCGTTCATAGCCTTAGCATTGAGATTGGCTTGGTGCCTTTCTCCGTCGGTCATGTTTCTGACTTTGGACTTCTCTACATACTTCTTCTCTATGAGTTCTAAGATGTCAAGATTAATGCAACGAAGATAAATTCTCATTCTTGCCTTCCAATAGGCAAAATTAGTACCGGTAAACAGGGGTGATCTACTGGTCGATTGTCCTTCCAACATATGCACATTCATTGAAGCCTCCATAAGATCTTTTCTCTAAGGTGATTAAACCAAAAACTAATATAGAGACCAAGCTTTGATACCAATTATTGGACCCTAGAGGGGGGGGGTGATTAGGGTCACAAGGCTATAATTGTGCAATAAAAATTAAGACAAGCAAAACACAATATCCAAAAGCAATCAATATAGAGGAGATAGAGTTAGGAATCGTTATCCTGTGACGCGCGATGTGTTAACGAGGTTCGGTCCGCTGACCTACGTCCCCGCTCCCCACTCTCGAGGAGAAATCCACTACACAACCCGGTTTGGAAGCCGAAACTTCTTCTACACAGCGATCCCCTTACGATCTCACACTACACAGTTGATCTCACTAGATCACACTCCCACACAATTGATCTCTAGAAGATCAAGCTCTCAAAATAGTAGAAATTGGTGTAAAAAACCATCTCTTTACAATGTCCCTATGGAAAAGAGAGGATCATACTGAAGCTGGGATGTGAAACACAAAAACTCAGAAAGAAACAGGTTTAAAAATTTGAGCTGTGTAAAAACGTTCTCTGAAAAATTTTGAAAGAGCTGTGACTATGAGGAAGAAGAAGAGAATAGGTTTAAATAGAAAATCACAGCTGTTTGAAACCCATACCCAATCCCCCTAAAACCTAGAAACAAAACTGCGCTGAGATCGTGTGAAATCGGCGCTGAAAAACTGTACCAAAAAGATCGTTAACCTAAGCAATGAACTCAGGCGCGGTCGATCGTGGCGGTCGACCGCGGACTGATACATTCAAACAACTAATTTGTGACTCACTTAAAATATTTGAAAGATATTCATTTGACTTCTGAAAATTGTGAAACTTTGTAAAATGTTTTTAATACTAAAAACAAATTGTTTGGAAAAGGAATTTTGCAAATAGGTCCTCATACTTGTGAAAAATAGTATTTTGTGAAATACGCTTAAAAATATAAATATGAAAACGTGTGTGTGATATCCCAATAGCTTCAAGTGAAATCGATAACTCTTTGCTTACATTCTAGCACTAGAGAGAAAATAAAAAACTAGCTAATATCCTCACGAGAATACAATTCTTGAGTCTTGATATAGCTTGAGTTGGATGAAGCTTCTAATTGAATTTGGTGTTCTTGAATAAACGTTGCTTCATCACTATGCCTCCTCCTCCTTTGGATATCATCGTTGTAGCGCATATTCCATCCAATCCTCCATTTGTGTTACTAACATGCTTGATATGTATATTAACTGTATTATCACTTATTAATCAATTAGTACCGATAATGGTGGTTGTAAAACATCATCAAAACATAAGGGCTAACACGGGCGCAAACAATGCGGTCCGAACCCGGGTCCCGAACCCGGTTTGGCCAGGATTTATCCCATTCAAATTGTCTCATTATCCCAACTGTCCCAATTAAATTGTCTCATTATCCCATTTTACCCCAATTTATCCCACTCAAATTATCTCATTGGGTAAAATTACCCTTATTGGAACAAATTATCCTAATTTGCCCCAAATTACCCCAATGAATAACCCCCTTAGCTTTTGAATTGAGACTTCTTAACTAGCTGGGTGGTTAAATTGAGTTATACTATATTCTTTGTGTTGTCAAATTTACGGAGGATAATCCTTTTAAACAATAAAAGCATAAAGAATGATTTGAATAATAATAACCCTGACCCCACCCCAAGTTGAACATCGCATGGACTCGTTCCTGCTTTTGACATGGGTAAAAAGCATTACCTGCATGTAAGATTTAAGGCGTTGACCTCGAATAATGCTCCTATTCATCTCGAACTATTAAAAAGAAATTTAATATAGCTAGATAATGTATTAAAAAAACTTAAGTGGAATGTGAATTGTCCAGTCAAAACATGCAAAAACATAAAAGAAAAGGGAATAGAATGTCTAATCTAATGGGAAACAAATAGGACTTCTTCCTCAACTACGAAACTGTATTGCAAGTTACACGAGAAATTTGGTTTTGGTAGTAATCACGCCGACCTACTATTTGTCGGGGATTCGAAACAATCAAATCGAACCCTTGCCCTTCCGGACCTTGTATTGAAAATAGGAAAGTAGGAAAATTCACCTCAAATAAAGATCAAAAACTTACAGAAATAATAAAGAAGACGAACACACAAATTTAACAAGGTTCGGCAACGTGCCTACGTCCTCGGAAGCCACACCACACAATTCTTTTGATTAATTAAAGAAGAAATACAAGCTCTCAAACTAGGGTTTTACCTCTTTGAGATTCTTTCTTTTTCTGCTGTAAAAAAACTCTCTTTTTTCGTGTGTATGTAAGCCCTAAAAACATTTAGGTATATATAGAGTCCTGAAAGAAACAGAATCCAAAATAATTTAGGAAACTGTTTGACTGCGTCGGCGTCGCGGCCGAGCTGTGGCGGTCCGACCCGCAAGGCGGTCGAGCCGGAGACACTTCCGGAGAGCAGAAAAACATTACAAGTGTTGGCCGGTCGACCGTCACCGGTCGACCGAATGTCCTTGATTCCCTGAGAACCCAAAAATCCCTACAGGGTTGGGCAGGGCGGTCGACGTCGGGCGTCGGCAATCGACGCGGACGGTCGAGTCCGTCCTCTTGTCACTTATGTTTGTTGGGAATAATTAGCTGTTTAGAACCCAATAACGAAATCAGTTTAAGCAATTATAATAATAACAAGAATAATCATATTATAACACAGATATAGAAATATATCAAATAAAAAAGAAACAGAGTAGAAATACGGCCTGATGATCGAAAGCGTGGCAAAGGCACTGTCCAAGAACTAATGCCCCCTTCTCGTACAAGGGCTAACCGAGGCACATAGATGCTCGGAGATACGACGACCCTCGGTCAGGCGCGACCTCGCTTCTCGTCGATCCCCACGAGCTTCAAGAAGGCTTTGCGAACTCTCCTAGGAATTTCAGGGAACCCAGCAAAAAAGTAACAACAGTAAAATGAAGATGAAGGACACGAGAAAGAAGAGAGAATTGTTGTGTTTTTTACATCACACTGTATCAAACTCTTTCGATATAGGTCCTTTATAGGGTTAAAAGCAAGCCGTTAGCTCATAATGCGATTAATATTTTTAATTACGCGATTTCAATTCTCAAAAACCTTTTCGTTTTGATTCTGTTTTAACGACGTTTCAAATTTAATTCTCTTAACCGTCTAGCAGAAATGTTTATCACATGTTAATTGTTCAAAAAATAAAAATTATATTTTAATTATTCAAAAATAAAAATATAGCAGATTAAGGGCACAATTAATCCGGAGCTGGCATTCGTGTCGCGCAAGGTCGTGTGACGCCGCCAAACCGACCCGACCGCGAAACCCAAACCCCGAGCCCGGCCCGGCCGGCGCGCGGGGGCAGGGAGTTGTGTGGTGTGGAGCATACACCTTTTGTTTTTCTTCTAGGCATAAGGAGAGAAGGGAAGGCTTATAAAGACTCTTCCTTCGCTATTCCATTTCCTAATGTGGACTAAACCTTTTTCCTCTTCCTCTACAAACCCAAGTTTTTAAGTTAATAACTCCAACAATCCCGGCGCACATAACTTAAAACTTGAAATAGCTCAGAATAAGAATAAAAATAAAAAACTAAAAATAAATAAGATTGCTGGTTCCCTTAATACTATGTAATAGGTGAGGTACCTTTCGTTTGAACGCTTCACTTAGTGACAGTTGTAAGCTCGTGAGAGCTTGGTGGACTTCGCTTGCACCGTCCTCATTTATCTCGGATTTCTTACAGAAAGCACACATAGTACAGTTTGAAGAATTCTAACGGGTTGCGCTATTATCGGCCTTGCGCAATGCCAGGTATCTTTCATGTGTGTTACTAGGGAGCAGCCCTGATCCATAGTCGCGGCCTCACAGCGGTTCACAACTACAAACACATATAGGTGAATCCTAAATAAGGATCGCGAGCAGTAAGGCATCCTGCCGTCATGGGTCTTGGATTCATTAGAGTTAGACTCAACCCTTCACTTGCTTTTTATGGAGCACTGATCACCCTAGGGAATGGGCCGGCAAATGAATTCAGTGCTCCTCACTCAATTAATCACTTCATTCAAGTTTGTTTCTACCCATTGAACTCTGCGAGGTTGGTTCCACTGCAGTGATTTTTCTTATGGGCTTAACCTCAATCCCCTCGATGATTCTAGAGACCAACTGCCCTAGATAAGCCTTTAGTTAAGTGATCTGGCAAAGATTTTTCTCTGATCTTACAAAATCTAAGCCTATTATATGGCTTTTCAATCTTCAATTATCTTAAGGATTTATGGCGCACTTTCAAGTGTCGATTCATCTTCACATTTGCATTCCTCTTGATGGCATTTGTTCAATCGGATGACGAAACTGCAACTCACAATGCAATAGAAATGGCTGGTAATGGTTTTTGATTAGTGGGATTTCAGATTGTAAATCTTTAAACCATTCATAGCTCTATACTAGTAGTATCAAGAGCTATCATTTCTGATTTCATTGTCAGCTTCTCGCCATTAACAGTTTGTTTAGTAGAATTTCCAACGGACAGCAGCTTCCTCCTAAAAGGAAACACAAAGCCTGTGGTGGATTTTACATCTACTGAGATCACCTAATCCCATTTGCATCGGAATAACCTTACCTTCTAGTAGCAGATGGATAACTTTATAGTGTAAACCATGAATTATAGTTCGTTTAGGTATCTCAAAAAATTCTTTTCTAAAGCATCCCAGTGACTCTTATCAGCGATTTGATGTATATCTAGCTAAGTCTATTTACTGCATACAGCAATGTCAGGTCATGGTGTAGTTGTAGGAATCCTAATGATCCAATTTATTTGTGCCATATTCTCATTTGATAATTGATATTTTTTTTGATGACCTGTATTTTTCTTTAGATGTACATTCAGGATCATAATGGGTAAACAGGTTTGACAGTTTGGATCATAAAAATTTCTTGAGGATTTTCTCTATGTAATGTGATTGTGATAGCACATATCCCTTCTTATTTTTCAATGATTTTAGTATTAAGAATTAGTCAGCTGAAACCTAAATCTTTCAATGTCAAAATTTTTATGCATAAAACAGTGTTTGATATCAATTTATGCATTTTGTATGTCAGCAACAAAAATCAGAAATGTCATCAACATATAGGCATAATATCACAATTTTATTGTTTTATCATTTTATGGTATACACACTCATCTATTTGATTAATTCAAATCCATAAGATAGTATGAATTTTATTAAATTTCATATGCCATTGTTTGGGGCGCCTTGTTTGAGGACGCATATAGTGATTCTTATAAGCTTGGCATACTTTCTTTCTTGTCGCAGAAGCTATAAAATCCCTCAGGTTGATCATCATAATTTCTTCAATCTAAAGTCTCCATTTAAAATGCAGTTTTACACACCATTTGATGTATTATTAATTTTTGAATGGATGCTAGAGGCTATGAGGATTCTAATGGTAGCTAATCCTAGCTTACTGGAGATAGACATCAAAAATAATACAGATACCCAGACTTTGGGTATATCCTTAGCTACTAATCTGGCTTTATATTTATCTATTGTTCCATCAGGTCCAAGTTTCTTCTTAACACCGGGGAGGCCCATTTACATCTATGGTTTTACATCCTGAATGGAAAAAAAAGAAGGAAGATTCAGTATAGTTCCGCAAAGTATGATTTTGAACTATACGATTGTATCTTTCATTATTTATAAGCTTCCTTCCAAAAATAGAGCATCTAACTGATTCAATGCATCTTCAATGTAACTGGAGAATCTTACTACAATAATGCAATAGAAATCTTAAATGTACCTTTTTTCTATTGCTAGTTTTTTACTTCTGCCTGAGGCTCTCTGGACTATTCATAGTGTCTAATTTGTTTAGAAGCTAAGTTTCACCTTGATTAGACAGGATCTGAATTATTAGAGCTAGGGCCTGTGTTGTTTATTCTGGTCTTGTAAGGAAAAATTTCAAAAGTAATGTGTATGCCTAACGCTTCAATTAATGGTGTGTTGCTACTCATTAATGTAGAGTTTGATTATTAAAAATCTATTTGCATTACTATCAGAAGCAATAGCCAATAAAAAATTCCCTCTACAGTTTTAGGGCCAATCTTCTTTATTTTATTCTCAGGTATTTTGAACTTTTGCCTAAGCACTCGCGCTCCACAACTTTAGGTGATCTAAATTAGGGTTTTCCTATTCTCCAAATTGTGTAAGGGGTTTTATCAGATTTCATTCTGAATGGAATTCTATATTAGTGATATGACAATGCAAGTCATGAGAGCTTCTCCCACAAATTTTCTGGCAACAACCAGAATTAATTAACATTGAGTTTACGCATCGTCCATTAGTGTTATTCTTTCTCTCAGGCTACTCATTAGATTGAGGTGTATATGGAGCTGTTATTTCATGAATAATTCCATTCTCTCAACAGAAATTGTTTTAATTCATGTAGACAGTGTACTACCCACCTCCATCTGATCTTAGTATTTTTAATTTTCCTATCCAAACTGTTTTCTCAACTTCTGCTTTGTATATTTTGAATTTGTTTATAGACTTCAATCCATTGTTTTAGTCCTTAATTAAGTAGAGGTAACATATTTAGAGCAATCGTCTATAAAGTTACAAATAATTTGTTACCCGACCCTCTAGTTGTTTCTTTCCTGACTCACAAACATACAGCTAGTGGATGAGCTTCCTAATATCTCAGAATCTCTATCAATTAGTTTTAAATGGTTTAATTAGGAAGTTGGCTTCTACACATATTTCACATTTTTCATCATCTTTTATATTAAGCTTTGGAATTATATTGAGATTGCATCAATCTTTATTAATTGAATTCATAATTCACAATGTCCTAAATCTTTGATGCCGAAGTGATGGAAGGTTCAATATTCAAAAGCTATGGAGATAGCAAGAGTAGAATTCTTAACATTCAATTTAAAAAGACCCATCACATATAAGAAACCTTTTCAATGAAGTTCAAACCCTTATTATTACAACTTATTTGACAAAAACAAGTTTGTAGCCTGTTGCACTAATAAAGATCCGCTAATTAAAATTTCATCCTAATGTCTGGTATCACTGAGGACATCCTGCAGGATCAAAAGTCTTATCCAGAAGTCAGCTTTAGGTTGATGCCGACCTAATTCAGATACAGGAGCCCAAAAAAAAAAACCCACATTATATTCCATTGTCACAGTTCCTCTAGCCTTGAGACCTGATAGGTGGAAAAACAGTTGTGCGCAAACGTGTCCACCCCAACACATTTGCTGAAAAGGTCATGTTTACTTCAGGGGTGAAGAGAACAGACCTGTAGACTGGAAGTCAGCATGTTTACCACCTCATTTCAGGCCCTCTTATCTTGTTCGGTTCAGTTTTCTTACAACGATCTTAGACAAGATGGTTGTTCTTCCCAACAAGACGATCACAGGCTCGACGTTCAGCTCGCTTCTTCATTTTTGAAAGTGCATGGCTCTTATTTTGAGAAAGGATTTCTTCTTAAATGTTTTATTTTGATTTTTGTGGAAGAGACGTTTCTTGTGTTGGGGAAAAGTTTGGATTCAACGATTGTTACTTTGGGTTCTTTGGGTTCAGATTTTGTCAGCATTTTTTCGTCCCTGAGTCTATGTTGCTCTTCAATTCCACTAATAGAATTCAACACTTGGTCTAGGGGGTAAGATCTCCTTGAATAATGGTTGGTTTTTTGCGCAAAATCTGAGCAATGACTTCGGGAAGTTTGTCCTATAAGACATGTCCAGCTATTTGAAATGTTTCAATCTAGGATATATCCATTCAGAGGATATATCCATTCACTTTTAGTTGGTGAACTATATTTCAAATTCATGAAATTTGGCTCAATTCATTGGTTAGAATCCCCATTTTAAATTTGTTAAAATCAGAAAG
>NC_033803.1:21388270-21423196 GCF_001876935.1 Asparagus officinalis
TGGTGTGGTGAGAGTCGGGATCGTCCCAAGAGGAGTGGCGTCGGTTGACGTGGGCCTAGAGGAGAGTTGTATACCGAGCAGCTTGAGGGAGACAACTGGCTTAGGTCGCAACAGCATTAGTGGGTGGTAGAGTGTGATTGCAAGGAGGTGTGAGTTGTAGAGTTTTTCGGTTAGCTAGTAAAACCGAGTGTGTAGAAGAAGTTCTTGGCTTCCAAAGCCGGATTGTGTTAGTGGATTTTCTCCCCGGGAGTGGGGAGGCGAGAGCGTATGGGACGGAAGGTCGCGGAACTCCGTGATCATATTGCTTGTTTTGAGTGTGTTTAGGCCGTTCATTCATATTTATGTTCATATCTTATATGCGCAATTGTGCATTGCTGATTTCTTATATCATGCGCACTGTTGGTTCAAAAGTCGCTGCTGCGTGGAATTCATTATAAACTTTGTTCGATCTACCAACAAATTCGAAAGAATAAATCTTTTATAAGTACTTTTTTGCTACACAACAAATCAAAATTACAACTCTTGAGAAACAAACACGAAAATGCGTCTATCAATTCTCGTTTTCGTGGACTTTTGGGGGCCTGTGCCGGGAACGCTTTGGTTCGGTGGACCGCGCGTATTCACAGATACGTGAAAAGAGGGTGCCTTATGATTCTGACTTCGTTATCGTAAGTAGAGAATTGGAAAGCGATATCTTATCGAAGTAAGATAGTTTGCGTTCTTCCTTAAAATCAAAGTCGAAGGCTTAATTCAAGGTGTTGCAGAAAAGAACTCAATCTGTCTTGCTCTCTCTGCTCTGGAAATGCTCTAGACAAAATGCTCGATCCTCGTCATGAAGTGACGCCTAGGGGGGTATTTAGAGGCCTGCAAGGGTCAGTAAGCTGCAAAAACTTAACATCGTAAGAAGTCAGTACGGCGAGACAGTGTTTAGCTGTGCTCCTGGGCGAGACAGCAGTTGGCTGTCTCGACCCGCGAGAAACAGTACAATTTGCTGTGCTCGGCTCAGGCAGAGAGCAGTAAATGCCGTGTCTCGGAAAAATGGCAGTTTCCTGACGCTGTAACTGTTTCTGCTCACGTTTCAAACTCCGTTATTTTAGGCAGTTATGCCACGTGATTTTCGCCCATGATGTTTGGCCCACGCCCCTTGGCAGTTTTAATGGACACGTGTAGGGCAGATTACAAATGTAGGTTTTGATATTTCAACACCTGTCTCGCTGGCGAGACAGGGCAAAGACTGTCTTCGGGGTGTCATGGGCGAGAACAGCAAAGACTGTCTCAGCTGGGCGAGACATGTATAATACTTATTTTGATTTTTCAAAACAGTATGAAATCGCTGGTTTGCTTGTGAATTTTTGAGTGATCATTCTCTATGCTTGGGATTATCTTATTAGCATTTTTTGAACGAGGGGCCTACATGATAACGCCCGGCTCCAACAGTATTCCAGACTCATTGCTTTTATAGAGGAGCATGGGAATACTTTGGATAAGATAGTATTTTAACTTACGATCCGCTTCAATGCTTAGGCTGAATAGAATCGTTATGAAAGGACTTGTAAATGGCTTCAATGTTTAAAGCCTCTTCTGTTGTTAGGTCTAATCCAGTTCTTCGTAGAATAGCTAACGTTCTCTCCACGGCGTCGGCGGTTTATCGCTGACCTGTTGTCTGAGATATCGTGAATTGAAGTGATACTTGCTCTTGTGAATTCAGGCATTTACGAATTGATTTGGTATATCCATTGAAAGTAATTCGCTCAGGTTTATGCCTTAAGAATATTCAGATTAATATTCTCGCAGAAACTTCCTATTGAGGGGTGGGGAATACAGTTTAGACGTCGTGTACCCATTGGAATATTTCCAGCTGTTCCATAGGTGGCAAAGACAGAAAAAGTTTACTGGTCTGCGCTCGGGGCGGAGACAGAGTTTTCTGTCTCGCTGGCGAGACAGAGTTTTTCTGTCATCGCTGGGGACGAGACAGTGTTTTCTGTCTCGCTCGGCGAAACAGTGGTTTTGCTGTCTCGCTCAGCGAGACAGAGTTGGCTCTGTCTGCGCTCGGCGAGACAGAGTTGTCTGTCGTCGCTGCAGCGAGACAGAGTTTCCTGTCTTGGCGCCCGCTCTATATAAAGTCGGGACTTAGGGTTTTAGGGTTTTTTTCACGTTCGACTTTTTTTGGGGCGATTTTAGGGGCGATTCTTGGGGCGGATTTTCGAGGCGATTTTTCGAGCCAGGTTCTTCACCTCGTTCTTTCTATCTCTTCGTTTCTGGAGCTTGGGTGGTGCAATTCGATTTCGGAAGAGAATTTCAATTTGATTTGAAAGTTTGTTTTGCCCCTCTTTTCTTGCAAATCTTGACTTTCGGCAACCTGTGACTGTGGGCATGCATTATTTCTGAGATAAGGCCTTTGATATTTTGTTCATTTTACGTGTCTAAGAAAAAAAAGCCTAAAGCTTTGCCATGCGGCTTTCACTGTAGATCGGGGCATATTTATTGATGTCGCCGCGTAAGAAGCTCGAGAAAGGGAATCCGAGCCGACTGTTTCAGAGCCCGCCAAGGAGGCTGCCCTGCTGCAGCCCATTGAGGGTGGAGGTATACGCTTTTTCATCTTTTACGAGTTTACAATAGCTGGTATTTTCGTAAAATTCGGCATATATAATATGCACCTGTATTTTCGCTTGCAGATCCCTGCGTTTGTATCACTTTGAGGTACGCTTCGAGAAGAGGCCGGTATGCGCTCCTTTGAGGGGATCGCCGCTTAGAAAGTGTTTTGTTTTGCTTTGACAAAGACTACACTTCATAATACACAGGGGCGATTCTTACATCATCCACATATGTATTGGAAGAGGTTTTGTATGCGCGTTATATATGCCGGCATACCTCCTTTATACATATGGTGGATAGAAAATCGTCACACGGGCTGTTATGCAGATAACGACTATATCTTAATAGAATGAGGATATACCGTTTTTCTCTAAAATTTTAGGATGACACTTAACACAATTTAATGTGGATGCCTCTTTTATGCAAGTCCGGCATTTCGCTTCGCACCACATTTACTGCTGATGTGATTACTGGCGGAGGTCAAGCGTGAGCCCACTCTTATTACGAGGGGATCCCCGTTAATTGAATTCTGCTCGCCAGTTTAAATCTGCATTATAACGGGAAGGTGATAGTGATTAATGCCAGCGAGGTCAGTTGTCGTGTTGCTACGACGATTAATCAGCAGATGCGGGCCCTTGAATCTCGGAGCAGATCGAAATCCAATGGCTAAGGAAGGCCAGATTTCATTATTTGATGGACGCGGGGTAAAAGATCCGAAAGATTGCTTTCTGGGCCAGGCCTGCGCAATGGTTGCGTGCCCCAGAGTGGATCATCATTACTTATATCTGCCTTTTATCCTGCGGGATCATTCACTGTTAATGTTCAGGACCTAACTCAGTTGGAACGGAGAGATTGTTCTGGAAATTAACCGAAAACCGACGAGCACATTCATTGTGGTTTCATTGCAAAGGGGAAGCACCTCGCAGGTTCCCAGTGAAAGTAGCTCATGTGAGAGGACTTCATGCCGGGTGTCTTAGGACAAGACAATATTCGCTCAGAGACGAAAAGATGGGTGCAAGCGCAACACTGTGAAGAACCGGTTAGGCGGGCAAGCAAGGAAAAAAGATTTGCGCCAGAGAGACGTTTCAGGTGTTATGGATGGGTCGCATTATATCCGGGAAGCAAGTGGTGGTTGGAGTGCGCTAGGATGACCACAATATGTGTTTGAAACGTTGGGGGCGAGATTAGCAGGAATTTAGGGTTTGGATGTCGCGGCGATTCGTGCCACCGATGCAATGGCTTGCAGAGCAGTGTAAGTCATTTCGCTTTGTTTGGTTTTGCGAGATCTAACAACCGCGGACAGCCAATACATTCTTGTAGCAAGTAACGGGGAGCATTGGGACTAACGCACTGGGCATGAAATGATGCAAGTGTCTGCTTTGCGCTAATGGGGCGATGTCGCCATATCAAGAAGTTCTTTCGCGACGGGCACCAATCAGCTGATTAAGAATGAAAGATAGCTCAACTGCGAGCGCTATGAACACTCTATGGGGAATTGAGCACTGTCATTATCATATAGCCATGGCGCGAGATGGAGCGGCAAAGCAGAAAAGAAGTGCTCCTCAAGTCAGTTTAAAAGCATTCGCTGATTATCTCTTCAAGAAGCCTGGATGTTCGTATCGGCAGATGTGTGCGGATTGTCTCCTTTGAGTATGGATGAAATTAAATACGCGTCTGTTAGAGAAATACGCAGCGCGCAATCTATATACTTCGCGCTCAGAGATGGATTTTTGGCAGGGCGGCACTCGACAAGTTCGCGCTATTATCTGTGGCAAGGCTGGTGTTCCGGATTAGCGCCTAACTGCTCTGCGTGGCAGGTTTTCCTAGCGCTTATTGGTTAAAGAGATGTGTAGTTCGCACATCATGCCGAAGATGGCGATGCCGATATGGAAGTGTTGTAGTGCCGCCCGTCCAGCTGGCTACAGGTCGCAAATTATCGCTTTGCTTCGCGCGCTTATGGTGGCCGATATTCATAGTGGAATTGCGGAACTAAATGCTCCGCATTTAGCCAGGAGAAAAAGAAACCTTCCGCCAGGCCTGTCCGTTCCCGAAAGCTGAGCTGCCTTTATACTTACTTAATGGCCTGGTTGGTAGCTTCATGCGACTCAGATTTAATGGAGGGCTTCCTGATAACGGTAGATCTCAGTGTCCCCTTCTGTTGCAAAATCTGCGAGAATTGCAATGGAGCAAACATCGAGAGCCGGACATAACGAGGGCCAGTTTTTAAAATTCACAAATGTTTGGGAAATTTTTTCCCTGCTTCGCGGCTCAGTTCTCCGGTACCTTAAACACTACCTTAGTGGGATGCTGAAGGACGCAAGCAGAATCGTAGCATCCTTGGATGTCGGGTGCTTCAGATGTTGATGAATATTCGACCTGGAGTATCTGTTGTTCAGGATCAAGGGATGTTTGCCACATCGAACCCTATCTTCCATGTCGAATTGCGCAGACCGCGTCAGTTCGGGTATGATCAGATATACATCGGCAAACAGCGCCCGAATAGGCCACCCACTCAGCTTTCGAGGTGGACCTATCGACGGGGCGAGAGCTTGGGTTTTTGGAGCAATTGGCCGGTGCTGCAGCAATGTTGAATTTGATCTGCCGCGCCGTTAAGGACGCCCGGCCGTATCTACGGATGAACTTCCTCTTTGGCAAATGGCTGATTAGGCCACGCAATATTGCCACTCGAACCGTAGGAAGGATATCAGACTGCAGAGGAGGGAAATAGTCCAGCGAAAGCGAACAAAACCGCCTCGTGAAGCCTGTGATGTCGCCTCGAGGAAAAGAGGCTGCTGAATCATCAAGGAAAAGGAAAGGAACGCGGCTGCCTGGCTCAGTTGATAGTGAAAGAGGAGTTTGATAGTGAAGCAACCGAAACTTCAGAAGGGGAAAGTACGAGAATTGAATCCAAGTTTGCGAGGAAGTATCTGGCCATTCCCCGATTCATTCTTTGATTAGAGGACTTGTAAGGGGCGCTTCTGTCCTTCCGACGCAATCCACAAAGCTGGGCTCCAAAAGAAAGCTGTAAGGAATAGAGTGGCGTCAATGGAAACATCCTAACCGGATGAACAGTAGAAGTTCTTAGTTGGGCGAGGCGATAGAGGATGAAGAGGATATGGTGCCTCTCATTCGTCGGTAAAAAAAATATCTGCGAACTTCTACTCGAGCTCAAACTCAAGTTTCTCCCGCGAGTGAGTTACGCAGCCAAACATCGTCATGAAAGGTTGCTGGTGGCACGCCCTCTGAAGAAACAGAAGAAAGCTGTTCTACCGCAAGCGTTCATCTTTCCTGCTGTAGAAGAGACATCGCGGTCGGTAGTACTTCTTCTGATGAGCAAGGTAGCGATTTGTTTTCATCTCTCTTAGGGCATTTTTTTTTAGAATGGCTGCGACTCACTATTTGCCAATTTCTGTAGAGAGTCAAGAAGAGCGGAGAATATCGAGTTGGAGGCTGGCTTCTCCTAGGAGGTATAGAGACTTGAGGAGACCAGCTTCGTCCAGCAAATGCAAAGACGTTTCTGAAAGAAGGACCAGCTGACCTGCCTCCAACGTCCTGAGCGTTGTATCCGCATCCGCTACGGGACACAGGTACTGATCTTTTCCTCGCCTCCTCTGCGGAAGAAGAAATCCGAGAAATGAATGAATGCGGACCCGGTGTGGCCTCCCTCTTAATGACTCGTGTGCACTTTGCTCTCGCTTTTAGTAAATTAAAAGAAGCGAGGTAGCAAATAGTGAAGCTCTCTGAATCCGCCGCCGACCATGAAGGTAAAATCATTTTTTGGGTCTTGAGGCAAATTATGTTTAATATTCTACGTGTCATTTACGACTCAACACGTTTTGTAGATGTCAGCAATGCAGCGAATCCGTTGGGCGGAGAGACCGCACGCATAACAACAGAGGTTTGAGGATTTCAATGAACATCAGCTCGATTTCAATCTCTTGAAGGCGACGCATGAAGTATATCCGCGACTTATTTATGCGGGGAAAACTCCTGTGGCAGCCAGCGGAATTCCAGTGTTGGAGTCAGGTTGCACAGAAGCAGGTCCTTCTGGAAGTAAGACCCTTTATTGCTGTAAACTCGCATATATGCATACATATATATTTTAACTTGATTAACGCATATAAGTATTTGAATTATAAGGACCGAAGTTGCTGGAAGCTGGATACCTACTATAATCATTGGTAGCGTCTGATCGACTGAGGGTTAGGCGAACTCAGTGCCATGGCAGGGAACTGAGGTTGATTTGCAATGCATCAGTTCTTGAACCTCAACCTTCTAACTCCTATAGACCCTATGATGATAGAAGATCAATGTACTCCCAGAATTAGTGCCGGTCGCAACAAAAGCGAGACGCAACATAAACCAGAAGGGCGTTGGTACGTCGGCTGATGTTATGCCCAGAGATTGGTAGCATTGTTACGCATAATTTGGTTTTCAGAATTTGTGGGATTAACATCTCATTATGCTCATTTGTAACTGCGCTATCGTTTGTAGAAATGCAAACTCTTAAAGAGGCCTCTTAGCTTGGAGCGGAGCCGCCGGTCTTCTGAAGGCTTTAATTAAAAAAGCGAGCTCTGATGTAAGCGGGTGCACAACAGGTACGCATTCCTAAGAAATGCAACCTTGGTTGTTCGGAATCGGCAGACTATCGTCTTTGGGTGAAACGCAAGTCAATGGCTGAAAGTTCTTGCCCGTCGAACCGTGGTATGCGGCTGTTACTTGTTGTCTTGTATGCATATATATATATATATATATATATATATATATATATATATATATAGTATATAATATATATTATCATATATATTATATATATATATTATATATATATATATATATAAATATATATATATATATATACATCTTATACTGACTTATTTAACTTTCTCTTCTCGCAGTTTCCTTCATCATTATCAAATCAAATACAACTGAGCGTTAGTTGGTTGATGACGATCCGGACAAGTCTGTTATCTGCTCTAATTTGCTCGCAAGGCTTCATCTCTTTTTTGAACTCTATGGTGCGATCGGCATCTCTTCAAAAAGATCGGTATTTTGAGAATTATAAAAAAATCTTTTGACGCGTGTTTATATCAGGGTTCAGAGAAGGAAGGGTATAACGACTTAGCTGATTTTCCATCGTCACCATCACACGCTTATTTGATTGAAGTTGAGACAACATAATTGAAGCTATCTGGCAAACTCTTTACGCACCAAAGGCGGTAGCCTTTTTAACATCGCTTTCTTCAATATGGAATCCAGGCTGCAAGCGTGGCGTAATTCTCAGAATCTTGCCAACTCTGAACTCCTACGTGCGGTTGCGCCAAAACAGTTAAGAGCCCACAGTCTGCAGGCTTAGGGTGAATATTGGCAAAAGGAACCAAGGCCAAGGTGCAACGCTACGCCGAGATATTAAAAATGCGAGTGCGAGCGAATAGCTGCCTTAGAGGAGGAATCTTGCAATGGCCAAGGATTGGCTCTGAATGTCTTGGAGTCTGAGTTGACGGCAGGAAATTCATGTTGAGGAAGACCTGATTCAGCACTGAAGCTTTCAAGATAAAATAATTGCTGGAAAAGGACAAAAGAGGTCGCCGCCGCTTCAAAGTGTTGATGAAATGAAGGCTTTTCAAAATTAAATTGAGCAGGGCTGAGCTTGAACAGAACTTATGCGTTTAGAGCTGTCAAAACTTGAAGAAATCAATCCAGTCATAATAAGTTGCTTGTAATGCGAAGAACATATAATTTTTGTAGGCTTTGTTTGAACACTGGCTTGTCAATATATTGCAATCCTTTTTGGCTGCATTATATTGAATGCTTTTTGCTCATTGAGGTTTTTTTATTATTATTATGATTAGCTGCATTCTATTTAGAATAAATAACCATAATACTTATAGGATTTTTTGGCAAAATCGCTGCAGCCATCAACGGAATTTTGATAATACCTTTACCGAATTAGCCGTTTGAATGCGGGCTTAGTATGTGAATTAACTAAGTTCCGTTTCAGCATACAACGTTGCGGCTAAAGAATTAAATCTCTTTTAGACTTTGAACTACAACTGTTGAAGTATGTAGGATACATGTGTTAGATGTAGGGTCTTATCTCTAATAAGGGATAGAGATATACATCCCCATGTGTGAACCGAACATGGATTTCAAAGTGTGAATAGGTTGCATTTGCCTATAAATAGGAACGAAGCGCCAAAATCGGAGAGAAAAGAGAATTGTATAGTTCCAATTTCTCAATCTCTTGTTTGTTGGTAGAGATCAAACCCATAGCTCGGAGAGGAAGAGACTTTTATATTCCTATCTCCTGGTCTCTTGTTTGTTGGTAGAGATAAACGGCCAGAATCGGAGAGGAGAATTTATATTCTATCTCCTGATCTCTTGGTTTTGTTGGTAGAGGATAAACGCCAGAATTGGACGAAAGGGAGAATTTTATATTCTAATCTGCCTGCGGAATAAAGGAAAACTCGACAGTGGGACTCCACTATGGAGAAATCTGGAGTGAATTTGAATAACCCCCTAAACTGTCGTAAGGTTGATTACTCAAATTCAAAAAGTGGAGGCCTTTCGTTCGCTAAACAAAATGAATCGAAAGAGATTTTGGTTGTGGTCCTAAACTGTAGTAAGGTATTGACCAAGTTGGAGTTTTTGAGATGAATCTTCAACTGCAGAGAAGGTTAGAGTCATTGCAATTTTGGTGGGACCTCTCGTTCATCGGAACGAATCGAGTAGGGGATTTTGGTTGTTGGTCCTAACTATTTAAAGGTTTGACGGACAGGTGAGGAAATAGGGAGTAGGGTACAAATAACAACTGGTTGTTGATTTGCACAAATACTGCGGTGAGAAATTTTGAGGCTTGCAAAGCATTTAATATGAAATAATTTGCCGAGCTGATACAGACCTGATGATCAATTGATTAATCCGAACCGTGGGTGTTTCATAGTATGAGATTCAAATTATTGAATCTCATCTCTATGATCACATTACAAGGTTAGTGGAGGAAAGATTAATTTGTCATTAAATGCTCATCTCAATAACAGTCAATGTGAGGATCTTAATTATTTTTTATAACAATTAAGAATAGATTATTCACAGATGATCAGTTTTCATTTAGAATAATCAACGTGAATATCGGGTTATTCCTGATATCGCTATATAGGAATTCTCTAGGAACTTTGCCGTTTTACATAAGTTATCCTGAACGTATTAGCGGATAATACTTTTTTAGGAATCCCATTTTATGTGGCCGATCATCAATTTGTTGCCATCTTGGTAACCAAGGAGCGATATGCGCTCTTCGAGTAGACTGTTTCTATCAGCAAAACGGTCCTTCGCCATTTAGGTTCAAATTTGCCTTTCTTCTTAGAAGTGAGATCATAGGTCTTCGACAAGCGAGGATAGATGCTCCTTCTTTAAAGCTTCGTCAGTCGGACCTTTTATCGAAAGCCCGAGAAATTCTAGGCTTTGATAAAACTCGGATTTGTTGTTGAGCTTCCAAGGCGTTTCTCATCTAACATGCTCTAAATTCCTCGAGACGTTTCTGATGAATGTTCTTCCGTCGGGCCATTCCAGTTACGAGAAGCGATACGGAGAGGAAGGAATCTGCACTTCCAATGGAAGAACAGGCTTCACACCCATACGTTTAAACGGCATACGGGGTGGCTCCTGTAGGCGTGCGGACGGTCGTACGATAAGCCCAGAGAGCTTCAACGGCGAGTTTGTCATCCCAAATCTCGGGCTTATTGGTTTTCACCACATTTTGCCAGATTTGATGATAGTCTTGTTAAAAGCTTGCGGCGCAATCCGTTAGGCTGTAGGATTATAAAGCAGTCGACGAAACGTCTTTATCCCGAATTTACGCGGCAGAACTTGAATGAATGCATTGGCTCAACGAACTGAGGACGCGTTTGTCGTGCACTATTCGCCTATGGCAGCAGCCGTACGCGGATATATGATATGGTATTTAATAAATTTGAATTTGACATTAGTCCGTCTTTACGTCTGCTAATGGAACTGCTTCTTCTGGCCCATTTCGAGAAATAATCGGTGATTGCAGAATGAAACGGTCCCCTTTAACCGAAGGGTGGAAAAATAGGACCTACTATATCCATTCCGCAAGTTTCAAACAGCCACGATGTCGCCCGAAGGATGCAGATTATAGGGGTATGTGATATAATTTGCATTGCATTGACCACTACACACATTGTCGTGGTAATCGACTGCGTCTTTCAGCCATAGTTGGCCCAAGTAATATCCGATTCATCCATAAAGTCGGTCGCAGAGTTTTAGACCGGGCCCTGATGTGCACCGCATTATCCCATTATGTGCCTCTTTGAGTGCTTCGTTCTGGCTTCTTTATTGATAGAACAGCGAAGTAAAAGACGCATCATAAGGCTCGTCGATACAGGACGTTTGCGATGTGGCATTGTAATAAAATCTGCGGCGCTCTTCGCCGAATCGATTCCGCCTTTCTCTTAAGCATCTTCAGGTAATATAAGCCATGTAAGAGCGTAGTCCAATAATAGGAAAGACGCCAATCTGCGAACTTCGGTCACTCCAGTTGAGTATACCTCTTTAGCATTGCGAATCAGTAGATTGGAACAATAAGGCTGATGAGGTCGCTCAGTCTGTAATTAATTGGCTCTGTTTTCGGGAGTTGGAGCAAAGGATACTGACAAATGGCCGCCGAATGCATCGCGCGTATGGTTTTGGAGACGCGGAACGTACTCGATGAAAAATTCTTCAAAACGAGCTTGCTATTTCGACTGGCCACCGGTGGTATGGATCAAGGGTCTCGATTTCTGACTTCATACTCTCGCTCGTATTTGATACACACGCAGTTGAGAATCTCCAAAAGCTCAAAGGTATTCGACGCCAGCTCTTTGGGCGAAATTAAGTACCGATTAATTAATGCAATTGTATTCAGCCACGTTATTAGAGCATGGGTTGCAGTCAGTGAATATGGCCTCTAGGCAAGACGTGGCTTTTCCGGGAAATTAAAACGAGCCCCACTCCTGAGGAGATTTTAGAACTCCGGGTACAGGCTTGCCACGTTGGTTGTCGGGTAAGCCCGCATCGAAAGTACAATTGCGGCACACTTGTTGATGTGAGGTGGGTATAACTTCGTGAGTTTCCATGCTGACAGGGTCGTCGTACAATTCGACTACATCGCTTCGTAGGGTTTCTGCCAGAGAAGGTTTCGCAATAGTCGTCCTTTAAGCAGATTTCTGTTGTTTGAAAAGATACAAGTCATATTGCGATACTCCTCACTCGGTGTACAAGTGTATTACAAAGTGAATCTCACAATAAGCACAATATAAATCAAATGATTATTCTCTAAACAAGATGAGAACTCAATTAAGCACAACTCTTAGTCACAAACCAACAACCCCAAATTATACTATGTATGTAAATACAAAAAGCTCAATGGTTGTGTGTGTAAACAAAGAGTAAATCAAATCAAACTAAACTCAAATAAATTCTAGCTTTATAAAATGATAATCAAACATTTATATATAAATGTAAAGCTAGATTGAGTTTAGAAACACTTCTCTAAAGACGACAAGAGAGAGAGGGAGAAGACTTGAATGCCCAAACACTAAAGAATGATCTCCTCAAGCTCTTGTGAAAGTTCTTCATAAACAAACTCTTGAAACAAACTTAAAAACCCTTAAACAAACTTGTAAAACTCTTTTTAAAACTCTCTTAAATATCCATGAGAAACAATAAAAGTTGAGGGCTTTTTATAGCCTCTTAAACCAGCCACAAACCCCCAAAAACCGAAAATATCAAAAACTAGCCGTTACTAGCCGTTATAGGCTGAAAAGACCAAAGTACCCTAAAATCCAGCATTCTGGAAATTTGCGTATTTAGCTTTGTAAAATCAATTAAAAATAGTAAAACAGATCCAAAAAATATGAAATTTTGTGGGAAGGTTATAGACATGTAGAATAACATGTTAGATAAAGAATTTATGAAAAATATTTTCCCATTTGAGATAAATAAATGTTTGAACACTGATTTATAGTTTCTGAAAAACTGCTGACATACACGATTTTGTAAAATCAATTGGGCACAGTAAATCAACTCCAAAAATAATAAAATTTTGAGAAAAGTTTCTAAACATGTAGATAAACATGTAAAAGAAAGAATTTTTTGAATACCACTTCTTATTTATAAAAACTCATCTGTTTTATAAAACATACACGAACATGTGCACGAACAAAAAACATGATTTTGTAAATTCCATTAAACATAACAAATCAATTCCAAACTTGATGAAACTTTACGAAATGTTTATAAACATGAAAACAAACATGTTAGAAAAAGAATTTCTCAAATTTAATTTTCATTTGTGAAAACTCATGTATTTTGCAAGTGTGTCCAAAGCATAAAAACTCAAAACCATGCATGTATATATATAACTATATATATACATAGAAACCAAATACGTGTGTGTATATGATGTTGAGCTTAAGGTACTTAACACACATAATATAAAATCTAAACTAGATTACCCAAGCTTGATCTTGATCTTCATTGTAGCTCAACTTGGTACACATGCGGATGAAGCTTGAACTTGATCTTTAACTTTGAATTGCAAGGCTTCACCGACATTCCGCCAACCTCCTTTGGATATCATCGTTGAAGCTCTATTTCATCCATCCTCCAATAACGTTGTTTGTCTATAATAAATACGAAAACACAAATACTAGACAAACAACATTAGTGGTAAATTGTTTGTTAAACATCATCAAAACAAGAAGGCCAACACGATCAATGATAAGCATGTAATAGTACTGTCAGATTTCAATACCTTTAAATATGAAGGTAATATATTTTACAACTAAAATTCTTATTAAAGACCACTAAATATAAAATTTATCTTATACATGTCTAAAATTTATATGAAAGATATGCATGTCATCACAAATTGTGTTAATAATATATTAACTTATTGAAGAAATAAGAGATAGATAAGCAAACCAAGCAAACATCCATATAACACGATAAAAAAAATATTACACTTTAAAGCTAATATACAGGGCTCATTCAGAATTAGCTGCTAAAACAAAAGCATCTCCATCTAGGCTCTTTATAAATACAACACAAATTTAAAATATTTAATATTTTTAAAAATAGCTTAATTTTTTGAGTAAAATTAGGAACTTTTAGAAGTGATTTTCATGAACTCTTTCAATTTTTATATGATTATGTGCATGGATGCTTTTATCATATAAAAGTGTAATAGAGTTAGCATTAATCTTTATTTTATGATTTTTTTCTAAAGTCTATCAGTGATTAGCAACAAAATTTATATTCTCTTAGTTTCATTCTAGCCCACTTTTAATTAATTATATTGTCTTATTGGCTTTAATTATTCATCCTTCTTATATAACATTATCTTTTCAAGTGTTTTTTACTTTTACAACATTATACCTTCTTAAGTCAAGCTTGGTTTCATGCCGATCTAAATAACGTGAAAATTCAAATTAGCTTTAGATTATAGTTATTTCTTGTCAATTAAATTATTACATGAAAATTTTAAATTTGGTGTAGCCCATTCAAACAAACATTAAAAAAAATAATCACAATAGTAAAGTTTGAAAACACAAGTGAGAAAAACAATCAAAGTAGAACTAAGAAACAAATTTTAGTAAAGAAATAAGTCAAAAATACTTAATCATAATATTTAATCACGTGCATTGCACGTGCATAAATCCTAGTATATATAAATATACCTATATATGTATAATATATGTGTATATATATATTTATACTCTTATATATATGAAGAATAATTCATTTGATTTATATTGATGCTGTATTGTGAGAGTTCACGTTTGTAAATAGGCACTTGTTAACACGCGAGTGAGGAGTGGTGTGGTGAGAGTCGGGATCGTCCCAAGAGGAGTGGCGTCGGTTGACGTGGGCCTAGAGGAGAGTTGTATACCGAGCAGCTTGAGGGAGACAACTGGCTTAGGTCGCAACAGCATTAGTGGGTGGTAGAGTGTGATTGCAAGGAGGTGTGAGTTGTAGAGTTTTTCGGTTAGCTAGTAAAACCGAGTGTGTAGAAGAAGTTCTTGGCTTCCAAAGCCGGATTGTGTTAGTGGATTTTCTCCCCGGGAGTGGGGAGGCGAGAGCGTATGGGACGGAAGGTCGCGGAACTCCGTGATCATATTGCTTGTTTTGAGTGTGTTTAGGCCGTTCATTCATATTTATGTTCATATCTTATATGCGCAATTGTGCATTGCTGATTTCTTATATCATGCGCACTGTTGGTTCAAAAGTCGCTGCTGCGTGGAATTCATTATAAACTTTGTTCGATCTACCAACAAATTCGAAAGAATAAATCTTTTATAAGTACTTTTTTGCTACACAACAAATCAAAATTACAACTCTTGAGAAACAAACACGAAAATGCGTCTATCAATTCTCGTTTTCGTGGACTTTTGGGGGCCTGTGCCGGGAACGCTTTGGTTCGGTGGACCGCGCGTATTCACAGATACGTGAAAAGAGGGTGCCTTATGATTCTGACTTCGTTATCGTAAGTAGAGAATTGGAAAGCGATATCTTATCGAAGTAAGATAGTTTGCGTTCTTCCTTAAAATCAAAGTCGAAGGCTTAATTCAAGGTGTTGCAGAAAAGAACTCAATCTGTCTTGCTCTCTCTGCTCTGGAAATGCTCTAGACAAAATGCTCGATCCTCGTCATGAAGTGACGCCTAGGGGGGTATTTAGAGGCCTGCAAGGGTCAGTAAGCTGCAAAAACTTAACATCGTAAGAAGTCAGTACGGCGAGACAGTGTTTAGCTGTGCTCCTGGGCGAGACAGCAGTTGGCTGTCTCGACCCGCGAGAAACAGTACAATTTGCTGTGCTCGGCTCAGGCAGAGAGCAGTAAATGCCGTGTCTCGGAAAAATGGCAGTTTCCTGACGCTGTAACTGTTTCTGCTCACGTTTCAAACTCCGTTATTTTAGGCAGTTATGCCACGTGATTTTCGCCCATGATGTTTGGCCCACGCCCCTTGGCAGTTTTAATGGACACGTGTAGGGCAGATTACAAATGTAGGTTTTGATATTTCAACACCTGTCTCGCTGGCGAGACAGGGCAAAGACTGTCTTCGGGGTGTCATGGGCGAGAACAGCAAAGACTGTCTCAGCTGGGCGAGACATGTATAATACTTATTTTGATTTTTCAAAACAGTATGAAATCGCTGGTTTGCTTGTGAATTTTTGAGTGATCATTCTCTATGCTTGGGATTATCTTATTAGCATTTTTTGAACGAGGGGCCTACATGATAACGCCCGGCTCCAACAGTATTCCAGACTCATTGCTTTTATAGAGGAGCATGGGAATACTTTGGATAAGATAGTATTTTAACTTACGATCCGCTTCAATGCTTAGGCTGAATAGAATCGTTATGAAAGGACTTGTAAATGGCTTCAATGTTTAAAGCCTCTTCTGTTGTTAGGTCTAATCCAGTTCTTCGTAGAATAGCTAACGTTCTCTCCACGGCGTCGGCGGTTTATCGCTGACCTGTTGTCTGAGATATCGTGAATTGAAGTGATACTTGCTCTTGTGAATTCAGGCATTTACGAATTGATTTGGTATATCCATTGAAAGTAATTCGCTCAGGTTTATGCCTTAAGAATATTCAGATTAATATTCTCGCAGAAACTTCCTATTGAGGGGTGGGGAATACAGTTTAGACGTCGTGTACCCATTGGAATATTTCCAGCTGTTCCATAGGTGGCAAAGACAGAAAAAGTTTACTGGTCTGCGCTCGGGGCGGAGACAGAGTTTTCTGTCTCGCTGGCGAGACAGAGTTTTTCTGTCATCGCTGGGGACGAGACAGTGTTTTCTGTCTCGCTCGGCGAAACAGTGGTTTTGCTGTCTCGCTCAGCGAGACAGAGTTGGCTCTGTCTGCGCTCGGCGAGACAGAGTTGTCTGTCGTCGCTGCAGCGAGACAGAGTTTCCTGTCTTGGCGCCCGCTCTATATAAAGTCGGGACTTAGGGTTTTAGGGTTTTTTTCACGTTCGACTTTTTTTGGGGCGATTTTAGGGGCGATTCTTGGGGCGGATTTTCGAGGCGATTTTTCGAGCCAGGTTCTTCACCTCGTTCTTTCTATCTCTTCGTTTCTGGAGCTTGGGTGGTGCAATTCGATTTCGGAAGAGAATTTCAATTTGATTTGAAAGTTTGTTTTGCCCCTCTTTTCTTGCAAATCTTGACTTTCGGCAACCTGTGACTGTGGGCATGCATTATTTCTGAGATAAGGCCTTTGATATTTTGTTCATTTTACGTGTCTAAGAAAAAAAAGCCTAAAGCTTTGCCATGCGGCTTTCACTGTAGATCGGGGCATATTTATTGATGTCGCCGCGTAAGAAGCTCGAGAAAGGGAATCCGAGCCGACTGTTTCAGAGCCCGCCAAGGAGGCTGCCCTGCTGCAGCCCATTGAGGGTGGAGGTATACGCTTTTTCATCTTTTACGAGTTTACAATAGCTGGTATTTTCGTAAAATTCGGCATATATAATATGCACCTGTATTTTCGCTTGCAGATCCCTGCGTTTGTATCACTTTGAGGTACGCTTCGAGAAGAGGCCGGTATGCGCTCCTTTGAGGGGATCGCCGCTTAGAAAGTGTTTTGTTTTGCTTTGACAAAGACTACACTTCATAATACACAGGGGCGATTCTTACATCATCCACATATGTATTGGAAGAGGTTTTGTATGCGCGTTATATATGCCGGCATACCTCCTTTATACATATGGTGGATAGAAAATCGTCACACGGGCTGTTATGCAGATAACGACTATATCTTAATAGAATGAGGATATACCGTTTTTCTCTAAAATTTTAGGATGACACTTAACACAATTTAATGTGGATGCCTCTTTTATGCAAGTCCGGCATTTCGCTTCGCACCACATTTACTGCTGATGTGATTACTGGCGGAGGTCAAGCGTGAGCCCACTCTTATTACGAGGGGATCCCCGTTAATTGAATTCTGCTCGCCAGTTTAAATCTGCATTATAACGGGAAGGTGATAGTGATTAATGCCAGCGAGGTCAGTTGTCGTGTTGCTACGACGATTAATCAGCAGATGCGGGCCCTTGAATCTCGGAGCAGATCGAAATCCAATGGCTAAGGAAGGCCAGATTTCATTATTTGATGGACGCGGGGTAAAAGATCCGAAAGATTGCTTTCTGGGCCAGGCCTGCGCAATGGTTGCGTGCCCCAGAGTGGATCATCATTACTTATATCTGCCTTTTATCCTGCGGGATCATTCACTGTTAATGTTCAGGACCTAACTCAGTTGGAACGGAGAGATTGTTCTGGAAATTAACCGAAAACCGACGAGCACATTCATTGTGGTTTCATTGCAAAGGGGAAGCACCTCGCAGGTTCCCAGTGAAAGTAGCTCATGTGAGAGGACTTCATGCCGGGTGTCTTAGGACAAGACAATATTCGCTCAGAGACGAAAAGATGGGTGCAAGCGCAACACTGTGAAGAACCGGTTAGGCGGGCAAGCAAGGAAAAAAGATTTGCGCCAGAGAGACGTTTCAGGTGTTATGGATGGGTCGCATTATATCCGGGAAGCAAGTGGTGGTTGGAGTGCGCTAGGATGACCACAATATGTGTTTGAAACGTTGGGGGCGAGATTAGCAGGAATTTAGGGTTTGGATGTCGCGGCGATTCGTGCCACCGATGCAATGGCTTGCAGAGCAGTGTAAGTCATTTCGCTTTGTTTGGTTTTGCGAGATCTAACAACCGCGGACAGCCAATACATTCTTGTAGCAAGTAACGGGGAGCATTGGGACTAACGCACTGGGCATGAAATGATGCAAGTGTCTGCTTTGCGCTAATGGGGCGATGTCGCCATATCAAGAAGTTCTTTCGCGACGGGCACCAATCAGCTGATTAAGAATGAAAGATAGCTCAACTGCGAGCGCTATGAACACTCTATGGGGAATTGAGCACTGTCATTATCATATAGCCATGGCGCGAGATGGAGCGGCAAAGCAGAAAAGAAGTGCTCCTCAAGTCAGTTTAAAAGCATTCGCTGATTATCTCTTCAAGAAGCCTGGATGTTCGTATCGGCAGATGTGTGCGGATTGTCTCCTTTGAGTATGGATGAAATTAAATACGCGTCTGTTAGAGAAATACGCAGCGCGCAATCTATATACTTCGCGCTCAGAGATGGATTTTTGGCAGGGCGGCACTCGACAAGTTCGCGCTATTATCTGTGGCAAGGCTGGTGTTCCGGATTAGCGCCTAACTGCTCTGCGTGGCAGGTTTTCCTAGCGCTTATTGGTTAAAGAGATGTGTAGTTCGCACATCATGCCGAAGATGGCGATGCCGATATGGAAGTGTTGTAGTGCCGCCCGTCCAGCTGGCTACAGGTCGCAAATTATCGCTTTGCTTCGCGCGCTTATGGTGGCCGATATTCATAGTGGAATTGCGGAACTAAATGCTCCGCATTTAGCCAGGAGAAAAAGAAACCTTCCGCCAGGCCTGTCCGTTCCCGAAAGCTGAGCTGCCTTTATACTTACTTAATGGCCTGGTTGGTAGCTTCATGCGACTCAGATTTAATGGAGGGCTTCCTGATAACGGTAGATCTCAGTGTCCCCTTCTGTTGCAAAATCTGCGAGAATTGCAATGGAGCAAACATCGAGAGCCGGACATAACGAGGGCCAGTTTTTAAAATTCACAAATGTTTGGGAAATTTTTTCCCTGCTTCGCGGCTCAGTTCTCCGGTACCTTAAACACTACCTTAGTGGGATGCTGAAGGACGCAAGCAGAATCGTAGCATCCTTGGATGTCGGGTGCTTCAGATGTTGATGAATATTCGACCTGGAGTATCTGTTGTTCAGGATCAAGGGATGTTTGCCACATCGAACCCTATCTTCCATGTCGAATTGCGCAGACCGCGTCAGTTCGGGTATGATCAGATATACATCGGCAAACAGCGCCCGAATAGGCCACCCACTCAGCTTTCGAGGTGGACCTATCGACGGGGCGAGAGCTTGGGTTTTTGGAGCAATTGGCCGGTGCTGCAGCAATGTTGAATTTGATCTGCCGCGCCGTTAAGGACGCCCGGCCGTATCTACGGATGAACTTCCTCTTTGGCAAATGGCTGATTAGGCCACGCAATATTGCCACTCGAACCGTAGGAAGGATATCAGACTGCAGAGGAGGGAAATAGTCCAGCGAAAGCGAACAAAACCGCCTCGTGAAGCCTGTGATGTCGCCTCGAGGAAAAGAGGCTGCTGAATCATCAAGGAAAAGGAAAGGAACGCGGCTGCCTGGCTCAGTTGATAGTGAAAGAGGAGTTTGATAGTGAAGCAACCGAAACTTCAGAAGGGGAAAGTACGAGAATTGAATCCAAGTTTGCGAGGAAGTATCTGGCCATTCCCCGATTCATTCTTTGATTAGAGGACTTGTAAGGGGCGCTTCTGTCCTTCCGACGCAATCCACAAAGCTGGGCTCCAAAAGAAAGCTGTAAGGAATAGAGTGGCGTCAATGGAAACATCCTAACCGGATGAACAGTAGAAGTTCTTAGTTGGGCGAGGCGATAGAGGATGAAGAGGATATGGTGCCTCTCATTCGTCGGTAAAAAAAATATCTGCGAACTTCTACTCGAGCTCAAACTCAAGTTTCTCCCGCGAGTGAGTTACGCAGCCAAACATCGTCATGAAAGGTTGCTGGTGGCACGCCCTCTGAAGAAACAGAAGAAAGCTGTTCTACCGCAAGCGTTCATCTTTCCTGCTGTAGAAGAGACATCGCGGTCGGTAGTACTTCTTCTGATGAGCAAGGTAGCGATTTGTTTTCATCTCTCTTAGGGCATTTTTTTTTAGAATGGCTGCGACTCACTATTTGCCAATTTCTGTAGAGAGTCAAGAAGAGCGGAGAATATCGAGTTGGAGGCTGGCTTCTCCTAGGAGGTATAGAGACTTGAGGAGACCAGCTTCGTCCAGCAAATGCAAAGACGTTTCTGAAAGAAGGACCAGCTGACCTGCCTCCAACGTCCTGAGCGTTGTATCCGCATCCGCTACGGGACACAGGTACTGATCTTTTCCTCGCCTCCTCTGCGGAAGAAGAAATCCGAGAAATGAATGAATGCGGACCCGGTGTGGCCTCCCTCTTAATGACTCGTGTGCACTTTGCTCTCGCTTTTAGTAAATTAAAAGAAGCGAGGTAGCAAATAGTGAAGCTCTCTGAATCCGCCGCCGACCATGAAGGTAAAATCATTTTTTGGGTCTTGAGGCAAATTATGTTTAATATTCTACGTGTCATTTACGACTCAACACGTTTTGTAGATGTCAGCAATGCAGCGAATCCGTTGGGCGGAGAGACCGCACGCATAACAACAGAGGTTTGAGGATTTCAATGAACATCAGCTCGATTTCAATCTCTTGAAGGCGACGCATGAAGTATATCCGCGACTTATTTATGCGGGGAAAACTCCTGTGGCAGCCAGCGGAATTCCAGTGTTGGAGTCAGGTTGCACAGAAGCAGGTCCTTCTGGAAGTAAGACCCTTTATTGCTGTAAACTCGCATATATGCATACATATATATTTTAACTTGATTAACGCATATAAGTATTTGAATTATAAGGACCGAAGTTGCTGGAAGCTGGATACCTACTATAATCATTGGTAGCGTCTGATCGACTGAGGGTTAGGCGAACTCAGTGCCATGGCAGGGAACTGAGGTTGATTTGCAATGCATCAGTTCTTGAACCTCAACCTTCTAACTCCTATAGACCCTATGATGATAGAAGATCAATGTACTCCCAGAATTAGTGCCGGTCGCAACAAAAGCGAGACGCAACATAAACCAGAAGGGCGTTGGTACGTCGGCTGATGTTATGCCCAGAGATTGGTAGCATTGTTACGCATAATTTGGTTTTCAGAATTTGTGGGATTAACATCTCATTATGCTCATTTGTAACTGCGCTATCGTTTGTAGAAATGCAAACTCTTAAAGAGGCCTCTTAGCTTGGAGCGGAGCCGCCGGTCTTCTGAAGGCTTTAATTAAAAAAGCGAGCTCTGATGTAAGCGGGTGCACAACAGGTACGCATTCCTAAGAAATGCAACCTTGGTTGTTCGGAATCGGCAGACTATCGTCTTTGGGTGAAACGCAAGTCAATGGCTGAAAGTTCTTGCCCGTCGAACCGTGGTATGCGGCTGTTACTTGTTGTCTTGTATGCATATATATATATATATATATATATATATATATATATATATATATATATATATAATTTATATTTTTTATATATATGTTTATGTATAATACAATTTGTTTATGTAATTTCTAGAAGTACTTACAATTTGTTTATGTATAATATATGAATGACATGATTATTAATAAAAAAATTATTTTTATCATCTTTTATTTTTATAATTTTTTGTACTTGTAATTTATATCATTTCAATTAATTAAAAAAATTTATGTTATTTTTTTTATCTTTTATGTATATTTTATGCTTTATTGTTTTTTTAAATTTAAAAAAATTAAAAATAAAAAAACCGGATCGGTCCGGATCCTGGCCCGCTCAGGCCCGAGCTCGGGTCCGAGCTTCTGTTTTGCCCGGCCCGGATGGATAGGTCTAAGTTTGTCTTTCTTCCTCTCTTTTTTTATTGAAGCACTAAACTATACTTCTTGGTTGGAAAAGAAATTATTTTTCCCTTTCGAAAGAGACATCACACAATTTTTGCGTCATAAAGAAAATAAGACTGTTTTTAAGTAAGAATAGGGCAAATACAAGAAAATAAGACTTTAACTTAAAGCCAATGGAGGTAATTATTCGTATAACTAGAGGAATTTAGATATAAAACTAGGTATAATTTCAAAGCAAATCATGACCAAACTATGTTTCTATTTATTTTAGCGTTCTTATACTTACTTTTCATAGGGTGATATACAAAATAGCTCATTCGTATTGTTGTTCAACTAGAATTAACCCTCTCTGCTAAAGAAACTACCCCAAAGTTCCCTTATTTAATCCAAAAGGGATATCTCTAAGATCAATCGAGCCTATAAAAACATGATATTGTATCTAAGGGCTGCAAGGCTAATATAGTTACACAAAAAACGATCAGAAATATACTCTCACAATACAAGCATTTTTGCAGGTTGGCAGCTAGTAAATACATTCACAACCTAAATCGTCACCATATTGGTAAACTTTTCATTAAACACCATATAAAAATGTAAAATGATTCCAACAAATATACAGAATATATACAAAGTTCTACAATTGACGACGTGCGATCAAAAACACAACTCTGGCATCTTACAGGCAAAATTCAACACAACAAATCAACCAAAATCACTCGTTTTTCCCCGTAATCTCATGCTCTCTCTTCTGCCCAACCTCGACTAGCAACGAGAGAAGAGCCTCACACACCTCTGCAGCATTTGCCTCGCCCGTATCATCATTAATCGAAGAGTACACCATCCATGCATGATCCAGTTTTTTATCAGGCCGAACAACAACTGAGCCAGGAACCTCAGCATCTCTTCTCGTAACAAGCCCATCGCTTTTCTCGCCGTATCTTACCTGAAGTAATTGAAGATGGTATAAGATATGAGTGCATTCGTAGAATATTAGAGGTTGCTCATATTTAGGATAAATTATTGAATCGAGACCTCTTAGTGCATCGGTCGGAAAAGTGATACTATTATAGTTAATGAGACAAATAGATTTAGCGAAAGACCTAATAAAAACTTACTTAGAATCAATTAAAAAGGATATGGTAATAGTTAATGGAGGAGATGACTCAAGTAAGAACTGAATGGAGAAAACAAGTACATGTAGCTGACCCCAAAAATTTGGGAAGAAGGCTTTGTTATCTTTGTCATCTCATTTGAAGTAATTAAGCGCATGAGGCCATGTACAACGGAGATATCTTAGCACACCGGTTAGGAAAAGTAAAAATGTTATAGTTAATGGGGCAAAAAGATCTAGAGGTAGACCTAAAAGAACATGGTTAAAAGCAATTAAGAAGGAATAATTAACTTAAAGGAGGAGATGAACCCAAAATAGAACTGAGTGGAGGAACATGATTCATGTAGCCGACCTAAAAAATTCTAGATAAAGCCTTTATGTTACTGTTGTTCTCTCACCTGAAGTAACTGAGCACAAGCGGCCATTGCAGCACCAAGAGGCATTACTACCGGAAGCTTGGAAGCTTGGCCATTGGCGACGATGGGAGGGAGATCGGCATGAGCGACGTGGGATAATGTGGCTAGGACGCTTGGAGCTAGTCCAGCTTCAGTGTGGAAGGAGACGACTGGGAGTTCTTTGGGCAGCGGGTGTTTTCTTAAGAACTCTTTTCGTCTCTCATAAGTTAGATCTTCAAGAGCTTGCATATCACCCTGTAAGTAGAGGATTTTGAAAAGAAATCATAATGTAGGTTAAGAAAAGATAACGCATGAGAGTACATTAGAAACTAGTTCTGTTTTAAGTTCATACGAGGAATTCTATATTAATTAAATCAATATATCGTATATCAGTAAACTACATGCAAACTTTATGCCCTCACAGAAGAGCTATTCATTGCAGCCATCTAACAAGTAACAACTATTTGCTGTTACTTGCATTTACTTAAGAATAATTATTGCTCTCTGTGTGAAAAAGAGAACATTGTAGGAACAGGGGGCTAGACAACGAACATTAAAACATGCAGAACAAGGAAACCCAACAAGAATTGCAGCAGCAGCTAGTATGGAGTTGACATGAATAACAGTGAAAAGGAATCTTACCAACTATGGTTAGCAATAATACCCTTAAGAAGAAAATTGAAGAAAATCAGAAGTGATGTATTTAAATGTTGAAGGCATGTATGACTCCATATCAAGAGAAGCATATGATCTCTGCCAATAAATTAAAATCTGAAAAAACCAATAATCGCATTCCTAACAGTATTTTTCCTTCTAGATCAAGAGGTGCTCGGGACCATGGTATTGGGGATGTCTATCGAAGGTTTCAATTCTAAAAAGAACATGTAAAGTGTATACAACTCCTAAAACAATTTGCCACAAATATAATAGTAATATAAGAATGAGTAATGCTAATTGTACTACTAATTTGTACTACTACTAGCGTTACTACTACTAGCGTAGTTAGGTACTACTATGAGGACAACAAAAGCCGGCGTTGACATCACCTCACACGGGCAAATGGTAAATAGGAAGTCCTCTCCCATTTTTCATTACCAAAATAGAAATAAGCAATTACCTCTAAGTACGTATCCTACAAAAGAAGAAGAACAAGAATAATTTGTATGCAAAGAAGAAGAAATCCTAAACAAAGGGTACCTTAATAACTTTGCATATTAGGACCTCCATTAGTGTTCTTAATCGAACATAATCTCCGAGCTGCCCCTCTCTCAAAATATCCGAAGCAATTGGGCTTCCTCCATAGGGACTCTGTGCTAATGCCAATCCAGCAACCTTATCTTTCAGATCAGACCAGTATAAAGATAAGGCAGCTGCTGCATCTACTCCTCCTTTGCTGTGTCCAAGAAGCATTACACGCTTCTTGGAACCCCAGTAAATTTCTTCAATGTAGTCTTTTATCTCTCTAGAATTTTTTTCGACTGAACCCTGAGCAATAAAATGAAAAGCTTGAAGGCTGAATGAGACAATGACAAGAATAAAAGAGAGTAACGTACAGCTAGGAAGGTACCTCACTGTGAATCTTAGCAATATGACACGTCAGGCCCATTTTTGAGAAACATGTTTTCGTGTTAACAAAATAAAGAGGGCCATGATTACTAAAAAGTCCTGCCAAACAAAAATTTGATGTGAGGATATAACATTAATTGACTGAACTTTGCTTGTGAACACTGACATCAATGAAAACTTACCAGGAACCAACAAGTACACCATTGTATTTGGCAGCTTATGCTCATTATTTCTGAAAAGGAGGAGATGTTAGTATTGTATGGAGAATCTTAACCTCATATCATTTTATACAACAATGATAGCCATAATTACAGAATCAAGAACAGCAATAACAACATAGTTCCCAATTCAAAGTCCTCGGTGTTGACTATATGAATTCTTTTCATCTGTCCAGCTCCATTAGGGGCCGGTCGTCATTTATGCTTAAAAGGGTTAAACCAAATTTGTTCTTTGACTATTGACATAAATTTGATTATGGTAATACAGACCTGATGTTTTCAAGCAGCTCCATAAACCGTTTGGTTCCATCTTCAACATGAGGCATGCCTGCTTCACGTTGCAGCCATCCAATGTCATCTGCAGAGCCCTGTACAGTTTTTCGAGCCCGGGAGATAAATCTGAAAAATAAAAAATAACTTTAAGAAATCGTACTTCCCAACAAAAAAGGTTATCACTTAAGCAGAAAAATCATGGAACTCACCAAATAAAACTGATGCGTCAATTAATATCGGTATCGAAAGCATAAAAAACAGATCAATATACATGAATATCTGAGGTAAAAAGAACAATGATAGCATATGACTAGCGTTAAGTGCATAAGAATTCACATGAAACAGATGATCAAATAGCTTTTTTCAATTCTACTATAAACTCATGAGTTTCCTTTTCAAAATGCCATAATGGTGTTATTAACTCCAGTATCATTCAACACAATTATGTAAATCTCATAACTCCATAAAGTTCAGAGTAAAAATATATAAAACATTTAAGAAACACATTACCTTGAAGAGAAGGCTTATACTAGGTTATTGGAAACCCTTGATTTAAATCATGGCTTCTACTTTTTTTTTTACTTGGGTTGGAGCAATTAAAAAGGAGACGATATTAGTCAACAAAGGAGATGGCTTTGAATAGAATGGAAAAGAAGAATAGGATTCATGTGTGAGCTGATCTCAAAAAGTTAGGATAAAGGCTTTGCTGTTGTAATGTATTACCACGACGAAAAGCAAGTGCTACTTCAATTTAAAAGTATGTGGGAAGAGAATACGAAGCATGGTTTAAATATATAGACAAAGTTCACTATGCTAACTTTTTCAAAGTTGATATCTGAAGATTGATAAGGGAGTACATGTATGTTCTTATTAGCATGCACAACATATAATATGAATGCAAAATTCATACCGAAGAGTTTCTTACACGTGGAGGTATGTCTATAAACATTCTTAACTTGCACAAGTAATAAGAAAATGCATCAACAAAATAAAGAAAACTATAGGGTCATGGTTGTGTCTTCGGATCATGCCACATGTTATGATACAAACAGTTTTAACAGGATCCTTACTACAGTCTTCCAAGGAAACAATTGGGATATCTTGTAATTGCAACCAAATAACAGCTCACTAAATGCTTATCCATGATGGTAATATGGATTTAACTAAACAAAAGCCAAACATCACAAGCAAAAGAAGATATGGGTAAGGGAACACAATTGTTATTCCAACTTTGTTCAGTTTATTGTCCACATATGTTCATTTGCTTTGTCAAGGTAACAAGTATTGGTTTCAGAATACACTGTAATACAATAATTTAAAAAACTCCAAACAACACCTCAACAGTAACAGAAAAAATCAAGTAATTCTTAAGTTTAAAGTATGGTACAAAGTTGCCTAAATTTTGTCCTCTTCTTATCTTAATTTTCTATAAGTGGTCTCATATCCATTCATCTTAAATAGAAAGCTTGAATTGATTTCCCTTTTATCGTCAATTCATCCATTTTATGTTTCTCATTGATCTTAGCTTCCATGAAACAGCATATCTAGATAGGTATTGAGGAGGTACGTTGTGCTGTGGAGATCCCTTGAGTTCTTATGGTTATAATTATAGTTTTTAAAAAATTTAAAAAGATCAAGAAGTGATCATAGATAAACGCATACCCTTGAAAAATTGATGTTCCATTCTGGAAGAGACTGGTCGACATTAGGGCTTGAGATCTATCCTCAGGACGACATTCTACAGAACTTGTCTGTCTACTATCAAGCACAGATGGAGCTGTGCTAACTTCACCAGAACAATCAGAGATTGTGGAACTACCTTCGGATGGAGTTTTGCTCGGTGGAGAAAATGTTACTAATTCCTGACCCTCATCAAGTATAGCTTCCTCAGCAGAACCGAAGAAAGAGAATAACTCAATTTAGTTGTCAAATCATTTTGTTTCAGCAATATAAAACAGTAAAAAAAAGAAGTCTATTAAATATATGCACATAGAGGGGAAGAGAAAGAGCGTGTTCTATAAATTAAGTGACTAGCTCACCATCAGATGCAGAGAAGCATCCAGTTAGATACGAACTTCCAATTAAAAATACTACAATGCATGATTTTTTTTCTAACTTAAATGAATGACAAAACAAACTATTATTCCTAGTAGCCAAATAGTAGCGTTCAACTTTTATTGAACCGAAAGTTAGAGGAACTGGAATGACCCTTTATTTATGACCACAGTTAATTAGCTAGGATGAGTTCTAGTGAAGATTAGTTTACTAGTTAAGAGACCTTTTACAACAATTTCAATCGATATACTAAGGTCTTACTAAGAGTTCAAATTCACGTAAGCCCCTGTGGTTTACCTTATAAATCTATACAGCCCTTGGTCTATTATTTTAACCTATTAAGCCCCCGTGATTTTGGTTTTGATTCTAGTTAGCCCCAATAGTGGTTTAACACCCAAAACACTACCAAAATCAAAACTGGTCAGGCTAAACTTGGAATATTGCAAAATTAGTCACATACAACTTACATGAGATATTTATAATCCCTCGATCGGAATTGTGGGAGATTATTGTGGGGTAAATGATCCTGCTTATTTCATCTCATGCAATCTGAAGTCTGATAAACCTCATTTGGGGTGATTTTCCTTTTGTTTTTGGTTATTTTTTACTTAGAATCTCTTTGACTAGCTGTTTGTTAATAAGAATAATTTCAATAAGATAAAATTATTGTTCCTTAGTTATGAAGAACTATCGTGGGGCTAAACAGAATCAAAACCAAAACCATAGGGGCTTAATAGATTGAATCATTGAAGTAATAAATTAAGGGCTTAATAGATTTGTGAGATAAACTATGGGGGCATATTTGAATTTGAGTTCTCTTACTAAGGGTGCAAACAGATATGGATTTATCCAATCCAGTCCTATCAGGGACCGTTGCCGTTATGAGGAGATGGATAGTAAAATTTGTAGCCAAGTGGTTACATATACACAGACAGATATGGTTTTTAACTTTGGGTTGGATACAGATAACTATATTTCTTAAATTTTTAGATACGGATAAGGATATCAAGTTGTAATTAGAAGTATATCTACGAAAGCGGGTTTCCCTTTTAACTTCATTGTTTTCCTTATACCCAAACCTGAAATCCACACAAACCCAATCCCGGGTTCCACCACTCCACTCATGTGAACTACAAATGAGGACCCCTTAACTCAGTAAAAACAGAAACAATGAAACTCCAACCGGCAACCCTAGCAGCGGCGGAACCCTAAGTCTTATTCTTCATCTTCATTTCGCCAAAGACTCCATCGATGGCAACTGTTCAATCTCATCCATCGACAGCAAAAAGCCCCAACTTCACCCTGTTTTTTAAATACTCCAATCCACTGGAAGGGTTTCCCAATTCATAAAAGGGGGTCACCAATTTGGCCGGAGGAAAGTCTTGTTTTGTCAGGGTCTTCATCCTTGAGCCTGAATTTTGAAGATGGTAAAACTTTGAAAGACTAAAGGAGTTCAGTCCAATATTGATGATTAGTTTTTTTTTTTTTTTTTGTGCGTTGGTCTGTTGAAATATGTAAGATTTAATCGAATTGTGTGAATTGTATTAGATTTAAATCAACTAGTTAGATTTAGTACATCTACAGGCAGTAAATAAATTTCTACAACGCCTCTTGTCAGGCATAAGTTTAAACTTTAAGGAAACCATGCAACGAGAAGTTTTTTTTTACAATTACAGCCTAGAAAAGAGAATTTAAGAGTGTATTGAACTTACTACCAAAGTAGCATCTTCTTCCACCCTTTTAGAAGGTTCATGCGTCATGTTTCAGAAAACTCTGACAAGCACAGGACCAAAGTATCATATATATGCCACTGGTGACCATGATTAGAGTTTGACAGACATATAATCAATTGAAAGGTAAGAAACAGACCAAACATCCATGTACAACAGTTAACCTCACAGTTCACAACCTATGTGGAAAACAAGCAAGTGAATTGACTGCAATATGTTCACACTGACTTAATAGTCATACCAGATTTAGGCAGAGAAGCACATTTGATAAAAGCTATACTATGATTTCAATACAGTAACTCATCACTATCGTAGGGGACGTATAACACAATAAAAAGATAAAAGTGAAGTAAGGGGTTATGCAATATCAAATTGGGGTCCAAGGACTATCCTAATTTTGTTTGACTTTTGTCTTTCTCCTTTTTCAAAAGGGAGAGTTTGTAGCAAAAAATATATTTTGGAAAGAGAAGTAGATATTAGGAGTATCAAGAACCTCTTTTAGGAGTTTTTTTAAAAAAAACTCTTTTTGCTAAATAATTAGCAAAACCGACCGTTTTGCTAATTATTTAGCAAAACCGTCCTCTTTTTGGCCAACTGGCCAAAAAGATGTCGGTTTTGAAAAATTAGTTTTTCGAAACATACGGGACTATTAGTCTCGTATGTTTAGTGGCTAGTAATTAGCCACTAATCCTAAGCCAGAAAACCCACAGGACTACTAGTCCCGTGGGTTTATAAATGTATATATTCTCTTTATTATTGTGAAGTATACTGACATTTACAACATCTTTGACGGATAGCTAAACAGTAGCGACCCCTCCCTCCCCACGAAATCTCTTTCACTCCGCCGATCCCCGCGAAAGGGGAAATTTTGCATTTCGCCCCCTAACAATTACATATTTGCAGCAATGGCAGGCTAAGGGAGGTCGGGGTTGAACCTTCTAGTGACCGGGACGCCGGGGATAGGGAAGATGACGACGTGCTCTCTGCTGGCGGACGCCACCGTGCTCCGCCACATCAACGTCAGCGATCTCGTCAGGACCAAAGACTCCACGATGGATGGGACGAGGAGTTCGAATGCCACATCATCAACGAGGATTTGGTTAGTCTGTGCTTTTTAGCTTAAGCCCTAAACCCTAATTCTAGCCCTATATTTTGTTGTTTGTGGAGAAATTGAAGGTTGAAGGGCTGTTGTTGGGGGTGAAAAAATCTTGCGTGACGACTCAAACAAAATTGAGTTTTTGCATATATTTCTCTGTAGAAAGGTGAAGCATATGACATGGGCATTGCTAAATTTCCTTTGAAGGGTAAATTGTGGATTCTATCTTTTGTGGAGTGGAACAAACTCACAGGACTAGTAGTCCCGTGGGTTTTCTAGCTTAGGATTAGTGGCCAATTAGTGTCCACTAAACATACAGGACTAATAGTCTCGTATGTTTCGAAGAACTAATATTCCAGTACTAGTAGTCCCGTGGGTTTTCTGGTTTAGGATTAGTGGCCAATTAGTGTCCACTAAACATACAGGACTAATAGTCTCGTATGTTTCGAAGAACTAATATTCTAGTTTTGCTAAATAATTAGCAAAACAATCAGTTTTGCTAATTATTTAGCAAAAAAGGTCTTTTTAAAAAAACTCCCCTCTTTTAAGAACTATCTAAGGAATCATATTCACAATGGGGAAAGATAAACAGATCCCCCCCTGTCAGTGCTGTTCACATGGATATATTACTACAAAAACTATTTACTTAAATAGTAGAGAAATTTCCAAACATCCTAAACAAAGTCATCAGAATTTCCTTTTCCATTCCTCAAGCTGTAGGCCTGCTGCTAAATATTAGTTGGAATATTGAGCATTAAATAAGAGGATTGAGCACATTGTTTGCTTTTCTTTTTCAAATATCCTGTAATCCATTCTTGAACTTCCATGAAGATCGATTCGGATGCACAGATGACAAAGAGCTAAAAGGGTGTGACAAGAATGACTTAGGTGACTTCCCTCTTCAAGGATGGCAACACTTCACATCGAAAAAAGAAAAAAAAAATCAAACTAAACACCAAGAGGTCAAGACCTTCCTTAATCATGAGCCCACAAGCCTAAAATCCGCAAAACTCCTACAATCTTCCAAAAAAAATTCGGTCTTTTGTAAATGACCAATCCCATCACACGAATTCCTCTAACATTTTGCAACATAAAAAACAATGAGGAACATAAACATATCAAAGTACAACCACACAAACAATAATAGAAGAAAACTTGCTAACAAAAGATTACCCAACATTCCGCTTCTTTTCCTCCTCTAAGATCCATGATTGCATGACAAACATAAAAAAAATATTCGCAAAACCCCTAATTTATAGAGAAGCAAAAAAAAGAACATAATGAGTTCGAACCTGATTCGTACGAGACCCGCGAGAATCCGATAAAGAACGAGATAAAAGATACCGCATCCGTTGGAATGATTCGCCGACCTTTTAAAAAGAGGGATTCTTCGATTACTCTCTCTATAGAAAACAATTAGGAGCAAATTTATCAGAAATTGATGAAATTAATCAAAAGAAATTAAAACTTGGAGTGGCTGACCTAGGGTTGGTGATGCTCGAATGGCGTCGGGGATCGCAATAATTGGTCGCCGGAGATGGAGGAGGAGGAGGAGCGATTGAGAGATCGCGAGCGTTTCGGTTGGTTTTCGAATTCTTTGCGTGGGGTTTCTCAACCGAGCACGGCGTGCGATTAGAATATGCCGGTTTGGACGAGATGAAAATAAGGATGTGTAAATTTTGAGAGGGTTATTTAGATATTAGTCCCTCACGTATTCAATAATTCAATCATGGTCCCTAAAGTATGAATAATTGATCATCAGTCCCCCAAATCGTAAGGGCTCTTGCAATTTGGTCCCTCAAGGACCAAAATACCCCTTAGTTATGACTTCTCTCTTAAAACTCATTTTGTTCCAAAAAAAGGGTTATTTGCATTTTGGTATTCTAAAGTTTACTTTAACGATATCATCCTAAAATTTTTTGACACTTAGATACCTTAAAATTTTCACTTTTCTTAACTCTGATACCCTAAACTTCTTGGATTTTTGACGCTTTTCAAGTTTGCACATTCCCATATTTTACTGCATCAAAGTTTAAAAATGCGTAAATTTTGATGTATCAAGGTAAAAATGTGGAATCTATAGAAAGTCAATAAATATGTAAACTTTGGAGTATCAAAGTATCAAAAGAGTTTTAATATCAAAGTTAAAAAGGTGTATATCTTAGGGTATCAAAGTGTCAAAAAACTTTGGGTATCAAATTTTAAAAAGTAAGAAAGTTTGAAGAGTCCTCAATTGCAAATTACCCTTCCAAAAAACCATTACATAAGGGTAAATTGTTCATTGAGGGACAAAATTGCAATAATCATAGGTTCTAAGGGACTAATATAGAATTATTGAATATTTAGGGGACTAAGTACGAGTTTGGTATTACTAGAGCTTATAATAAGTTGCTTATAGAAGCAACTTATATAAGCTGGTAAAAATAAGCGTCTCCTAATGAAATATAAAAGTACCTTGCAAAGCAAGCAAAGTAGGCAAAGGGTTAATGAAGAAGGGATTAAAGAGAATGATTAATGTACTTAGCCCATTTGATAATCCGAATGATTAAATTATTAACCCGTTAAATAAGTTTTATTTTAGCCCTTATGATCAGTTTTAGTGTTTGGGAATAACAATGATTTTGACTATTTTCTTTATAATTAGAAGGGTTAACTCTTATTCCATCTAAATAGGAGTATTAGTAAACCCCTCATTTTGAGGGGTTAACTCATTTTAACCATTCTAGAGGGGTTAACTTAATCCTTCTATATTTTTTATGTTTGGCAAATTATGGAGGGTTAACTCACTTTAACCCTTATATAGATTTGTTGTGTTTGGCAGGTTAAGAAGGGGTTAAGTCTCCTTAACCCCTCACTTAACCCTTTGCCAAACGGTACCTAAGGTTTTTGATAGAATTGTGCTTAATGGTCATTGTCAAAAGATAAAAAGGTATATAGGGTATATAAACTAAAAAAACTAAAACTATTTTTAAAAGTATCCTCATATTTTTCTAAAAACAGCATCTTAAAAATAGAAGCAGTTTCAACAAGCGTTTCAAAAAAAATTCCCCGAATACTATTATTAGCAGCTTATTAAAAAAAAAGCAAAAATACCCTATTAAAAAAAGCAAAACCAACCTGACTATAGTATCTAAATAACCCATTTTGCGAAATGTTGGAGGTTTTCACTTAACCCCAAAACTAAATTTGAAAATTTCATCTACCTTCCTCCTAACTTTAAAAACCAAAAAAATCAACTAAACTTGTGCCTTTTTTTAAGCTTAGCCCACGTGACAGCGTTACATAAAAAGTGTTAATTTAGAGGTTGAAGGCTGGAATCACTAGAAATGATTTGCAGCGATGGAGAGAACCGACTTCAGAACAGACGTCAGCAGAGAGTAGGAGAAAGAAGAGGCAAAAGTGAGTCTAGCATGAAAAAATATAAAAGAGAACGTGATGACTTTTTTAATAAAAAAGGTAGAATTGATAGCATTTGAATATGATATGTCAGAACTAACTGAGTTAATTTTGAGGGTTTTCCAACAAAACTGGTTGGAGTTAAATAATTTCTTAAACTTTCTGGGTGTTGAGCAAAAAATGTCCGTGCTATTGACATTTATCATTTTTTCTAATTTTCTCATCCAGATTATTTATATATTGAAATGCATTTCCTAGTTAGATTTTCAAAGTAAACTTTCAATTTATGTAAGTTATATTAAGAAAGTCTTTATTGTATTTCTAGTAAAGTTTGATTTACGAAATTAGTTATATTCATTAGTGATTATCTTTATATATTTCTTTCCGAAGCAACATTCTCTCAGTCTCTCTAGATCATTTATCGAGTCAACTATCCAGGAAAACTAATTGATGGTGGTGTAAAAGTTTTAGATCGATTAACAATTTGTGTGGTGTAACTTAAATAGCTTGGATGACTAATTTGAGAATATTACGTTGTGGAATAAAATATCTCAAAATATTAGATCACAAACATGTGCATAACGCACGTGCAAAAAAGTCATTTCTCGAACTTAATTTATTGTTAGGGGTTGTTTGGTTCGTTTTCTAGATATAATGAAATGCAATTCCATGTAAAGAAACATAATTATTGAGTTTTTTAAATTTTTCCAAGAAATAGTTTGTTTCAATTTGGTTCGCACATAAAAAATGGTGGGAAACCAATGTATTTACTTTTATTGTGTTTGGTTCGCATAGAAAAAAAAAGAAAACTTTTGTTAATATGACATTTCCTACTTTTCTTGTGTTTGGTTGGTTTTGAAGTTTGTAGG
>NC_033803.1:21423204-21434201 GCF_001876935.1 Asparagus officinalis
AAAAGTATTTATGGTCACCATGGGAAGATTACCCCCACTATATAGAAGTTTATTTGTGCTCGCGTACATACTTGAATTACCCAAAAATTCTGCTGAAACCTATAAGATTGCTAGCTAATTACAATCAGAATCATTCCATACAAATATCAGAACGGAGAAGGATAGCACAATGCTCAATTCACAAACAAGTAACTTAATCTAACTCTAGCAGAGGATAAAACTACATAGAATCATTTGATACAGAGATTAGAAATGAGAAGGTTCACACAATGTTGATACGATATCAATCTTGTCAGATACAATTTTTAGCAGAGCATCTTCGAACTAAATCAGATTTTTTGACCATGAGAAAACAGGACGACACACTTATTTCCAACACCAATATTGTAATGACCGTAAATTTCTAATACAGGTTTAAATAATTTTCTGGTATTTAAATATTAAATATTATTTTTCTAAAAGAGTATTTGTATTTTTCCCAATTTCTCTAGAATTTTCTACGATTTAAAAATACGGTATTATGTTATTTTAATATTTTTACTAATTATAAATTTAATTGTTTTGGTGAAATTTTTAAATAAATAGTTAATTATTCATCATTGTTATTGTTATTATTATTTAGACCATAAATTTTAATATGTACTTTAAATAAATTTTATGATATTTTTTTATTATTTAAAGGGGTATTTTTCCTGTGTTTTTCCTCCCACCGGTGTTCACTCTGTATACCCCCCGCCTCGTGTTTTCCCCCAGTTCTCAACCCACGTCCTCCCAACCACCCTATCCGGCGCTCTCTCCCTCATTAATTTCTTCCGCCGTTCTTCTCTCTCTCTCCAATCCCACACTCAATCTCTCTCTCTCTCTGACACTCTCTCTAATCCAACAAAATCTCTCACACTCAACCAATCACTCAATCACTCACTCTCTCTCTCTCTTCTTTATTATATTTTCTTCACTCTCTCTCCTCTTTTAGACCATCTCCAACGCAGCGGCATTTTGAGGCGAAAAGTGAAAATGCCGCTGCGTGGGAGCTCCAATCGAGCGGCATTTGTTGCCGCATTTTGACGGGGATGAACAGCGCGACGCTATATTTGGCGTCGCACTGTTCATCCCCCATTACTGTTTTTTTTTATTTTTATTTTTTTCAATTTTTTTTTAAACCTCATACTTTTATATATTTACAATTTTATTTACAATTTGTCCCCAATTGTTTCATTAAATATATAAAACAACCCCAATAATATTTAAATTTTATAATTTTACCCCAATTGTATAATGTGGACAAAATAAATTATTTTTTAAAAATAAAAAATGCTAAAATTTAACAGACATTATTATTAATTATAATATTAAAATCTAGACATACATAATATAAAACTTCATTAAAGAGCAATCATAATACATAATTCAAATATAAATTACATATCTGAAATACATAACATATAAAAACTGACACACATAATATAAAACTTCATTAAAATAAAACATAAAATACAAACTAAACATGGTGACGTTACTTAAGATGGACAAGCAACTCTCAATAATCTGGTAGATCGGGGCCAGAGTGTCCAATATCATTAAAATAATTGCCAAAATTAGAAGCAGACCCTTGTTCTTGTTGATTTCTTTTTTGTATTATTTTAATCTGTTGAGCTCGAACGTACTCACGCACGTTTGGATCAGCAATGGAATTCAAATCTTTCATTATAATTTTCCATTCATCTCTATCTTTTTTCATGGCTATCTTTTCTCGTTCGATATCAAATGCTTCTTGCCTGTCCAAGCTCGCCTTGTCTAACCTGTCTATAAGTCGATTGTTGGAGGTCTCGATGGAGTCCACTACACTTGACTCATGATCATCATTTTTCCTTTTCAATTTAGCTTTTTTTACCCCAATAGGTCGTTCAGATGGAGTAAATGATGACAATCCAGGAGATGTTGATATAGGAGATTCCGGAGTGGGATTATCTGATTGTGACGAGTCGAAGTTCACACTTTGGGATTGTCTTCGACCAACTTGTCTTGCTGTGGGGACATCATCTTTGAATTTTTCGAAATTTTTAACCATATTCCAGACATGATCAAATTTGAAACCTTTTTTGTACTTCGGTTCTTGCATAAATAACATCTTTGCTCGAACTAACTGTAAATTATAGTGAACATCAAGTTATGTATTTCAACAATAATAATAAAATTCAAACGATAATTAATAGAATACTTACAATATCTTCATCTGAAGCACCACTTGGATTCAGATTCTCTACTTGTCTCAAGCACGCATTCAATTTCCTTACTTCATTACTTATAATTTCCATTCGAGAACGAATTGATCGGCTCGTACGCATCTCAAAATGCTGATCTCGAAGTTCATTGTATTTGTCCTCCACACGAGACCAAAATGCATCTCGAGACTGGTTTCTACCGATAATAGGGTCTTGAGAAATATCCAAGAATACTTGACAAAGGAGCACATCTTCAGTAACCGTGTACCCAGTTGATCGAACAGACATTTTTTGTAAAAAGTGGTTGGTTTGGAGATCAGAAATACTTCGAATTGGGTGGTTTGAAGTAGAACTCGTGAATGTTATTTATAGCCAATCCAAATTTGTTTTTTTTGTTTGAATTTGAATTTGAATTTGAATTTGAATTTGCGGTTGGTTTGAATTTGTCGGTGGTCAACATTTGAAATTGAATCATTTTGTACAAACTGATCAGCTTTACACATTATCCAACGTTGTCGGTGGGAATCAATTTTTGAAATCAGGTCAGCTTTACACATTGTCCAACGTATACAAAGCTCAGCTCTCCTTGAATTGTGTGAAAGCTTTGTACGAGTGGGAATCAATTTTTGAAATCAGGTCAGCTTTACACATTGTCCAACGTATACACAGCTCAGCTCTCCTTGAATTGTGTGAAAGCTTTGTACGAGTGAGAATCAATTTTTAAAATCAGGTCAGCTTTACACATTGTCCAACGTATACACAGCTCAGCTCTCCTTGAATTGTGTGAAAGCTTTGTACGAGTGGGAATCAATTTTTGAAATCAGGTCAGCTTTACACATTGTCCAACGTATACACAGCTCAGCTCTCCTTGAATTGTGTGAAAGCTTTGTACGAGTGAGAATCAATTTTTAAAATCTGTCAGCTTTACACATTGTCCAACGTATACACAGCTCAGCTCTCCTTGAATTATGTGAAAGCTTTGTACGAGTGGGAATCAATTTTTGAAATCTGTCAGCTTTACACATTGTCCAAAGTATACACGGCTCAACTCTCCTTGAATTGTGTGAAAGCTTTGTACGAGTGGGAATCAATTTTTAAAATCAGGTCAGCTTTACACATTGTCCAACGTATACACAGCTCAGCTCTCCTTGAATTGTGTAAAATAATATTGTACTAGTGGGAATCAATTTTTGAAATCAGGTCAGCTTTACACATTGTCCAACGTATACACAGCTCAGCTCTCCTTGAATTGTGTGAAAGCTTTGTACGAGTGGGAATCAATTTTTAAAATCAGGCCAGCTTTACACATTGTCCAACGTATACACAGCTCAGCTCTCCTTGAATTGTGTGAAAGCTTTGTACGAGTGGGAATCAATTTTTGAAATCAGGTCAGCTTTACACATTGTCCAACGTATACACAGCTCAGCTCTCCTTGAATTGTGTGAAAGCTTTGTACGAGTGGGAATCAATTTTTGAAATCAGGTCAGCTTTATACATTGTCCAACGTATACAGCTAAAAGCAAATTTGAATTTTGTGACAAATTGATAACAGCTGGAAAGCATTTCCTAAAATCAGCTCAACTTTACACATTGTTCAATGTATACAGCTAAGCAAAGTTTTATAAATAGCATACTAGATTAGGTACATCCACACAATTACTCGTTGTTGTGTTAAAATTATTATTCTCCATTTCTGCATACTTCAGTCATTCTTTTCTTACTTCAAAAATGAATTTCGATGTTGGAGGTCCATCATACTTATCATCATCTTCATCTTCGGATGATGATAATTTTCTGTCCAATATCATTGCAGAGATTGATGAAACCGAAGAAGTAATTTGTGAGTACATCAACAACAACATGATCCTCGTTAACAATTTACGTCAACAAAACTATCAACCGATCCATGGTGGCTCGATTCCCGGTCATGCAGTGATCAACCGCGATCGAGAAAATGCGCATCAGAATTTGGTCATAGATTACTTTGCCGATAATCCACGTTTTGGAGAAGATATGTTTCGTCGTCGATATCGGATGTCAAGAAGTTTGTTCCTTCGTATTGTTGATGCAGTGAAAGATCATGACTATTACTTCCAACAACGAAGTGATGGACTTGGTAGAATGGGATTATCACCGTTACAGAAAGTAACAGCTGTTTTTCGCATGTTGGCATACGGTCTACCAGCTGATGCTACGGACGAATACGTTAAAATAGGTGAGTCAACAGCAATTGAAAGTATGACAAAATTTTGTCGTGCTATGGTGGAAATATTCGCAGAGCGGTATCTACGAACACCTAACGCTAACGATATTGCTAGGCTTGATGATAATTTTCTGTCCAATATCATTGTAGAGATTGATGAAACCGAAGAAGTAATTTGTGAGTACATCAACAACAACATGATCCTCGTTAACAATTTACGTCAACACAACTACCAACCGATCCATGGTGGCTCGATTCCCGGTCATGCAGTGATCAACCGCGATCGAGAAAATGCGCATCAGAATTTGGTCATAGATTACTTTGCCGATAATCCACGTTTTGGAGAAGATATGTTTCGTCGTCGATATCGGATGTCAAGAAGTTTGTTCCTTCGTATTGTTGATGCAGTGAAAGATCATGACTATTACTTCCAACAACGAAGTGATGGACTTGGTAGAATGGGATTATCACCGTTACAGAAAGTAACAGCTGTTTTTCGCATGTTGGCATACGGTCTACCAGCTGATGCTACGGACGAATACGTTAAAATAGGTGAGTCAACAGCAATTGAAAGTATGACAAAATTTTGTCGTGCTATGGTGGAAATATTCGCAGAGCGGTATCTACGAACACCTAACGCTAACGATATTGCTAGGCTACTCTATATTAGTAAAAAACATGGTTTTCCAGGAATGTTAGGAAGTCTTGATTGTATGCATTGGAAATGGAAAAATTGTCCAACAGCATGGTCTGGGCAATACACAGGACGTAGTGGGTCACCAACTATTATCCTCGAAGCTGTGGCAGATTATGATCTTTGGATATGGCACGCATATTTTGGTATGCCAGGCACCAATAATGATATCAATGTGCTGGAGTCATCTAATCTTTTCTCTAACCTAGCTCAAGGTATTGCTCCTCCCGCTCACTATGTTATTCAAGGAAAAGAGTATAATATGGGTTATTATTTAGCTGATGGTATATATCCGAAATGGGCTACTATTGTACAAACAATCCAACAGCCACAAGGTAGGAAGAAAAAATATTTTGCCATGAAACAGGAAGCATGTAGAAAAGATGTAGAACGTGCGTTCGGAGTTCTCCAATCACGATTTGCAATCGTGGCAGGATCAGCACGTTTTTGGAAAAAACATGTATTACATGACATAATGACTGCATGCATTATTATGCACAATATGATAATCGAGGATGAACGTGATCTTTATGCACCAATTCAAGAAGTGAGGGAAGCACCAACACCAGAAGTTGATATGGTAGCAGATGAAACTACAAGATTTACTCAATTTATTACACGTTACGGAAAAATCAAGGATAAAGATGCTCATATTGCGCTTCGTAATGCATTGATAGATCATCTATGGGAGGAATACACTAATTCAGATAGTTAAGTGCATACTAAATTTGTAATTTTTACATTGTTGTTAATGTTTAATTATTTCCTTGTATTTTATTTCCTGTTGTGTTCTTGAATGTAATATTTTGGCAATATCAATAATAAAAATATAATATTTTAGCAATCAAGTTATTTTAATTAATAAAATAATATTTTATTGTTTTATTAGTTTAATTTTTAAATAATAAATCATTTTGTTTGGAAAATATGTGAAAAAATAAAATTTGATATGTGGGGTTAATTGTTGAAATAGTTAAAAATATAGGGAATAAAAAATAATCATATAAAAGTAGATAAAAAGAAAGATACTGAGAATATTCCTTTTTGGTGCAAAAAATGGTGCAATGGGTTGGAGATGAATTACTGTTAGATGTGACTTTTGCACCATTTTGGTGCAAAATTTGCACCATTTTGAGGCAAAGGGTTGGAGATGCCCTAAAAGGGAAACCCAGAGCTCGAAAACCCTTAGCCTCTCCTTCTCGTGTTCTTTCAGCGACGATGGAGCTCATTCTCTCTCCTCTCACGATTCTTTTTATTTCCAATGCTCAGAGATTTTAGAGGAAAGTTAAAGAGAGAAATTTAAAGAGGAGGAATTAAAGAGGGGTATTTAAGAGAGGAGAATCTTCAATGTAGCTACAATGAAGATTTGTATTTATTGAGAGATCTCAAGTTTGAGATCTGCTCTTGCATTATAATTTCTTATTGAAAAAGAAATAAATTAAAGGTAATTTATAAAATAGGAAAATATTATTTTCATGCAGAAAAAGAATAACATGGTTAAGAAAAATATTGGTTGGACAGTGCCTGAATCGAACCGACTTGACGTGTCGACACGCGTGAGTCGACACGAAAGACGGAGTGTGACGACCGATCTTCGAGTCGACGCCGTAAGTCAACTCGAAGGGCGGTGAGACCCGGCCCGACAAATCATAGGATTTTATTGGGAGTAATGTCGACATTTCATGTGTATGATAACTACTAATTGCGATCCCTCTTATACTGTTCATGTATAACGTTTTGTTTGTAGTCTCTAATCATGTTTTATAATCTTTATTTTATTAGTCTTAATTACTTGTTGTTCCATGCTGTGATTGAGAACCTTAGTAGTTCATGTCCTTAGTGGCCTGGCGTGTCGTGTACAAGACCTAGATACTTGTGTTTTGTTGACTTAGAAAAACAATGAGTGTTGGGATGGAAATTCTTGGTTCAGGTGATATCGTGGATGTTGATTATTTCCAGGCTCGCACCAGTGGATCGTTTCACTCTGGGGTGGGTCTGAGGAGCAGTGATATGTGGATGTTTATGTATTTTCCAGGCTCGCACCAGTGGATCGTTTCACTCTGGGGTGGGTCTGAGGAGTTGTGATATTTGTGATTTGCGATTAGTTAGTTACCCGAGGATATGAACGTTAGCTCTGTATGAGATAGGGACCAGTGAGTTGTGATAGGATGGTTAGTTGTTTTCTTTTCATACATAGATCATGATTAATATTTAATTATCTACAATTTGAGACATATGGTATATACATGAGGGTTTCCTTGTTTGGATTATTTCGCTCGACGTACTACGTCTCGAGTTGTAGATTTTTAAGTATTAATTCCATCTATTGTATAACCTTGTTGCTTGGATGATTGTTCTGATCGCTAGCTGCATGTTTTTGTTACCTGAATGATTTACGGATTCTTATGATTATCATGTGGATTGCATGTTGATTTTGTTAGATTACCAGTTGCACGTTCTTTTGTTATTTCGGTTTTCGTATCGTTTTCCGCTTGTGTTTTCGGTCGTTCTATTTTCCTTGTGGGGTCGGGTCTTGCCGTTTTGGATTATTTCGCTTGATGTACTACGTCTCGAGTTGTAGATTTTTAAGTATTAATTTCATCTATTGTATGACCTTGTTGCTTGGATGGTTTTTTATCACTACCTGCATGATCTTCTTACTTGGTTGATTTTTGGATTCTTCTGATTATTAGTATTCCAGTTGTATGCCTCTATCGTTATTACTATCATTACATGTTCTATTTCTATTTCTATTATAGCATTGACCACGCATATATTATCATTACTGTTATTGTATTTGTTCCTGCCTTGGGGGATCTTGCCGTGTGTTCCACACGCTGACGTACTCCTATTTTCTGGGTGTACGTCAGATTTAGGAGACGGACAGCCTCAGTTCGGAATCGTATAGGAGCCAGATGATTCTTAGCAGGGGTGTCTTACAGAAGGAGTAGAAGAACCAGCTGAAGCGTAGTAGTTTTCTCCGTAGTAGTAGTTGAACATTAAAACTCTTTTACCGCACTTTTCTTTAGTTTGATGATAGATTTAGTTATTTTATTTCCTTTTATTATGGACTATGTATTTCTTATTTCCTAGTTGAACTGTTGTTGTAATAAGGGTACGTTTGACCCATATTTTATGTCTAGGATGATTTACCATTGATGATATGTCTATTTTTATTCTGGGTTGTCTTTATATTCTTGCTATGTGTGATTTACCATTGATGATATGTCTATTTTTATTCTGGGTTGTCTTTATATTCTTGCTATGTGTGATCGGGGACATGTGACTTCGCATTGTACTTATTTCCAGACGCTTAGCGTATTGGATTGAGAAGAAAAGAAAAGAAAAAAACTTCGCATTGTACTTATTTCCAGACGCTTAGCGTATTGGATTGAGAAGAAAAGAAAAGAAAAAAAAAGCTAGAGTATATTTCTTCTCAATCTAATACGTCGCGGGCTTATTCACGTTCCGGTTCCCGTGTATTTTGGGAAGCGGGGCGTGACAGGTTTTTTTGGTGGCCCATGCAGGTCACGGTCCCGAGTCCTCACTAGTAAGGATATGGTAGATAATTTAGATACATATCATATTTCATCCGTAAGACTACAATTAAGTTCTTATATTATTATTTTAGATACAATTAATTTCTTATATTATTATCTTAATAACTATGTTTTAGTCCCTATTCTCCAAATATATTGTTGATCTTAACCTTAGGTATCCTTTGATCCTCGTTTTCTTCAGAACCATGGTGGGTACTCGTAGTAATGGTAACCCATCCAGTAGCAGTGGTCAGATGCCTGAAGTAGATCCGCAGCAGCTTTTAGCGATGATTCAGGGGCTGATGACGAACCAGCAGTTCTTGGCTGGGCATTTGCAGCAGGAGCCTCAGCACCAGCATCCACCTCGCCCGGAGCCTAGTGTTAGAGAGTTTCGATATATGCGGCCTCCTTCCTTTAGTGGTTCTGATGGACCTTTAGCAGCAGAGGAGTTCCTCAAGGTCACGGAGACTATCCTTACGGTGACTCGTATCCCCCTGCAGAGTGGGTAGATCTCATGGATGTTCAGCTCACGGATACAGCTAGAATCTGGTGGGCTGCTGAGAAGACACACCTAGAGAGGCCGATTCCGTGGGAGACATTCACGGATCGCTTCAATAGGAAGTATTTTCCTCAGTCGGCCCGAGATGAGCTCCTGCGTAGATTTGTCGAGCTCAAGCAGGGGGGTCGATCAGTCGACGAGTACGAGGTCGAGTTTTCTTCTTTGAGCCGATATGCTCCCTACTTGGTTGCAGACCCTACAATTAGGAGGCATCAGTTCCAGAAGGGTCTGGACAAGTATATTAGATTGGCTCTAGCTGGTAGAGCACTTGCGACCCACGACGCCGTGTTGGATGCAGCACGCGAGATCGAGAGCGTTCAAAAGGAGCCTGAAGATCCACATGTGATCCAGAGCAGGACACCGGTAGCCCCAGTCCGAGATGACGAGCGTCCACCTTCGAGGCAGCAGCAGAATCCGCAGCGACAGCAGTTTTCTCAGCGCCAGCCATTTCATCAGGCTCACCCTTATCAGCACCCTGGAGTGCAGTCTCATGGCCAGTCTTCGGTGAGGTGTTCTTATTGTGGGTATAATGGGCATACCCAGCAGGAATGTCGCANGTCCCCCGACCATCTCAGTTCGAACTGTCCTCAGAAGCAGCAGGCCCGCTTGCCCCCACATCCAGTTCGAGCAGCTCTTCCAGCTCCACCTCGATCAGACCCGGCAGCACAGCCTCAGCACAGACCCTATCCTCGAGCAGGCCATTTTCCTCCACAGCAGCAGGTTTATCAGGAAGTGCAGATGCAGCAACCACCACGTCAGACATTCATGATTACGGCCGTGGAAACTGAGGCAAACGACCAGGTTATTACATGTAAGAGTTGTTCATTCTCAATTCTACTTGCAGGTGATTTTCCTTATTAGTATTGCCTGATGATATTATGATAGGATTTATTTATGAGTGCTAGTTTAGATGTATTTTCTTCCTCCTGTAATAGGCAACGTTCTTGTTTCTTCCGTTCTTGCTTTATCACCCTTTGACTCTGGGGCTTTCCGTTGTTTCTTGTCTCGTCAATTTGCGAGTACCCACTTTCGTTCCATATCTCTGTTCTTGGGTTTAAATTCCGAGGACGGAATTTGTTTTAAGGGGGGTAGGATGTAATGACCGTAAATTTCTAATACAGATTTAAATAATTTTCTGGTATTTAAATATTAAATATTATTTTTCTAAAAGAGTATTTGTATTTTTCCCAATTTCTCTAGAATTTTCTACGATTTAAAAATACGGTATTATGTTATTTTAATATTTTTACTAATTATAAATTTAATTGTTTTGGTGAAATTTTTAAATAAATAGTTAATTATTCATTATTGTTATTGTTATTATTATTTAGACCATAAATTTTAATATGTATTTTAAATAAATTTTATGATATTTTTATTATTATTTAAAGGGGTATTTTTCCTGTGTTTTTCCTCCCACCGATGTTCACTCTGTATACCCCCCACCTCGTGTTTTCCCCCAGCTCTCAACCCACGTCCTCCCAACCACATTATTATTTAGACCATAAATTTTAATATGTATTTTAAATAAATTTTATGATATTTTTATTATTATTTAAAGGGGTATTTTTCCTGTGTTTTTCCTCCCACCGATGTTCACTCTGTATACCCCCCACCTCGTGTTTTCCCCCAGCTCTCAACCCACGTCCTCCCATCTCTCTCTCTCTCTCTCTCTCTCCCTCTCTCTCTCTCTCTCTCTCTCTCTCTCTCTCTCTCTCTCTCTCTCTCTCTCTCTCTCTCTCTCTCTCTCTTTCTCGTTCTCTCCTTCTCTCTTCAAACG
>NC_033803.1:21434253-21503030 GCF_001876935.1 Asparagus officinalis
AACCCACCCCCGACCGACACGCCGCAGAGCCCCCCAGCACGCACGCCCCAGCTCCTCCTCCTCCATCTCGAGTGCTCCAGGCTCAGTCCCGTCGCGCTCCGACGTCGACCGCAGCTCGCCGGCCGCTCCTCTCCGCCCTGACTCGACTAAGCTTCGCCGCTGCTCCCTGAGCTGACCGCCGCGCTGCCCCTCTGAGAAACCTTGACACTGCTAGCCCCCTTGCTCGCCGTCAATTGAGCCTCCGACGCCTTGAAGCTCCGTCACTGGCCAACCTCCGTCCAACGAAGACTCACCGGCCAGCCATGTCTACCACTCGACCACCATCACGCGGGCCGCCCTTAGCTGCTCCGAACACCAATGCCTCGTCAGTCTCCCCGCCGCCGTCAGTTCCCCTCGCCTGCTTTCCACGCCTGCACCGCCACCTCCTTCCACAACCCGCCAGCCGCTCTTTCGCCCCTGCCCGTCGAGCCTCAATCCGCCGAGCTCTACCCGACAGCCCCCCTCTCTCGCAGAGATCTCCGCGGCCACCGGCCGCTGCGGCCCCGAACGCGCGCCTCGTCGATGATTTCCCGTTGTGTGCTGCCCTCCGACAGTCCACCCCTCCTCGTTGCCACGTCAGCGCCTCGACGAACTTTTAGCAGAGGCCTCCGCCACGTGCGTCGCCAAATCGCAGCAGTGACCAACGCCGCCTCAGCTTTCAGATCCGTCGAACCACCGTAGCCTCGCACGTCGACGTCGATTCGTTCGACGAACCCGAGGCAAGATCCCTCTTGCTCAGATTTGAATTCTATACCTGTTATAAATTATTTTACATAGTATATTTATGACGTATTTATCTGCGTGGGTTGTTTGCTGAAGAATATTGATCTGAATAATTGATATATGATAAATAGTGTTTTTGGAATAATTATTATAAGTTAAAAGAATTTAATTTGATAATGGATTTATTTTAGAGAATTTATAATATTTAAAAAGAATTTGTTTCGAGGAAAAAGAATTATTTTAGAATATTATTTTAAAATGACCAGTGAGGTGCTAAAATATGAATTTACTTAATTTTATTGAAAAAGAAATAAATTAAAGGTAATTTATAAAATAGGAAAATATTATTTTCATGCAGAAAAAGAATAACATGGTTAAGAAAAATATTGGTTGGACAGTGCCTGAATCGAACCGACTTGACGTGTCGACACGCGTGAGTCGACACGAAAGACGGAGTGTGACGACCGATCTTCGAGTCGACGCCGTAAGTCAACTCGAAGGGCGGTGAGACCCGGCCCGACAAATCATAGGATTTTATTGGGAGTAATGTCGACATTTCATGTGTATGATAACTACTAATTGCGATCCCTCTTATACTGTTCATGTATAACGTTTTGTTCGTAGTCTCTAATCATGTTTTATAATCTTTATTTTATTAGTCTTAATTACTTGTTGTTCCATGCTGTGATTGAGAACCTTAGTAGTTCATGTCCTTAGTGGCCTGGCGTGTCGTGTACAAGACCTAGATACCTGTGTTTTGTTGACTTAGAAAAACAATGAGTGTTGGGATGGAAATTCTTGGTTCAGGTGATATCGTGGATGTTGATTATTTCCAGGCTCGCACCAGTGGATCGTTTCACTCTGGGGTGGGTCTGAGGAGTTGTGATATTTGTGATTTGCGATTAGTTAGTTACCCGAGGATATGAACGTTGGCTCTGTATGAGATAGGGACCAGTGAGTTGTGATAGGATGGTTAGTTGTTTTCTTTTCATACATAGATCAGGATTAATATTTAATTATCTACAATTTGAGACATATGGTATATACATGAGGGTTTCCTTGTTTGGATTATTTCGCTCGACGTACTACGTCTCGAGTTGTAGATTTTTAAGTATTTGTTCCTGCCTTGGGGGATCTTGCCGTGTGTTCCACACGCTGACGTACTCCTATTTTTTGGGTGTACGTAAGATTTAGGAGACGGACAGCCTCAGTTCGGAATCGTACAGGAGCCATATGATTCTTAGCAGGGGTGTCTTACAGAAGGAGTAGAAGAACCAGCTGAAGCGTAGTAGTTTTCTCCGTAGTAGTAGTTGAACATTAAAACTCTTTTACCGCACTTTTCTTTAGTTTGATGATAGATTTAGTTATTTTATTTCCTTTTATTATGGACTATGTATTTCTTATTTCCTAGTTGAACTGTTGTTGTAATAAGGGTACGTTTGACCCATATTTTATGTCTGGGATGATTTACCATTGATGATATGTCTATTTTTATTTTGGGTTGTCTTTATATTCTTGCTATGTGTGATCGGGGACCTGTGACTTCGCATTGTACTTATTTCCAGACGCTTAGCGTATTGGATTGAGAAGAAAAGAAAAAAAAAGGGTAGAGTATATTTCTTCTCAATCTAATACGTCGCGGGCTTGTTCACGTTCCGGTTCCCGTGTATTTTGGATATTTCTTCTCAATCTAATACGTCGCGGGCTTGTTCACGTTCCGGTTCCCGTGTATTTTGGGAAGCGGAGTGTGACAAATATGAAAGCAACAACGACAACTAGCCAGCATGACGTAGATTCGCAAAACATAGTTCCCTGATAAAAAATCAGCAAATTGACTCAATGGAGAGAATCTATATTCTTGCTCAGCTCCTCTTTCTTTTTCATCCTCAGTCTTTCACTCTCAGCCACCAGCTGCTCAGGCATCAAAGGTATGGCTATCGTAAGCCACGATATTATGCAAACAACAAATGAAAGAAAATGAAATATACCTCCATTAATTTGTTGACTAGTTAAGATTTCTCCTTGTTTTTCTCATTGAATGTATCGAGCGCATCTTTGTATTCCTTCTCCTTCATCGATGACAAATATAGATTAATCTTGTTAACAATGAAAACAAGCAAGAGTTATATTAATCGAACAGACTCAAACCTTCTTGCTGGAACTTTGTCCGAGAGGTTTTAATTCACGATTAACCACATCAATTCTCTTACATACAACTGCAACTTCTTTTCTAGCATGGTATATCATCAACAATAGATGCACAAAACTGGCCGAGAACAAAAGCACAACACAACCAGGTTTCAAGAACACCAACCAAAGCAACCATCCCCATTGCTTTTGAAAACTGAACAAATAGCCATGGGAGCTCGACGACGAGCACAAATAGCAACCAAAAACCCAACAACATAGAGCTAAACAAGCTTGAATCAGCATAATAAGAAAAAAGTGCATACATATGCACAAAAAACTGGCTGAGAACAAACCTGAACACAACCACATCCACACAAAACCGAGCTGGTATCAATTGTAACAAACTCAAGCTCACAAAATTGCATACATATGCACAAAAACTGGTCGAGAACAAAAGCACAACACAACCAGGTTTCAAGAACACCAACCAAAGCAACCATCCCCATTTCTTTTGAAAACTGAACTGTTTGGTGGAAAATTTGAAGTAAGTAAAATAAAATAAATTTAATTTGTATTCTCTCGATCTTAATTATAATTTGAATTCCCGATTACAAAAGAGAGGAGAATGATCTGGATTCTCCCCTTTGTTTAATTCTGGGTATGATCTGGATTCTCCCCTTTGTTTAATTCTGGGTTCTTCACGGTAGCGATGGAGTGCTTCCTTCGAATGCTTGCATCGAATTTGCTCTCCGTTAACGATCCGACCGTCTTATCTCGTGGGAACAATTAACTTATGTAATAAGTTTGATGTATAACTCTTAATGAGTTTAAGAACTCAGAACGAGTTAAAACTCTGTGAAAAGAGTTGTTACAACCGAATAATTGGTTAAGAAGCCAAGTAGATTTGTTTGTTGTTGAAAGATGCTCCAAAATTAGATCTTCTTGTTGTTGAAAATCCAAGAGATCCCCCCCTTAGGTGATAAAAGATCCGATCATATCCCCCAAAGGAACTAATCTCCAAAATCTAAACCTCTATGTCGAAAAGATCCAACCTCCTACTATGTTGAGTTTGTTGAGATTTTATAAGAGGATAAGGGGTTGTAACTGCCCCCTTAATCCACTCCTAAGCGGGCGTGATTTCCTCAGATCGTGGGGAAAACGATTCTAAAACCGTTCGACTCATGTTTGAATGAGTCAAACGCCCAATTTGGCATTCAGGACCCTAACTCCACGTCTTAGGATTGAGACACGGAGTTGGGTGTTGATCGAATATCAAAAACGCGAGGGCCGCTTGCGTTTTGCTTGTTGAAGCTTGGAAAAGCGGGGGTCGCTTGCGTTTTGCTTGTTAAAGCTTGGAAATGCGAGGGTCGCCCGCGTTTCAGGAATTGAAACACGAAGATGAATTTCGCGTTTAAAAGAGGCTAGATGACTTGTAACCTCTTCGTTGATTGTGAAGACCACTGAATAGAGTTTTTATCAGCTGTCGGAAGCGTCGTTGATTTGTAACTCTTCTCGATCTATATGAAAAGTCCTCCATTTGTAATTTTTATTTGTTGACATAAAAGTCATTTGATTGTAACTTTCATCATCGAGATATGGGAGTCGTCGGATTGTAACTCTCATCATTGAAGCTTGATGGGGATAAGCTATCTATTATGATTTTTAGACAGCCTACAAAACCCCCTTTAAAGTTTTCGAAAGTTCGCGGTTGACTGGGACGAATTTTTGGAATACTTTGGATCTAGAAATTTGATTGATTGATTGTCTGCTTCGTCTGATTCGAAGACATCGCGAACCTGGTTGCCAGAGTATCGCAATTCTGCTTCCTTAAACCAAACAAGGTAACTTTTGCGTCTTGATGACAATGAACTTAGTCAAACAAGCTAAAGCCCAAGTCATTACTGATGAACCAAACAAGAATGATGACGACAATGAATTTGTCTGGGTCCTTGAGATACTCCACTCAGTATGCGATGAGGTGTATTCTCTGGATTTTTTCTGGCTCCTTGAGATATTCCACTCAATCTGTGATGAGATGTATTTTGTTATCCCGAAAATTCTTGTAGGCATTGATAAACACTAGATATGCAACTTTTAGTTTTATTAATCTTAGTGGGAATGTTAATCCACTTAGGAGAATGAATCGTGTGTGGCTTTTGGCTTCATTAATCTTAGTGGGAATGTTAAGCCACTTAGGAGAATGAGTTGTGTATGGCTTCTGGTTTCATTAATCTTAGTGGGAATGTTAACACACTTAGAAGAGAATAAGCCGTGTGCAGCTTCTGGCTTCATTAATCTTAGTGGGAATGTTAAGCCACTTAGGAGAATGAGCTGTGTGCGATGGATCGAGCTTGACGGTTTTAGCATCATTGACTGTAACCTATTTGTACTCATCCAAGAGGCTGCATAACTGCTTGTCATACACTAGTTTCTTCTCGGTTTTAGTCACCTTGATGGCTAACGTCAGCATCTCTTTATTTATATGAAGCTGTGTCGTAGCCTCTGTTGTCGAGATGTTGTTTTTGTTGTGGCCAAAACGCATGGGTGAACTCTGCGCTTGAGAATTAGAACGCGTGGGTAAGTCTCGCGTTTGGAAGCTCAACCAACTCGAACGCTAAAATCACGTTTGGGCGGGATTCTAGCCTAGAATCCCGTCCCAATTTGACAGCTCATAGCTGTCTATAAATAGACCGCTGGGGGTCAAATCAAGAGTTATTCGACTCTTTTGAATTTTTTAACGAAAATTTTTGTTTTTGTCTTCGGCGAATACTGTTCATCTTCCCCATCTACCGAACTCCATGGCTCCCAGGAAGAAGACTGTCTCTCGACCCTTTAAGCCCGTCGTCGTTGTGACTCAGGGCTCGTCATCGTCTGCACCGGCCAACGGTGTTGTGGCTCAGGCAGGTTTGCCACCGCCCCAGTTCCCTTTGATCGGTGGTGAGTATGACCTTTGTGGTCGCGTCAAGAGTCATTTAACTCTTTCTATTTTTGGCTTAGTTCCAAGAACGAGAATTCTCGTTTGATTTCGACAAGAGTCCCGGCGAACTTCATCCTCTTTGACCAACAACATCTTCTCTGACCGATTGCATCAATGGCACCATGAAGGATGAGCTCTGGCTCTAAGAAGGTCGCTGGAGCGACTTCCGAAACGCCGTCGACTGGGGACACCGGCGATGTTCTTGTTTCTACGGGAACGACGACCGACGGTGTTCTTGTTTCTGCGGGAACATCGTCGTCACCGTCACGTGGGCTTCCCTGCCGTGGTAGATGGTGATCATAATAACTTATCTTTACAAGTTTTCTGAAAACCCTAGATGAGTTCTTGACAACGAGGAAGATGACTCATTTCTGTTTAATGAAAACACAAAGTTAGGACTCTGTGTTCATTGTGAAACGCGATGTTGACCCCAGCGTTTTGAATTCTAAATGTGGGTCTTGGCCTTCGTGTTTGAGCTTCATAACGCGTGTCTCGACTCCCGCATTTGGGATTTACAACACGAGGCTGGCCCTTATGTTTAAGATTTGACCCGTGGGCCTTCCTCTGTGTTTCTAGTTTATTCTTTTAGAATTTATGTCAACAACTTGCTTCAGCTGCTAATCTTTACTTTTGACTTTGCAGTGTTCTTTCCGAATGTGCCGCTTTCGCAAGAGCATCATTTTAGGTATATTGGCGACGCTGACGCGAATGAAGTTTTTAGCCTTCACAGCAGAATTTTGTTGTGCACTTTCCCTGACTCGGAGAGAACGAGCATGCTCAGATTCCCACGATACTCTACTCTCAGAGTTTTGATCACCGACTTAGACTTGGAGACTCCTGTCGGCCATGATCAATTCCCTAAACCAGCATTTATTTTTAGAGATCACATAGCAGCTGATGACCATCTTATACATGCAGAAGATTCAAAGCTGCTAAGAAGAGTCAATAACCGCTTCCTCTTTCTCCCAAATATGAAGAGGATGTATCTACTCTCCTACTTCTTGAATGTGAGCTGTCGCCGAGGTTTGACTTTTGATATAGTTAAGGAGAAAGAAAATGTGTCGCTTGGATTTGGTCGACAAGCTCGTACACAAATTAGGGGACAACTCAAGGGCTTGAGACCCAGCCTATTTGAGAAAAAGGATCTTGCTCAAGAAGCACCACTTCCAGCGAATGTCTTCATTCGCCAGTTCATCGCGGCTCAGGGTGAATTCTCTGCGCAGACGTTCAGATTCCCAAGTTGGGTTTGTACTGGAGAAAAAGGTTGGTGGACCCGGATGGTGGATTTTGTTCTTGAGGAGCTTAAGGAACCGCTCACTCAATCAGGCCTCACGATCCCGGTGTTAGCTACTCGGCGTGGGATTGTTCAAAGCTATCCCAATTTCTTCGCCATGTTAGAGAGATACAACCCGTACAGCTGCACATTCTTCATACCTGTAGGGGAGTTAGGTTTTGCTCTCTCATGAGATGCAAATGGTATCGGGGCTGCCATTGGGTCGGATGCCCTATGAAGAATTCATCCCCACTACTAAAGAGCTCTCTATTTTAAGAGTGGCACACCCAGAAGTTTACGCTACCTTTTGGGAGTTGATGTGCCACTTCTACATATATGCTCAGGTTGTTAGGATGCACGGAGGGGGTCTTATGCATACTGCATGGGCGGACTATCTCTTTCAAAACTTAGATCAGAAAGATGAGACCGTGACCCGACTGGCTGCCATTTCTCTTAAAGATGCTAAGGCCCGAATTAAGGCTTCTAACACTGCTTACAAGACTGAGCACATGGAAGATGGGTTTGAGGCTGGTGTCAAATTTGAAAGTTTTCACTACCAGGCCACAATTCCTATTTCCAACGTGGCTCTCCTCACTGGCTTCTTTATGATCTAGTTAAAGCGGTGTGTAGTACCATCGAAAGTAGTCGAGGTGATATTAGCTGAGGTCGTATACCCAGTTGTCTTATTAGCTCATGGGAGGCCCGTGAGCCTCCTCACTGCTATGGTAGACTGCGTACAGAGTGGCTTAAGGATGTTAACCTCTGAACTTGTTGGCGCTCGGGGAATTAAGGTTACTGGGAGGAAAGCTAGGAAAACTCCCCAACCACGTGTACTAGTGCCGTATACGTACTTGGTGGCCTGGTTCGTGCTATATTGCCCTTCGCTGATGACGGGGGTATCTGAAGACGATGACGCTTATATTCCCTTTGTACAGAGGCTAGAGTCGGTCACATGGACTAATGCCTATATAGTCAGAGCTCGACTACTTTTGTCTCAAGAAGACAAGTATGGAGTCTTCTGCTGCGCTCTTAACTTTGATGGAGCTGATGAAGAGGGTACGAGCTTTACAGACGTGCTTTTTGAAGGCTCGTCATCTTTGGAAGAAGGCACCTTCAGATGGCTTCTCATGATCAGGTTGGGCTAACTGGTCTATCACTTGAGGAAGAAGTGCATCATTGAACCTTACATGCCTTCTCAATTCGTCGGACAATATGGATATGATCAGCTTTATGTTGGCAATCCTAACCCGACATTGGCTCAGGTTGGAAACTTGTACGAAGGGGCCCGCGTGTGGTACTTCTTCTCTGCTGGAGGGACTCATGCGCACTTTACCTTACCCAACTCACCACCTAACTGTTCCACCGTTGCGGACTTCCGTGACTAGTTTAATGAGGCTTCTCAAATCCCAGAATATGATATCTACACTTCATGTATAAGCGAAATTCGGGAATTATACAAATCGAGAAGCGGTTCCACCAAGACTCGTTTACCGGGAATAGAAGAGTATCTATCCTATGAACGAGGAGCGGTCGGAACTGTCGAAGCCCAAAAGGAGTTGCCCACCATTGAGCCCTCTGAAGAAGAGGTTCCTATGGGGATTGAAGATGGGTAGTTAATTGCTGACCCTCCTGAAAACAAGGCCGCTGAGGAAGTTCCTGAGGAAGCGCCCGCTCTTGAACCTCACTCTTTAAGATCAGGTAAAAAGATCCTTACTGCTGAAGAGGAAAGCGAATATAATAGGAGAATTCGCAAGAGAAAACCCGTCGCTACCAAAAACTCTAAGAGGGTCAAATTGATGGGGGATGCGATGAAATCTGCACCTGTTGCGTGCTTGGCTGATAGGGAGGATGAAACGCTTCGATCGATTCCTTCCATTCCTGAGGGAGTGGGAGCCGACGAGATATTGCCCATTAAGGGTTTAGAATCCGCTTCTCCTCCTCTCATCCAAGACCAGGGTATACATGAAGGACATCCTTCCGAGGTTGTTCCTCCATCTACTCGTAATGAGTATACGGGTCCGATCTATCCAACTGCTCCTCCTCCTCGTTCGAGAGCTCTGAGGAAACTAATAGAGCAATTAGAATACTGGATACAGATGACTATTGATATCGTTAGTCTTGGGGGTGCTTCCTTTAAGAATTTTGAACCCATCTTAACTAGCTATTTAGATAAAATCAAGGATAAAGGTAATGTGTCATGGACCGAACATTGTAAGGAGAGTGTCATCCTCTTAGAAGCAGAGTTGGCGGCTTTTACAAAGCTACAATGCACCAATCTAAAATATGAAGTGGAGCAGGCTCTCTCCCATCTACTCGTAATGAGTATACGGGTCCGATCTATCCAACTGCTCCTCCTCCTCGTTCGAGAGCTCTGAGGAAACTAATAGAGCAATTAGAATACTGGATACAGATGACTATTGATATCGTTAGTCTTGGGGGTGCTTCCTTTAAGAATTTTGAACCCATCTTAACTAGCTATTTAGATAAAATCAAGGATAAAGGTAATGTGTCATGGACCGAACATTGTAAGGAGAGTGTCATCCTCTTAGAAGCAGAGTTGGCGGCTTTTACAAAGCTACAATGCACCAATCTAAAATATGAAGTGGAGCAGGCTCTCTCCTTGGCTACAATCTCGAAGATACATCATCAAGAGATCCTTCGTAAGGATTTATCTGATAAAAAGGCTCGCATAACGATCTTAAAGGATCAGCATACTCAGGTGTATACTGATATAAATAGTGTTGTTTCTGATATTCGTGCCACTGAAGAAGCCATTGATCGATTAGAGGCCGAGTTGGCCCAGAAGAAAGCTCAGTTGGCTTAATATGCGGATGTTAGAAAAGGGCTTTAGCTTCAAAGCGACAACATTTTTAAGGATTTTTGCAGCACACTCCACGCATCTGAAGGAATTCAAAGAGAGATTGCTGCTGAAGTAGAACTCAGAAAGGAGATTGAAGAACAAGTCCGAGCAGCTCACGAAAAGAAACTTTCTGCATTCAAGTCCAGGCTGAAGTCCTTTAAGCTGATGAATTCTGATGCTTAAATTTTATACTGTTTTTGGTCGGGGAATAATTTTGTATCATTTTCATTTCGATTATCATCACTTTATATCAAATTAACAATATTGAAAGAAAATGATATCATTTCGTCTTTCATCATCTCTCTTGTTGAATTCTAATTCGAGATAAGGAAAAGTAATACAAATGTCGTAAGCGTAGTTTTAACTTAGCATGAACTCAAAATTCTCTTTATTACTACTTAGAATAATTCTAGAAAATTTCAACTGTCAGAGGTGTAGTGTTAACATGACGACATATAAAACAGGAAAATTAAACATTTATTCCTACAATACACTCTGAATTAGCAACCCCCAGCCTGACTTGACTGGAGTTTGAGAGAGAAAGAGGGGGCTACATGACTTACGGGAAGTATCCAGCCTGACTTGACTGGAGTTTGAGAGAGAAAGAGGGGGCTACATGACTTACGGGAAGTATCTCTTAAGGAACTTCCCGTTAATTGGCGTTTGAGAGAGAAAGAGGGGGCTACATGACTTACGGGAAGTATCTCTTAAGGAACTTCCCGTTAATTGGTATCATGAGCCTGTCTCCTTTTTGATCGATGAGGCGATAAGCTCCATTCGAATAAACTGATTCTATTAAGAATGATCCTTCCCATTTGGGATTGAACTTCCCTTTGGTTTTGTATGTCATCACCATGGGTCGTCTGACGGCTAAGACCAAATCGTCTTTTCTGAAAATTCGTTCTTTAACCTTTTTGTTGTAGGCTTTAGAAATTCGGGCTTAATACAACTCGATCTGTTGCTGAACTTGAAGTCGCTTATCATTTAAGACTTCAAGTTCCTGAAGGCGCAGTTGATGTTTCTCTTCCTCTGTCATTCCGGTTGTGATAGCGACTCTCAGGGAAGGGATCTGAATTTCTAACGGTAGCACAGCTTCACAACCGTATACCAAAAAGAATGGCATAGCTTTTATGGGGGTCCTCACCGTTGTACGGTAGGCCCATAGACATTCACCGAGTCTTTCGTCCTAATCACGTCGGCTCTTTAAAACAAACTTTTTGAGAAGCTTCATAATGGTCTCGTTAAAAGCTTCTGCAAGGCTATTTGCTGGCGGATAATATGCCGTAGATGCAACACTTTGGATTCTAAACTTATCACAAAATCTCTGAAACCCGAAGCTAACAAATTGTGTCCCGTTGTCATGAATGATTTGTCTCAGGACTCCAAAGCGGTAAATGACATGATGTTTAATGAATTTAACCACATTCGAAGTCTTGACTTCTTTCAGCGGGATTGCCTCCGCCTATTTGGAGAAGTAATCGGTTATGACCAAAATGAATCGATGTCCCTTGGAAGTCGGAGGAGAGATGGTCCCACGACATCCATACCCCATATTTCGAACGACCAAGATGCAGATGTGGAATTAAAGTTCCTGTAGGCTGTCTAAAAATCACGATGGATAGCTGATCCCTATAAGGCTCCGACAATGAAAGTCACAATCAGATGACTTTCTAATCACTGTATTCGCAATTCTACAATCGCCACAAATACGGCCTCATTTCTGAGATGATTGATCTTGATGAAATAAAAGGTTGGACATAGTTGGTGAGTTGCTTGGTAGAGAGCTGTGGGCAAATATTCATCTAAAAACACTATGGATGTTGATTCCCGTCAAGTTCCTACAACGAAAGCTACAATCAAATAGCTTTCGCACCGACAATCGAAAGCTGCAAATGGAGGACTTTTCACATAGATCGAGAAGAGTTACAATTCAATGACACTTCTGACAATTGATGAAAACTCTATTCAGCAGTCTTCACATTCTGCAGTGAAAGTTACAATCTGATGACTTTCACACTCCACAACAGCTAAAGCTAGGATTACTGAACAACGGTCCTTGCAACGCTTTACAGAAGAAGTTACAAGTCAACTAGCTCCTTTTAAAACGCGGATGTCATCCCCGCATTGCAAATCTGGAAGTGCAGGCGACCCCCGCGTTTCCAAGCACAAGCTAAACGTAAGCGACCCTCGCGTTCGTAGGGGTTCAACCAACACCGACCCCCGCGTTTCCAAACTATAATAAACCAAACATGAGTGACCCTCGCGTTCATTGGTGTTCAGCTAATACCCAACATCGCGTCTCAATTCTGAGAGGCGACGTTGGGTTCTGAACGCCAGATTGGGCGTTTGACTCGTTCAAATACGAGCTGAACGGTTTCAGAACTGTTTCCCCACGATATGAGGAAATCACGTCCACTTAGGAGCGGATTTAGAGGGCAGTTACAACCTCTTATCCACCTATAAAATCTCAACAAATTTAACTGAGTTAAAAAAGGGCTGGATTTTTGGAACGGAAGAGTTGGCAACAGTTTGGATTCTCAGGATCTCAACCACTCGGTTTGGTGATTCAACAGCAGCAGCAGTAAAATCCTTAGAGATAGGATTTTTGAATCAAATTCAGAAGATCAAATCTGAGAAGATTCTTCAACAACAGAATATCAGCTTGGTCATTAACCGAATTTTCGGTTCTAACAACTCTATTAACAGAGTTCTAACTCGTTCAGAGTTCTTAAACTCGTTCAAGAGTTACTCATAAAACTTTCCACAGAAGTTCATCGTTCCCACGAGATAGAAGACGGTCGGATCGTCAACGGAGAGCAAATTCGACGCGAGCAATCGAAGGAGGCATTCCATCGCTACCGAGAAGAACCCAGTTTTAAACAAAGGAGAGAGTCAAATTTGTTCTCTTCTCTTTTGTAATTAAATTGTAATCAGAATCAAAGGAATACAAGTCAATTTTATTTGTTCTCTTCTTTACAATTTTCCCTCCATACAAAAGATGGCGACTCCGCTGGGGACTAGCTTTTCCGACGAAGAAGTGGTAGCGCAGTCCGACGTCCACCTCATGGGAACGACTATAGAAACTCTTGTCGTGGAGTTTGATCAAGCGAAATATGAGGAAGCCTTATCCTCTGGATCGCTTAGCCCCAAGGTTAAGCATGGTGTCCGCAAGATCTCCAAGGAGATCAATTCTGCTGTTGAAACGCCAAAGAAAGCCCTCTCCTTCGGCCAGAAACTCAAACTAGCTCTGCTGGCGGATGATCCCACATCCGCGTCAGCCAAACATACTTCGGGCCACAAACGGCATCTGGAGGAGACGAGTTCCATGAGCGTCAACGACGTTGCTGCTAAGGCTTTGAAACAAGCCAAGAAGAACGCCGCTCGCAGACGGAGAAGATCCATACGACGAGCGCATCTACGTGAAAGCCAAATGTTGGCCCAACGCGAAGACCACGTTTCTGAAAATCCAACCGAGCCTAGCGTTCCCAAAGAAGAACGCTCACTTCGTGGTAATGAGCCCAACTACGAGCCTCGGCTGATACAGCTGAAACGTGACCCTGAGTGGCGCGTTGTTCCTTCAAAACACAGCCCTCAGAAGGGAGCTGTCAAAACTAAACGCGACCCTCAGGTGCGCGTTCAAACGAAACATGATTCTCAAGAATCTGTTTCACCAACTAAACGCGACGAGTTTGTTTCACCAACCAAACGCGACCCTCAGGGGCGCGTTCAAACAAAACATGACCCTCAAAGGTCTGTTTCATCATTTAAACGTAGGCCTCGGCCTAATGTTTATAAATCTCAACGCGACCCTCGCGTTATTTCTCAAGAACGCGATCTTCAAGAGGTTCGCTAGGTTCAGAAAAGTCAGCGTGGCTTCAAAATCCACGTTCGACAAGAACCAATCTCACCCACCCAAGGGCAGGGGGTTCCATCTCCACCTCCGTGCCTGGGGAAAGTCTCCTCTCAAGTTCCTGATCTGCGGGAATTATTGTCGAGAGGAAAACCAACAGCACAAGCAGCTCACTCATGTCAATGTGAGAGGCTTATATCTGTAGTTCTGTCAGAATGCCATTGTTGCGCATCCACACCTCGGTAGTCTGTATTCGACAGGTTGACGAACGTCGTTAGACCTGCCAAACGACAACGCCGATACAAAAAGAAGACAGCTGAAACGGAATACTCTGAAGTCACCATCAACATGATCGACAGAGGAAAGGCCTCACATACTGATTCCGATGAGTCACAAAAAAGTCATTCCCCAACTGTTAGGGAAATTTGTGACCAGTTCGAAGGAGTATATCGGAATACTCGGACTCGGACAGGAGCTATCCGTCCGGTTGATTATCAAAGATTGGCCAAGGGGGTCGTTTCCGACGATGAACATTTGACGGTCGCCGAATCTCAATCTTCAAGTTCTATTGTCACACGCGAGGTCTCCGCTTATACGACAGGGAACCACGAAGACATAGCCAAAAGAGTAGACGAACATCATGTCATGCTCCAGGCGCAACAGGAGACACTTCTCCATTTAAAGGATATGCTGGCCCAGCTTCTCACTGAAAAACGGCAAAAACCCGAGTCTTCCCGGAGAACTATGTCAAAGGGAAAGCAAAAGGCACACGAACACTCAGATCGTGAGACTCACAACTTGGATTCTTCTTCTGATAATTAGAAGGAGATGGAAAAAGCGCTGTATCCTCAGTCCACCAAAATGGATGAACTGGAAGCTCGCCTCAATACAATCGCCAACAGAAGCGAGCTCCGTGAAGAAGGAGTAGTGCGGCCTTACCCTGCTGAGTGGGATACAGTTCCCTACCCACCGAAATTTAAGGCCCCTACCTGCCTTACCCTGCTGAGTGGGATACAGTTCCCTACCCACCGAAATTTAAGGCCCCTACCTTACAACCGTTCGATGGCACAGGATCGCCAAATCAGCACATCTACTACTTCAAATCCCAAACTAGAGATGTGGTAGTGAATGACGCCATCCTGACCAGGCTATTCATCGGTACCCTTAAGGGCGTCGCTTTCGAATGGTTCATAAAACTACCTGCCGGATCCATCCAGAAGTGGGTAGACCTGGAAAGGCTATTCTTGGCCAGGTTCTTTGAGGATGATACAGAGGTCTCAGTCCCAACTCTTCTCGCCACTAAGCAAAGGAAAGGAGAGTCCATCAAGGCCTATGTGGAAAGATTCCGCAGCATGGCATTGCGATGCCCCTCAGGTATGACCCAATCAACTTTGGTTGAAACTTGCAGGCACAACCTGCAGACCCAGCTCCTTGCTCAGATGGGGGTAACAGAGTGTCGCTCCTGGAGACAACTAGTTTCACAAGGAGAACAAGATGAAGAGATAGTGGCGCGAGTTAAAGCTGAAGAAGAGCCGCAACCCAAGCCACAACAGCAACGCAACCAGAACAACGCCCAGCGGTCTAAGGGGAAGGAGACTTTAGCAGCTGACTACACACGAGTACCACCGCCTAATAAGCAAGGCAAGACGCCCAATCAACAAAGAGCGCCCAAACAATATTCGTTTAAAGAGGAGCATGTGGATACCTTATTCCAGTTGCTTCGAAAGAACAACAAGCTGTAATTACCTGAGATCAGGAAGCCGGATGAAGCAGGGAAGGTGGATGACCCTAATTATTGTCGTTACCACAAATTCCTTGGGCATCCTACCAAAAAATGCTATGTCTTCAAAGACATCTTGCAGAATTTGATAAATGCTAATGCGCTCACCTTAAAACCTGAGCAGAAGACTGTATCCACCAATATGATAGTGGTCCAATTCAGTGACTTTCCCCTGGTGGTAACTGCGAACGGCGTTGTCCCCATTCGCAAGGGAGAAATGCACTTGAAGAATGTTGACTTGCATAGTCAAAAAGACAGGGGGTTGGTACCCCTCACTACCCCAAAAGGGGAAATTATATGGGTCCACCCTGATCTGCTAGGAGATCAACAATGGACAAATACCTCGTCCAAAAAGAAAGGAGGAAAGGCTAAGTCTTCCAACATGATTAGCCCCTCCATTACTGAAAATGACGACCACCTCAAACCTCTTACTGATTCAGAAGAAGAGAGGATCGTCCTGGCAGCATACCCAGGAGACAACCCTGGCACTCGGTCAGGAAAATCTTACTTGAGGGACTACAACCAGAATACTCAAGAAGCTGAAGAACAGCCTCAAGTCGCTGGGGGTTCTGCACCAAAGAAGCTGGCCGATAAAGGGAAACAAAAAGAGCTCCGGTTCAACAAAATTCTCCATCAAGAATTCGGGGAGTCGAGCGCTCCCTTCCAATTCAATGTCATGGCTCAGTTGGCCAATATACCGGCCAGGATTACGCTATATGAGATCCTAAGGTTGTCCAAAACCACCAAGGAAGCTCTAATTGAAGCGTTGAAGAATACAAAGAGCTTCATTACTCAAGTCACTCCGATCCCTGAAGCTTCCGAAGATCAACCTTGTCTGCAATGCCTACAAGCAGCGAGAAGTCTACCATGCATATCATTCACTCAGGAAGATATGCAAGTCAAGCATGAGCATGACCGACCACTGTACTACACAGGGTATATCGGATCCTCTGAAATCAGTCGTATTCAAGTTGACCCAGGCTCAGTACTCAGCATCATGCCTTACAGGGTCATGCAGGTCTTAGGGATTCCTATGCACCGACTGCACACCACCCAGACTACTATCTTTGGGTTCAATGCAAAAAACACCCGACCTCTGGGAAAGATCAAGCTCAGATGCCAGATCGGAGATCTTAAGTCTGAAGTAGCGTGTTACATCATAGATGCGGACACGTCCTACAATCTTTTGCTAGGACGACCATGGATACATGCAAACCGTATTGTCCCATCTACTCTGCATCAAGTCATGAAGTATGCCAATAACGAAGGCGAAGTTCGAACCTTAATTGCAGAAAAATACCCCTTCCGAAGGGTGGAAAACTTCCATACCGACTCCGTCTTCTATCTGGAATCCCAGGAGAAAGAAGATGTAGACAGCGGTAACGAAGCTGACATCGAGCCAGATCCTGATGAAGATTGTCCTTGGGAATTAAACTTTGATGTAATGGGTCAGGGTGAGAGTAAGAATAATGTACCGAGTGAGTGGTGCATTAATAAAGATTTCATTTTAGCGTACTTGCCTGATGTCTCTTCTAAAAATAAACAAATAGAGAATAATTCTAGTGCAGGTACCAACCCATGGCACGTACTATGCACAGAGGCATCGTTCACCTTGCTAATTCAGTCATCCTTCACTTCAGATGAAGAAGTGGAAGACGCACAAAAGGCTTTCTTCAAAGTCCCATCCAAAAGGAAAGGGCAGAAGCCGATCTGTTTTGGTAAAGTCAAACCCGAACAACTCAAATAAGGAAGTTCAGAGGAAGATGATGGAGTGCCCCAATTCCATTACAACGAACCTAATTCTATATACATAATGAAACTAATAGGGTATAACTTTAATGAGAAACAAGGCTTGAACTTCGGGAAAGGAAGACGAACCCCGATCCGAATGTCCCTCACTCCTGAAGGAAAACCTCCGGATTATTATCAAAAAACCAGAAGAGGCGTGGGTTACGTTACGCCTCCCCCTACCTCAGAAAATGAAATCAGTAATTATCTGTGTCAGGATCACTCATCCGGAACCTCTTCCTGGGAATCCGACGTCAGTGTCGGACCTTTCTTCAAAAGCTTGACTGTGAACATGGTTTCATCTAGTCATCCAGATGAAGACACAGGGGGTGATGAAGAGTTAGTCGAATCAACCGACGACCCTTGGATCAAACGTCTTAACACCTTATGGGACATGCGCTTCGAACAACGCGAACCACCCACCGAAGATAAGGTGATCCAGGTCAACATGGGAGATGAGCCTGACCCCAAGCCTATCTTTATAGCCGAAGATCTGTCATCATCCAAAAAAGAAGACCTTATATCTCTCATCCGAGAATATATAGATGTCTTCGCCTGGAATTATGAAGATATGCCTGGCCTTGACCCGAAGGTTGCCATGCACCGTCTCAACATCGATCCGGATGCAAAACCTGTTAAACAACAACAACGCAGGTTTCGTCCAGAGATCATGGAATCAATTGAGTCAGAAGTTAAAAAGCTTATAGACTCAGGTTTTGTTAGGGAAGAGCAACACCCTGACTGGGTGGCTAACATCGTCCCAGTACCCAAGAAAAACGATAAGGTCCGGATATGCATCGACTTTCGCGATCTTAATGCAGCTTGTCCAAAAGATGAGTTTCCTCTTCCTATCACTGACGTCATGATCGACAACACATGCGGATATGAAAGGATGTCTTTCATGGACGGATTCTCTGGGTATAATCAGATCAAGATGCACCCGGAAGACGAGAAACACACTGCTTTTAGAATACCACTGGGGGTGTATTGCTACACAATGATGCCCTTTGGCCTGAAAAATGCAGGCGCAACTTATCAGCATGCAATGAACACGATCTTTCATGAACACTTACGAAAGAAGATCGAGTGCTACGTTGATGATATAGCAGTAAAGAGCCAATGTAAAGATGATCATCTTGCAGACCTGAAGACAATGTTCGAGATCATGCGAGCACATCAGCTGAAGATGAATCCAACAAAATCGTTTCTCGGAGTTTCAAGCGGAAAATTCCTGGGATTTATCGTTACTTCTAAGGGAATCTCTCTTAATCCAGAGAAAGTATGTGCCATTCAAGACATGCCACCTCCGAAGAATCTCAAAGAGCTCAGAGGTTTGCAAGGCAGACTGGCCTACATTCGAAGATTTATATCAAATCTGTCAGGGCGCTGCCAACCTTTCTCTAAACTTATGAAGAAAGGAATATCCTTTGTTTGGGATGCAGAGTGTCAAAGAACATTTGAAGAGATTAAAAGATATCTAACTCAACCGCCAGTTCTTGTGGCCCCAATATCAGGAAAACCATTCCTGTTAAATGTGAGGGCCATGGATCATTCTCTTGGTGCTTTGTTAGCTCAGAACAATGATCAAGATCAAGAGCAAGCCATCTATTACCTGAGCAGGACTATGATGGGAGCCGAACACCGGTACAATCTGGTCGAAAAAGAATGTCTCGCTTTGGTATACACAATTCAAAAGATGCGACATTACCTAGTTGGACAAACAATTCACGTCATCTCTAAGGTGAACCCTTTGAGAGTTCTGATGATGAAACCATTATCTCTAAATTGCCGGCTTGCAAAATAGGCCATTCTCTTGTCGCAATACGACATGCAGTTCATGCCTCAAAAGGCGGTCAAGGGTCAAGCACTGGTAGACTTCTTAGCCGATCATCCAGTGTCAGGAACGTCTAAGTTGTATGAAGAATTACCTGACGAAGTCGCCGAAACTTATGTTACTCAAGAAGCTACGCAAGTGTGGAAGTTATTCTTCGATGGTGCATCCAGAGCAAACCCTCATGGAGCAATTACCGTGGGAGTAGGAGTAGTGCTAATCTCCCCGAACGGCCACGTAATCCCAAGGGGATTCTCCTTAATCGAACCTTGCACCAACAATGTAGCCGAGTATAATGCTCTACTATTAGGAATGCAATTTGCTGAAGAACTTAATGTTCAGCACCTTGAGGCTTACGGTGACTCTCAACTCATCGTTAATCAAGTCTAAGGAGAATACGAAGTACGTCATGAGGATTTGATCCTGTATTACTTCGCAGTGCTAGAGCAAGCTCAAAAGTTCGAAGGATTCTTTATCGAATATGTACCACGAGCTCAAAATGCGTATGCAGATGCTCTGGCCTCTTTGGCAACTTCATTAGCATTGCCACCGGGAGCTGAAGCAACGATTCCAGTCACGGGATGGAAACTATGCTCTTCCAAGATCCCCATGGAGGAAAACCCAGATGAGACGACGTCAGGTGAAGTCTGTACGACATTTATGGAGTTTGAATCTAGGGATTGGCGATTCCCGTACATCGACTATGCCGTATATGGAATTCTGCCGAATGACCCTAAGGAAGCGGCCTCTATTAAACGAAAGGCCATCCGATTCTATTACGACGCAGTCTCTCAAGTCTTGTACCGTAAGTCACATGATGGAGTTTTGCTTCGATGCCTCTCCCGGAAGGAAGCAAAATAGGCCCTTAAGGAAGCTCACGACGGAATGTGCGGAGCTCATCAACCCGGAGCTAAATTAGGAGATCGCCTCCGACGAATCGGCTATTATTGGCCGAAGATGTTTTCATACGTGGTTGACTATGCTAAACGTTATCACGTGTGCCAAATTCATGGAGACTTCATCCACCAAGCACCAAGGAACTTACACCCCACATCGGCAACTTGGCCATTCGAAATGTGGGGTATGGATATCGTCGGACCAATTTCCCCTCCGACATCCAAAGGACACCGATTCATTCTACCCGTAACCGACTATTTCTCCAAATGGGCGGAGGCAATCCCGTTGAAAGAAGTCAAGACTTCAAATGTGATCAAGTTCATCAACCGTTTTGGAGTCCCGAGGCGAATAGTTCACGACAACGGGACACAATTCGTCAGCTTTGGGTTCCAGAGATTCTGTGACAGATTCAGAATCCAAAGTGTTGCATCTACGGCTTATTATCCGCCAGCAAATGGTCTTGCAGAAGCCTTCAATAAAACCATAGTGAAGCTTCTCAAAAAGTTTGTTTCCAAAAGCCGACGCGATTGGGATGAAAGACTTGGTGAATGTCTGTGGGCTTACCGCACAACAGTAAGGACCTCCACAAGAGCTACACCTTTCTCTTTGGTATACGGCTACGAGGCTGTATTGCCATTGGAAATCCAGATCCCTTCTCTGAGAATTGCTATTACAACCGGGCTAACAGAAGAAGAAAAACATCAACAACGTCTGCAAGAACTTGAAGCCTTGGACGACAAACGACTTCAAGCTCAACAACAGATCGAGTTATATCAAGCCCGTATCTCTAAAGCCTACAACAAAAAAGTTAAGGAACGAGTTTTCAAGAAAGGCGATTTAGTGTTGGCCAACAGACGACCCATGGTGATGACACACAAAACCAAAGGGAAGTTCAATCCTAAATGGGAAGGGCCCTTCGTAATAGAATCAGTCTATTCAAATGGAGCATATCGCCTTATCAACCAAGAAGGATATAGGCTCATGATGCCGATTAATGGGAAGTTCCTGAAGAGATACTTTCCCTAAATCATGTAGCCCCCTAAACCCCAGCTAAATCAGGCTGGGGGTTGCCTATTCTTAGTGTAATTCTATCTTGTATTTCGTTATGTTAACACTACACCTCTGACGATTGTTAGTGTAATTCTATCTTGTATTTCGTTATGTTAACACTACACCTCTGACGATTGTAATTTGATGGAATTATTCTAAATAAATAATAAAGGTGTTAACACTACACCTCTGACGATTGTAATTTGATGGAATTATTCTAAATAAATAATAAAGGGAATTTTAATAGCATTAGCTCTATTTTCCATTATCTTAAATCAGGTTTCAGCAGAAGAGACGGTAAAAGACAATATGATATCTTTTTCATTCAAAATTGTTAATCTAAACATAAAATGATGACAAACAAAGTGAAAATGATACAAAATTCCTTAGTCAAGAACAGGAAGATATCTAAACATCAGGCCTTATTAACTTGAGAGACTTTAGTCTCGACTTGAAGGCAGAAAGTTTCTTCTGATGAGCCGCTCGGACTTGTTCTTCAATCTCCTTTCTGAGTTCTGCTTCGATAGGAAGGGCAGCAACAATGTCTTTGCAAATCCGCTCAGCCGCGTGGAGTGTACGACAAAAATCCGTATAAATTTGGCCACTTTGATGCTCAAGCTCTTTTCTGACATCCTCATAGTGGGCCAATTGGGCTTTCTTCTGGTCCAACTCGGCCTCTAATCGAGCGATAGTCTCTTCGATACCGCGGATATCAGAAGCAACACCTTTGATTTTAGCATATATTGCAGAGTGCCGCTTCCTTAAAGCTGATATGCGGGCCTTTTTGTCAGACAAGTCCTTGCGAAGGGTCCCTGGGTGATGTGCTCTGGAGATTATCACCAAGGAAAGAGCCGGTTCCACTTCAGAATCTAAATTGGTGCGCTGCAGCTCCTTGAAAGTTGCTAATTCTACCTTCAAGAGAGCGATTCCTCCCTGACAGTGCTCAGTCCATGATGCATCGCCTTTATTCTTGATATCGTCTAAGCATTGGGTCAAGATGGGTTCACAATCTTCAAAAGAAGCTCCTCCAACACTGACAATATTAACAATTGTCTGCATCCAACGTTCCAGTTCCTCAATCGATTTCTTCAGAGCTCTCGAGCGTGGAGGAGGAATGGTTGGATAGATCAGACCTGTGTATTAATCCTGAACAAATGATGGAGCAACTTCAGAAGAAGGGCCCTTACATGCACTTTCGTCTCGCGAAAGAGAAAGAGGAGCGGATTCAGAACCCTCAACGGGCGATGCCTCTCCAGCTCTAGCATCCTCAGGAATAGAAGGGGTTGATTGGGGCATTTCGTCCTCTCGATCAGTGTAAATCCTAACGGGCGCAGATTTCATCGCATCCCCCATTAACTTGGCCTTTTTGGAATTTTTGGCCATGACAGGTATTCGCTTACTCCTGTCATATTCGCCTTGCTCAGCAGCAGAAAGAGCCTTCTTACCCGATCTTAAAGAACGAGGTTTAGGAACAGGCTCTTCTGCAGGAATCTCTTCAGTTGTCTTTTTTTCAGGAGAATCAGCAAGTGGTCTTCCCTCTTCGATCCCCATAGAAACCTCTTCCTCAGAAGGTTCTATGGTGGACAAGTCCCTGAGAGCTTTAACGGTTCCGGTCGCTTCTTGTTCGCAAGATAGGTACTCTTCCATCCCTGGCAAACGAGTACTCGTAGAACCGCTCCTCGAACGATACAATTCCCGAATCTCGTTTATACATGAAGTATAAACATCATATTCCGAGATCTGAGAAACTTCAGCAAACCATTGGCGGAAATCCATAACAGTAGAGCAGCCAGGCGATGAGTTGGGTAAGGTGAATTGCGCATGGGTTCCCCCGGCGGAGAAGAAGTACCATGCTCGAGCTCCTTCATACAAATTCCCAATCTGAGCTAACGCCGGGTTAGGATTGCCAACATAGAGTTGGTCATATCCAAACTGTCTGGCGAACCGAGAAGGCATATAGGGCTCGATTATGCACTTCTCCCGCAAGCGGTAGACCAGGTAGCCCAGCCTGATCATAAGAAGCCAGCTAAATGTGACGAGCCCTCAAAAAGCAAGTCCATGAAGCGGGCGTCCTCCACGTCAGCCCCGTCAAAATTAGGAGCGCAATCGAAAATCCGGTAATTGTCCTCCCAGGATAGAAGTTGTCGAGCCCTGACTATGTAAGAATTAGTCCATGTGGCCGACTCCAGTCTCTGTACAAAGGGAATATAAACGTCATCGCCCTTATATACTCCCGTCATCAATGAAGGGCAATGCAACACGAACCAGGCCGCTAGATATGTATACGGCACTGGAACACGTGGTTGAGGAGCTTTCCCAGCTTTCTTCTTAGTAGCTTTGACCCTCGAAGCACTGAGAAGTTCTGAAGTCAACACCCTCGGGCCGTTCTGAATACAGCCAACCATAGCAGTAAGGAGACTCACAGGTCTCCCGTGCGCTAGCAAAATAGCTGGGTACACAACCTCAGCTAATATTGCCTCTATTGGTCTTGACGGTACTACGCACTGCTTCAACCAAATCATGAAGAAGCCCGCAAGTAGAGCCGTGTCAGAGATGGGAACTGTCGCTTGGTAGTGAAAACTTTCAAACTCGGCACCAGCTTCAAAATCATCCTCAGCATGCTCTGTCTTATAGGTAGCGCTGGAAGCTGTAATTCAAGCTTTGGCATCCTTATGAGAGATCACAACAACCCGAGATACGGCTACATCTTTCCGGTTTAAATTTTGAAAAAGGTATTCCGCCCATGTGGTATGCATAATGCCCCCTCCACGCATCCCAAAGACTTGGGCACATATGTGGAAGTGGCACATCAATTCCCAGAAGGTAGCATAAATTTCAGGGTGCGCCACCTAGGGCGTTTTTCCAAGCGGCAGCCCCGACACTGCCTGCATCTCATGGAGAGCAAAACCTAACTCTCCTGCAGGTGTGAAAAATGTGCAGCTGTCCGGGTTATATTTCTCCAACATGGCGAAGAAATTGTGAAAACTCTGCACGACTCCCCATCGTGTAGCTAACACAGGAATTGTAAGACCCGATTGAGTGAGTGATTCCTTAAGCCCCTCAAGAACGAAGTCAACCATGCGGGTCCACCAACCTCCTTCTCCAGAACAGACCCATCCAGGGGATCTGAACGTCTGGGTAGAGAATTCACCCTGAATTGTAAGGAATTGGCGGATAAAGATATTCACTGGACGTGACATTTTCGGAACCAGTTCCTTCTTATCAAACAAACCAGGTCTTAACCCCTTGAGTTGTTCCCCAATTTGTGTACGAGCTCGCCGACCAAATCCAAGCGACACGTTCTCCTTCTCCTTTACTATGTCGAAGGTCAAACCCCGACGGCAGCTCACATTCAAAAAGTAGGAGAGCGGGTACATCCTCTTCATGTTAGGAAGGAAGAAAAGGCGACTATCAACTCTCCGTAGTAGCTTTGAATCTTCCACATATGTGAGATGATCATTGACTGGTATGCGATCTCCAAATATGAATGCTGGTTTAGGAAACTGGGCATGACCGACAGGGGTCCCCAAGTCTAAGTCAGTCATCAGAACCCTGAGAGTAGAGCATTGAGGGAATTTAATCATTTCCGCTCTTTCCGAATCAGGGAAAGTACACAATGGAATCCTGCTCTGAAGACTGAACGGTTCATTCGTGTCAGGTCCACCGATATATCCAAAATGATGCTCTTGTGAAAGTGGCACGTTTGGGAGAAGCACTACACAATCAAAAGCAGAGGTTAGCGATTAGAAGCGAACTATCGACATAAAGACAGAGTCTAAAACACAAAGGGTTAAAGTCTCGTGTCAAAGTCTCCAACGAGAAGGTCGAACCTCGCGTCAGAAGCCTCAAACGCGAGAGTCAACCTCGTGTTGAAAAACTTGAACGCGAGGGTCGAGACCCATATGGGATCCCAACCCCGCGTTTTCATTGAGTAAAAACAAGTCATCTTCCTCGTTATCAAGAACCCATCTAGGGTTGTCAAGGAACTTGCCAAGGCAAGTTATTTCGGTCAGCACTCACCATAACAGGGAGGCCCCTGCGGTGGCGATGTCGACGGCGAAGTTCTCGCATGGACAAGGACACCGCCGGCGTCCTCAGCCGACGGCATCTCGGAGGTCGCTCTGGCGACTTTCTTAGAGTTAGAGCTCGTTCTCCGAGGCGCCATTGATGCAGTCGATCGGAGGAAACTCTTTTGAACGAGAGAGACGAAGCTCGTCGGAGATCTTGCCAAAATCAAACGAGAGTTCTCGTTCTTGGAAATAGCCGAAATTGTAGAGAGTCAAATGACTCTTGACGTGATCACTCAGGTCTATTTATAACAGCCTTTGTGCTGTTTAGATGGCACGGGATTCTAGGAGTAAATCCCAACCATCTTCGAAACACGAAGTTTACAACCGCGTTCCAAACCCCAAGCGCAAGGCTCAGGCCAGCGTTATGAAGGCTTGAACCTCGCTTTCTGAACCCAAAACACGAAGGTCACTTCAGCGTTATAATTCTTCTAAATGAAGAATCTACATTTGTGTCATCAAACACAACACTTATCCCTCAAAGTCATGAGCCCTCTTAACAGAGAGTTAGTCGAAGCTTCTGTATCTCATCAGCAGAATCTAAATTCTCATCGGGCTAATACTACACCCCAAAATCCACTTATCAGTTCTCATTAATAGAACGATAAGTCTCCAAATCATTGTCAATTTATTAGCTCTCCTCAGCAGAGCAATAAATAACCTACTTTCCGTGGAGCAACAAACTCCCCCAAAACCTTGTTCCAAGTATCACAATTCATCACCCTGACGATAAAACACTTAGCAGTTCTCCCAAGTGAGACGCTATAATATTCTTTCCTCACATATGTCACGTTAATATTGCACATCTGACAAAATCAACTTATCGATTCTCATCAATAGAACGATAAGTCCTCAAAATTGCTCCGATCGCAATATTTCTGCTGTCACGTTAAAATTACACCTCTGACAAAATCAACTTATCGATTCTCGTCAATAGAACGATAAGTCCTCAAAATTGTTCCGATCGCAATATTTCAAATCTCACGTTAAAATCACACCTCTGACAAAATCAACTTATCGATTCTCATCAATAGAACGATAAGTCCTCAAAATTGCTCCGATCGCAATATTTCAAATGTCACTTTAAAATCACACCTCTGACAAAATCAACTTATCGATTCTCATCAATAGAACGATAAGTCCTCAAAATTGCTCCGATCGTAATATTTCTGCTGTCACGTTAACACTACACCTCTGACAAAATCAACTTATCGATTCTCATCAATAAAACGATAAGTCCTCAAAATTGCTCCGATCGCAATATTTCTTCTGTCACGTTAAAATCACACCTCTGACAAAATCAACTTATCGATTCTCATCAATAGAACGATAAGTTCTCAAAATTGCTCCGATCGCAATATTTTTTCTGTCACGTTAAAATCACACCTCTGACAAAATCAACTTATCGATTCTCGTCAATAGAACGATAAGTTCTCAAGTTGCCCTGATCGCAATATTCCCCCTACCGAGTTAAAAATATACCTCGGACGCCTATAGACTTCTTTCAGTGTTTAAAGTAGAAATGACACAGGAAGAATTCTACCAGTCAACCCCATTATGGGAAAATAATAAAATATCCATCCTCAGCAGTTTGAAATTTTCTAGAGTTATTTTAAACGATAATAAAGAAAGTTTTCTGCATCAAAACCGTTGTGGAGACCTATTCTAAGTCAGGAATACATCTCAGGCATTTCTCGTGACTTGTATTTAAAATCAAAACATGATAAATGCAAGAAACAATGAGAAGTCAATATCACTTTTTATTCAGAAACCAAAAAGAAGTGATACAAAGCTGTTCTTAAGCAAAAGAATAGTACAAGGTCAAGTCAAAAGAGGCAAGTTGAGCTTTGGCATCAGAAAGCTTCTCCTCATGATTGGCCCGTACAACGGCTTCAGCCTTTCTCCGCAGCTCATCCTCAGTGGGTGCTACTTCAGCAGCTGCCTCCTTCTTTGCTCTTTCAAGAGCCTGAGCTTCCTTATGGTAATTCAAAAGAGTGTCTGCGTTTTTGGCCCCAAGTATGTTAACAATAGCTTCTTCGCGAGAAAGCTGGGCCTTCAATCTCAGCACCTCCGCCTCAGCCTCGACAAGTTTTGTACGGATAAGGTCCAAAGAAGCAGTAGAGAGCTCCAGTTCTTTTTGTCTCAGATCGCTCTGTTCTCGCAAATGCGTGACTTGAAGCTCTTTTTCAGCCAGCCCTCGCTAAATTGCCTCACGGCGAGTCACTTCCTCAACCTGGAAGTCAGCAAAAGTAGACACGATCTGTGTCTGAATGTCTGCATGGCTGAGGGCTTCCAAATGTTTGAGCCGGACTTCTAAGTGGGAAATAGCTTCCGAACAACGTTCAAAGTAATGTGCATTACCCACACTTTTGACCCCATTTAAGCCTGCTTCTAAGAGATACTTAAAAGAATCAAAGCGGCCTCGACCAGCTGTGACAACCTCAATTACCTTCCTCACAAGACTGTTTAAGTAGCTCAAGGAAATATGGAGGAAGTCAGGAGCATCCGCTAGACTGGAAAAAGCGATGGAGGATGACTCGACGACCCCGGAAGTGGACGTGCCAAAATATGGATTAGCAAGTGATTTGGGTGTAGAAGTCGCGGAGGCAACTGAAACATTCAATTGCGAAGGGCTTGAAGTCAAAGCCATCATTGTCCTCGCCGGAGACGCGCTTGGTCCGGTCTCTGTGGGCACAAGCGAGATCTTCATCAGTGCTGTAGGTGAAGCAGCTACAGTGGATGAGGCAGGCAGGGGCTGCTCTTGCATAGGAGCTGACACCTGCACGAGCTGCTGTTCCGGAGGAGGGGTTGCGGCAGTAGTTTCAAGCAATGCTGCAGGAGGAACGATTGCCGTAGGAGAACCAGATAAATGTTGCCCCTCTAAAGAAGCCGACATCTGCGCAGGTTCTTGCTCTGAAGTAGTAACAGCAGTAGTCCCTGGAGAAGGAGAACCTGCACGAAAAAAGGGTCGGAACGCGGAAAGAACATGTGGAAGAAGTCGAAGAAAACTAGGCTTACCGGAGATGTGAAAAGGAGTATAACCAGAGACTTTATCGGATGGGACCTTGGGAGCATCATCAAAAGTGGTGATGTCATCTATGGAATCATGCTCCTCATCATCTTCACCATCATCCGGCATGTTGCCAACGTCAGCATCCTCATCGCCTCTATCTTCGTCAGCTGCGCCACCAATCGAGGAGCCTTCATAATCAACCGCTCATCATCATCCCGAGTAGCCGAGGATTCAGGAAGATTTGTGCCGACAGTTGGTCTATTCATAAGTCCCGTTGTGGGACTAGGAATTAAATCGCCAGCTTGTGACATTAATGCCGGAGGAGGAGGGGATGGATTTTCTTCAAGACCCCCTGGTTCCAATGCAGGAGACCTAGGGAGGTCCATCACTGGAGCAGATTCTGCATCTGCAGCCATTAATTCGTCCTCTTCGCCCTCGGGAGGATGATAAGAAGAAACTTCGCCCGATAGAGCTGGGCCATGAGAACGAAGTCCCGCTCTATGCGACAGGCCTGCCACAGATGATTCATGTGGTTCTTCATCTTCAGCTGCTTTGATGGCATCAGCCATAAACTTAGATTTTTGTTGGCCTTTGGGGGGAGAATCAACCAGAAGTTTCCGACGGATCTGCTTATCATATTTATCGGCCTCATCTGCAGAAAGTTTCCTTTTCCCCGCTGCTCTCGTTGTGGGAGGATCAACCACTCGTTGCTCTCCCCCTGGAGCAGGCTCAGCTGTCTGTTCCTCTTCCTGCCCGGCAGGCTGATTCTCGATGGATAGAAACTCGTCGATCCCTCTCAAGCGAGATGTTTTGGACCCTTTTCTTGAAGCATACATATGCCTGATGTCTTTCAGGAAAGATGTATTCAAGTTATAATTGGGAGTCTGAGAAGCAGCGTAATACCAATTACAGAAGCTTATGGAGGTGTAGGAGTTGGCAGTTTTGTGGGGAAGCTTGAAGATGGCCTTGGTACAGCCTGCTACAGAATAATACCAAGCCCTGGCTCCTTCATATAAATTGCCTATAACTGAGAGTTGAGGACGAGGGTTCCCGACGTACAACTGATCATACCCAAATTGGCGAGCGAACCTATAGGGTTGGTAAGGCTCGATGAAGCATTTGGCGCCTTGTCGGAAGATCAGGTAGCCTGGCCTGATAGAGAGAAGCCAATGGAAAACACCCCCGCTCAGCTGAGTAAATCCATTAGGACCTACTACGTCCTGATATTCTGCGCCATAGATGCCCCCCTCGAAATCAGGGAAACAGCGGTAGATATGGAAGTGGGTGTCTCGCGCTAGGATTTGGTGAATTTTAACCATGTACCCCCCTTCCCATTTCGCAGACTCTAGTCACTGCACAAATGGGATAAATGAGTCTTCCGGGGGAGAGGCTGCACTCATCAAAGGAGGACAGTGAAGCACATACCAAGCCATCAAATAGGTATGGCACCCTAGGATTGGGAGTTTTGAAAGCATTGTGACCCTCAGACTCCACTTCTGTAATATCAACGAAGTCCGAGGCCAACTCCCGCAGTCCATACTGCAAACAACCCACCATAGCATTGAGGAGGCTCATAGGTCTCCCATATGCCAAAAGGACAGCCGGGTAGACCACCTCAATAGCAAGAGCATCGATCGGCCTAGTAGGAACGACACAACGTTTGAGCCACAGCATCAAGAATCCAGCCAGCAACGCTATGTCGGAAATTCGAATTAGAGCTTGATAATGGAAACTCTCAAACTCCGTGTGAGCTGGGAAAACATCTTCCTTAGCTTCATTGGTGTAGTGGGAGGTAGCATCGTCAATTCGAGCCTGAACCTCCTCCAAAGTACTCGCAGGCAATCGGGTCACTGAGGCTCCTTTAGTGGTCAAGTTCTGGAATAAATATTCTGCCCAAGACACTTGTTTAATGCCGCTTCCTCGGGCCCCCGTCTGCTGCATACAAATGTGGAAGTGACACATGACTTCCCAGAGAGTTTCATAAATTTCGGGGCTGGTTTTCTTTAAAATTTTAAGTTCAGCGGATCCCAGAACAAATTCTTCATACGGCAAATCCCCGAGAATGAGACCCGAGACTTCGTGCATCTCATGAAGAGCGAAGTCTAACTCCCCCACAGGGGTGAAGAAAGTGCAAGTCTCAGGATTATACTTCTCCAGTATGGAAAAGAAGTGAAAGTGGCTCTGGATAATCCCGAATTTAGTAGCCCGCATAGGAACCAGCAATCCAGCTCGAGCAAGAGGTATTTCCAATTCGTCCAAAATGAACTTGGTCATCCGAGTCCACCACCCTGTCATCGGAGAATGAACCCAGCCAGGAGTTCTAAATCCTTGCACGGGAAACTCTCCTTTCTTCGCTACAAACCTCTTGACAAAGGTAGTTGCTAGACTGGCCACTTCGCCAAGGGGATACTCTTTAGCGAATAAACACGGCCGTAAAGCTATCACCTGCCGGTTATAACCAACTGTGCGGACCCCGTGATAAGTCAGAGTGCCAAGAGTGACCCCGTCCTGATCCTTAACCAGAGGCCAATCCATACGCCTTGGGACGGAAGCACACTGAAAATAAGATATGGGGAACATCCTCTCCATATTGGGCAAGAAAAGGTTGCGGTCCCCAACTTTCCACAGCCACTTATAGTCTCCGTCATAAGCAGCATTCGCGTCGAAGTCAACAAAGTCCCCGAAGAGGTATTCAGGTTTGACTATCAGCTTATGGCTTGGGCTTTCAAGTCGAGCATCCGTAACCAATGTCCTAAGGGTTTCAGGAGAAGCTTGGGTGATCAGTTCCACGCGACTCTTTTCCCTAACTCGGAAAACGGGGAGTTCTAAACGCGACCTGAAGGTCATGTTCATGTCCGCACCACCTTCATGCCCAAAATGGTGACGAAAAAGAAGAGGTTCACTGGTATGACGCACTACAAAATAAAGAAAAATTTAGACAAGGCAAAAACAAAACTCAGACGCGAAGGTCGACTCCCGCGTTAGATAAGTGTGGACGCGAAGGTCGAACCTAGCGTCAAAAATCTCAGACGCGAAGGCCGAACCTCACGTCAGAAAACTCAGACGCGAAGGTCGAACCTCGCGTCAGAAAATTCAGACGCGTAGGTCGACCCTCGCGTCAAAAATCTGAGATGCGGAGGTCGAACCCCTCGTCAAAAATACCAAACGACGGAGTCCAGCCCCGCGTTATTCAAACGAGTTGCCTCGTTGATCCAAAGATTGGAACTTGCCGAAGCAAGTTTAGCAACCACGAAGGTCGTACTTACCGCCAATCAAAGGAAGTTAGGGCGGCACATTCGCCTGAGCAGTAGCGCCGCCGGCCGGTGCTGACGGTGCCGATCCTTGAGCCGCAGCGGCATCAGATTTGGAAGGATGAGAGACCAATTTCTTAGGTGCCATGAGGTTTCGTCGGAGGAGATGTGCAGTTGTCGCCGGAGAAGAAAACGAAAATTTTCGTTAAAGTTTCAAGAAGAGTCGAATGACTCTTGATTTGACCTCCAGCGGTCTATTTATAGATAGCTGTGAGCTGTCAAATCGTAGCGAACGGGATTCGAGGCCAGAATCCCGCCCAAACTCGACCCTGGCGTTCGAGTTGTTTGGACTTCCAAACGCGAGGTTCAGCCACGCGTTTAAATCCTCCAACGCTGAGCTCACCCACGCGTTCCAACTCTCAAATGTAGAAATTATCTCTGTATTTGGACCGCTATGATAGCAGCTTCTTGACTACCAAGGCTACGACACAGCCCCCCAGATGAATAGAAGAAGAGCTAACAGCAATCATCAAGGTGACCAAAGCCGAGAAGAAACAAACGACTCCACTGGGGAGTCTATTGGAAAAGCACAGATACCAAGGCTACGACACAGCCCCCAGATGAGTAGAAGGAGAGCTAACAGCAATCATCAAGGTGACCAAAGCCGAGAAGAAACAAACGACTCCACTGGGGAGTCTATTGGAAAAGCACAGATAGATTACAATTAACAACATTGAAATCATCTGGCTCGATCAGACAGAGTGAGCAGTCAATCCACTAAATTTTGGGATCCAAAGTATTCCGAAAATTCATCCCAGTCAACCGCGAACTTTCAAAAACTTTGGAAATTCATCCCAGTCAACCGCGAACTTTCAAAAACTTTGGAGGGGGTTCTGTAGGCTGTCTAAAAATCACGATGGATAGCTGATCCCTATCAAGCTCCGACAATAAAAGTCACAATCAGACGACTTTCTAATCACTGTATTCGCAATTCTACAATCGCCACAAATACGGCCTCATTTCTAAGATGATTGATCTTGATGAAATAAAAGGTTGGACGTAGTTGGTGAGTTGCTTGGTAGAGAGCAGTGGGCAAATATTCATCTAAAAACACTATGGATGTTGATTCCCGTCAAGTTCCTACAACAAAAGCTACAATCAAATAGCTTTCGCGCCGACAATCGAAAGCTACAAATGGAGGACTTTTCACATAGATCGAGAAGAGTTACAATTCAACGACACTTCTGACAATTGATGAAAACTCTATTCAGCAGTCTTCACATTCTGCAGTGAAAGTTACAATCTGACGACTTTCACACTCCACAACATCTAAAGCTAAGATTACTGAACAACGGTCCTTGCAACGCTTTACAGAAGAAGTTACAAGTCAACTAGCTCCTTCTAAAATGCGGATGTCATCCCCGCGTTGCAAATCTGGAAGTGCAGGCGACCCCCGCGTTTTCAAGCACAAGCTAAACGTAAGCGACCCTCGCGTTCGTAGGGGTTCAACCAACACCGACCCCCGCATTTCCAAACTATAATAAACCAAACGCGAGTGACCCTCGTGTTCATTGGTGTTCAGCTAATACCCAACATCGCGTCTCAATTCTGAGAGGCGACGTTGGGTTCTGAACGCCAGATTGGGCGTTTGACTCGTTCAAATACGAGCTGAACGGTTTCAGAACTGTTTCCTCACGATCTGAGGAAATCACGCCCACTTAGGAGCGGATTTAGAGGGCAGTTACAACCTCTTATCCACCTATAAAATCTCAACAAACTCAACTGAGTTAAAAAAGGGCTGGCTTTTTGGAACGGAAGAGTTGGCAACAGTTTGGATTCTCAGGATCTCAACCACTCGGTTTGGTGATTCAACAGTAGCAGCAGTAAAATCCTTGGAGATAGGATTTTTGAATCAAATTCAGAAGATCAAATCTGAGAAGATTCTTCAACAACAGAATATCAGCTTGGTCATTAACCGAATTTTCGGTTCTAACAACTCTATTAACAGAGTTCTAACTCGTTCAGAGTTCTTAAACTCGTTCAAGAGTTACTCATAAAACTTTCCACAGAAGTTCATCGTTCCCACGAGATAGAAGACGGTCGGTTCGTCAACGGAGAGCAAATTCGACGCGAGCAATCGAAGGAGGCATTCCATCGCTACCGAGAAGAACCCAGTTTTAAACAAAGGAGAGAATCAAATTTGTTATCTTCTCTTTTGTAATCAAATTGTAATCAGAATCAAATGAATACAAGTCAATTTTCTTTATTCTCTTCTTTGCAATTTTCCCTCCATACAGTTCCCTGGCGCTTGATGGATAAAGTCACCATGTATTTGACACGCGTGATAATATTTAGCATAGTCAACTACGTCCAAAAACATTTTTGGCCAATAATAGCCAATTTGTTGGTGATGATCTCCCAACTTAGCTCTGGGTTGATGAGCTCCGCACGTTCCGTCATGAGCCTCCTTGAGAGTCTCTCTTGCTTCTGTTCTTGAAAGGCATCGAAGCAAAACTCCATCGTGTGACTTACGATACAGGGTTTGAGAAATTGTATCATAGTAGAATCGAAGGACTTTTCGTTTGATGGCAGCCACTTCCTTGGAATTGTCGGGCAAAATTCCATATAAGATATAATCGATATATGGGAATCGCCAATCCCTAGAATCAAGCTCCATCGAGGTTGTGCAGACTTCTTCTGTCATTGTCTTGTCTGAACTTTCTTCTACCAGAAGCTTGGAACAATATAATTCACGTCCGACGACATGTATCGTTGTTTCAGCCTCTGGGGGTAATGCTAGTAAAGTTTCCAGCGAAGCTAAGGTGTCTGCATAAGCATTCTGAGCTCGTGGAATATATCCAATGAAGAAACCTTCGAACTTCTTAGCTTGCTTTAGCACTGTGAAGTAGTATGGGATCAGATCCTCGTGATGCACTTCGTATTCCCCTCGGACTTGATTTATGATGAGCTGAGAGTCCCCGTAAGTCTCGAGATGCCGAACATTAAGTTCTTCAGCAAATTGCATTCCTAATAACAGGGCGTTATACTCAGCTACATTGTTGGTATAGGGCTCGATCAGGAAGAATCCCCTTGGGATCACGTGACCGTTTGGAGAGATGAATACTACCCCTACTCCCGCAGTAATTACTCCATAAGGGTTTGCCCTGGATGCACCGTCAAACAATAATTTCCACACTTGTATAACCTCATGAGTGACGCAAGTTTTGGTAACTTCGTCGGGCAATTCTTCATACAACTTAGATGTCCCTGGCACCGGGTGATCGGCTAGAAAGTCTGCCAACGCTTGACCCTTGACTGCTTTTTGAGGCATGAATTGCATGTCATATTATGACAGAAGGATTACCCATTTTGCCAGTCGGCAATTTAGGGAGGATGGTTTCGTCATGAGAACTCTCAAATGATTTACCTTAGAGATGACGTGGATTGTTTGTCTAACCAGGTAATGTCGCATCTTTTGGACGGCGAATACCAAAGCGAGACATTCTTTTTCAACCGGATTGTACCAGTGTTCGGCTCCCATTATGGTCCTACTTAAGTAGTAGATGGCTTGTTCTTGCCATTGATCATTGTTCTAGGCTAGTAAAGCTCTAAGAGAATGGTTCATGGCTCTCACATATAATAGGAATGGTTTTCCCGATATTGGGACCATAAAAACCGACGGTTGAGTGAGATATCTCTTAATCTCCTCAAATGATCTTTGGCAGTCTCTATCCCACATGAATGATACTCCCTTCTTCATGAGCTTAGAAAAAGGTTAGCATCGTCCCGAGAGATTTGATATGAATCTCCAAATGTAAGCCAGTCTGCCTTGCAAACCTCTGAGTTCTTTGAGATTCTTCGGAGGCGGCATGTCTTGGATAGCACGAACTTTCTCTGAATCAAGAGAAATTCCCTTGGATGTGACTATAAATCCCAGGAATTTTCCGCTTGATACCCCAAGGAATGATTTTGTCAGGTTCATCTTCAGCTAATGTGCTCGCATGATATCGAACATTATCTTCAGGTTTGTGAGATGATCACCTTTATGTTGGCTTTTTACTGCTATGTCATCAATGTAGCATTCAATCTTCTTACGCAGATGTTCATGAAAGATGGTGTTCATTGCACGTTGATAAGTTGCACCTGTATTTTTTAATCCAAAGGGTATCACTGTGTAGCAATACACCCCCAATGGTGTTCTGAAAGCAGTGTACTTTTCGTCTTCAGTATACATCTTGATCTGATTATACCCGGAGAATCCATCCGTAAAAGACATCCTCTCACATTCGCAAGTATTATCGATCATGACGTCCGTGATAGAGAGTAGAAATTCGTCTTTTGGACAAGCTATATTAAGGTCATGAAAATTAATACATATCCGAACCTTACCGTTTTTCTTGGACACTGGAACAATGTTGGCTACCTAGTCAGGGTGTTGTTCCTCTCTGACAAAGCCTGAGTCTATAAGCTTTCTAACCTCTGATTCAATTGCTTTCATAATCTCTGGATGAAACCGACGTTGTTATTGTTCAACAGGTTTTGCATCCGGATCAATGTTGAGACGATACATGGCTATTTTTAGGTCAAGACTAGGCAAATCTTTATAATTCCAAGCGAAGACATCTATATATTCTCGGATGAGGGATATAAGGTCCTTTTTTTCGGATGGTGATAGGCTTTTCCACTTATGAAGATTGATTTAGGGTTGGATTCATTTCCCATGTTGACCCGGATCACTTTATCGTCAGTAGGTGGCTCGCGCTGTTTGAAATGCATATCCTACAAGATGTTAAGGCGTTTGATCCAGGGGTCATTGGTTGATTCAATTAACTCTTCATCACCCTCTGCATCTTCGTCCAGGTGACTAGTTGCAACCATGTTCACAGTTAAACTTTTAAAGTAAGGTCCGACGCTGACATTGGATTCCCACGATAATGTTCCGGATGAATGGTCCTGGCACAGACAATTACTGGTTTCATTTTCTGAGATGGAGGGAGTTGTGATATAACCTACACCTCTTCTAGTTTTTTGATAATAATCCGGAGGTTTTCCTTCGGGGTGAGAGACATTCGAATCGGTGTTCATCTTCCTTACCCGAAGTTTAAACCCTATTTTTCATTAAAGTTATATCTCATTCGTTTCATCAGATGTATAGAATTGGGCTCGTGGTAATGAAATTGAGGAATCTCATTATCTTCTTCTAAACTTCCTCGTTTGAATAATTCATGTTTGACTTTACCGAAATAGATCGGCTTCTGCCCTTTCCTTTTGGACGGGACTTTAAAGAAAGCCTTCTGGACATCTCCTACTTCTTCATCTGAAGCGAAGGATGACTTAATCAGTAATGTGAGTGATGCCTCTGCACCTAACATATGCCATGGGCTGGTACCTGTATTAATATCATTCTCTATTTGTTTATTTTTAGAGGATTCATCAGACAAGTACGCCAAAATAAAGTATTCATTAATGCACCATTCGCCCTCACTCGGTACATTATTATTATTCTCGACCTGGCCCATTATATTTAAATTCAACTCCGATGGATAATCTTCTTCAAGGTCTGGCTCAATGTTGGCTTCATTGCCACTATCAATATATTCTTTCTCCTGTGATTCTGAGTAGAAGACTGAATCTGTGTGGAAGTTCTCCACCCCTCTGTGTTTGGTGGAAAAATTGTAGTCACTAAAATGAAATAAATTTGATTTGTATTCTCTCGATCTCAATTACAATTTGGATTCCAATTACAAAAGAGAGGAGAATGAATTTGATTCTTCCATTTGTTTAAAACCGGGTTCTTCTAGGTAGCGATAGAGTGCCTCCTTCGAATGCTTACGTCGAATTCGCTCTCCGTTGACGATCTTACCGTCTTATCTCACGGAACAGTTAACTTATATGGTAAGTTTGATTAAGAACTCTTTTAAGAGTTTAAGAACTCAGAACGAGTTAATTAAGAACTCTTTTAAGAGTTTAAGAACTCAGAACGAGTTAAGAACTCTTAAAAGAGTTGTTGAAACCGAATAATCGGTTAAAGAGCCAAATAGATTCCTTTGTTGTTGAAGAATCCTTCGAGATTTGATTCTCTAACTGTCGAGCAGTTCCTTGGTCTTCAGCAATCTCCCCTCTCCGCCCAAGAATCCAACCTTATACGGTTTTCTTGATCTCCAAATCTCCAACCCATTACTCAGTTGAGTAATGTGGTTATTTATAGGGGGATAAGGGTGTAACCAACCCCTAAATTCGCTCCTAAGTAGGCGAAAATCCCTCAAAACGTAGGATAAACAGTTTTGAGGCCGTTCAGCTCGTGTTTAAACAAGTCAAATGCCTAAATTAGCGTTCTGGGCCTTAACTCTGCGTCTTAGACTGGAGACGCAGAGTTAGATGTCTGCTAAAGATTAGAAACGCACAGGCCGCTTGCGTTCTGAGTCTTAACTCTGCGTCTTAGATTTTAGACGCAGAGTTAAGTGTCTGCTGAAGAACGCACTGGCCGCTTATATGCTGAATCTTTAACTCTGTGTCTTAGATTTGAGACGCAGAGTTGGGTGTCTGCTGAAGAACGCACAGGCCGCGTGCGTTTTGAGTTCGAGAAGCGCAGAGGTGGACTCTACGTTTGGAAGAGGTTGTTGACTTGTAACCTCTTCTATTACAGCGTTGTGAAGACTATTGCTCGTTGATCTTTGCTTTAGCTGTTATGGGGTGTGAAAGTCGTCAGATTGTAACTCTCATAGTTGATTGTGAAGGCTACTGAACAGAGTTTTTTCATCAGTCGTCGGAAGTGTCGTTGAATTGTAACTATTCTTGATCTATGTGAAAAGTCCTCCATTTGTAGCTTTTATTTGTTGACATGAAAGTCATCTGATTGTAACTTTTATTATTGAAGCTTGATGGGGATCGACTATCTATTGCGATTTTTAGATAGCCTACACTCTGAAAGGGTACTTTTCCACAATCAGGGTTCGGACTTCCTCCTCATCATTAGCATACTTCATAACCTGATGTAGGGTAGATGGGGCAATGCTGTTTGCGTGAATCCATGGTCGTCCTAATAATAAATTATAGGATGTGTCCGTATCTATAATGTAACAAGTCACCTCAGACTTGAGATCTCTGATTTGACACCTAAGCTTAATCTTCCCTAGAGGTCGAGTACTATTGGCGTTGAAACCGAAGATGGTAGTCTGAGTAGTGTTCAACCGATGCATGAGAATCCCTAAGACCTGCATGACCCTGTAAGGCATGCTGCTGAGTGCTGAGCCCGGGTCAACTTGAACACGGCTGATTTCCAAGGACCTAATGTACCCTGTGTAGTACAAAGGTCTATCATGTTTATGTTTTACTTGCATATCCTCCTGAGTGAAGGATATGCAGGGTAAACTTCTTGCTGCCTGTAGACACTGTATACAAGACTGGCCCTCAGAAGCTTCAGGAATCAGAGTGACTTGTGTAATGAAGCTTTTCGTGTTCTTCAATGCTTCAATTAAAGCTTCCTTGGTGATTTTAGACAACCTCAGGAGCTCATATAGGATAATCCTAGCCGGTATGTTGGCCAATTGCGCCATGACATTGAACTGGAAGGGAGCGCTCGATTCCCCAACCTCTTGAAGAAGGTTCTTGTTGTACCGGGTTTCTTTCTGCTTTCTTTTGTCAACTAACTTCTTGGGAATAGAACCCCTAGCGTCTTGATATTATTCTTCTGCTTCTTGAGCATTCTGATCGTAGTCCTTCAGGTAAGCTTTTCCTGACTGGGTGCCAGGATTGCCTCCTAGATATGCTGCAAGAACAATCCTTTCTTCCTCTAAGTAGGTGAGAGGTTTGAGATGATCAGCATTCTTATTTACGGAGGGGCTAATCATGTTGGATGACTTAGCCTTGCCTCTTTTATTTTTGGACGAGGTGTTCGTCCACTGTTGGTCTTCAACCAGATCAGGATGACCCACATGATCTCCCCTTTTAGGGTAGTGAGGGGTACCAACCCCCTGCATTTCTGACCGTGTAAGTCGGTATTTTTCATGTGCATCTCCCCTTTGTGGATGGGGATAACGTCGTCTGTAGCTGCTATTGGAGGGAAATCACCGAACTGGGCCGCTATCAAATTGGTGGATAGGGTCTTCTACTCGGGCTTCAGTGTGAGTACGTTAGCATTCACCAGATTTTGTAAAATGTCTTTAAAGACATAGCATTTTCTGGTGGGATGTCCTAAAAACCTATGATAACGACAGTAATTGGGGTCATCCACCTTTTCTGCTTCATCCAGTTTTCTGATCTCAGTGAGCTACAGTTTGTTGTTCTTCCGAAGCAGTTGGAACAAAGTGTCCACGTGCTCCTCTTTGAACGAGTACTGTTTGGGCACTCTTGGTTGGTTTGGTACTTTGCCTTGCTTAGGAGGTGGTGCACGCGTATTGGTATCGGTAGCCAAAGTCTCTTTTCCCTTGGAGCGTGAAGCATTGTTTTGGTTGTGCTATTGCTGCGGTTTTGGTTGAGTAGCTTCTTCAGCCTTGACCCGAGCAACAATTTCTTCGGCTTGTTCTCCTTACGAAACTAGTTGTCTCCAGGAGCGACATTTCACTACCCCCATTTGAGCGAAGAGCTGGGTCTGTAAGTTATACCTGCAAGTTTCAACCAAAGTCGATTGGGTCATACCTGACGGGTATCGTAACGCCATGCTGCGGAATCTCTCAACATAAGTCTTGATAGACTCTCCCTTTCTTTGCTTAGTGATGAGAAGGGTTGGGACAGACACTTCTGTATCATCTTTGAAGAATCTGGCTAAGAAGAGCCTTTCCAGATCTACCCATTTTTGAATAGATCCAGCAGGCAGCTTTATGAACCACTCAAAAGCAACACCCTTAAGGGTGCCAATGAACAAACGGGTCAGAATAACGCCGTTTGCTACTACATCTCCAGTCTGTAACTTGAAGTAGTAGATGTGTTGATTTGGTGATCCTATGCCATCAAACGGTTGCAAGATTGGGGCCTTAAATTTCGACGAATAGGGAGTTGTATCCCATTCGACAGGATAAGGTCGTATCACTCCTTCCTCGCGAAGCTCGCTTCTGTTGGTGATTGCGTTGAGACGGGCCTCTAACTCGTCTACTTTAGCTAACTGAGGATTCGGTTCTCTTTCCATCTCCTTCTCATTTTCAGAAGAAGATTCCAGGTTGTGAGTTTCATGTTCCGAGTTCTCATGTGCCTTCTATTTTCCCTTTGAAATTATCCTCCGGGAAGACTCAGGCTTTTGGCCTTTCTCTGCAAGGAGCTGAGCCAACATTTCCTTCATCTGAAGAAGTATCTCTTGCTGTGCCTGGAGCATGACATGATGTTCGTCGACTCTCTTTGCTAGGTCTTCGGGGCCTCCAGACATGTAAACGGGAGCCTCTCGTGCCACGACAAAGCTTGAGGATTAAGAATCAGCAATTGCTGAATATTCATCATCCGAAGTAATCCCCTTGGCTAACTTTTGATAATTAACCGAGCGGATAGCTCCTGTCCGAGTTCGAGTGTGGTGATATATCCCTTCAAACTCGTCACAGATATCCCGGACAGTTAGAGAGTGGCTTCTTTCTGATTCATCAGAATTAGGAGCTGAGGTTTTCCCTCTGCCGATCACATTGATAGTGACATCAAGATATTCAGTTTTAGAAACCTTCTTCTGGTGATGATGCTATTGCTTGGTAAGTCTAGCGACGTCTGTCAATCTGTCGAACACAGATTTGTGAGTTTCAGGTGCATAACAGTGGCATTCTGAAAGGACTGCTGATATAAGTCGTTCACATTGGTAAGAATGAGCTGCTTGCGGTGTTGGTCTTCTTTTCGACAACAATTCGCGTAAATCAGACACTTGAGAAGAACTTTTCACCGAGCATGAAAATGGAAATAGAACCCCCTACTCTTGAGTGGGTAAGACAGATTCTTGTCGGACATGGATTTTAAGCCCTTGTTGACCTTTTTGAACTTAGCAGACCACGTCGCGTTCTTGAGAATAAACGTGAGGGTCGCGTTTGGATTTGTAAATATTAGGCTGATGCCTACATTTAAATAATAAAACAGACCCCTGAGGATCATGTTTTGGTTGAACCCACCCCTGAGGGTCGCGTTTGGTTGGTGAAAGAGACCCCTGAGGGTCATATTCCACTTGAACGCACTCTTGAGATATGTGTTTATCTTTGGCAACGCCTTTCTGAGGGCTGCGTTTTGGAGGAACAACGCACCACTGAGGGTCGCGTTTTGGTTGTATCATGTGAGGCTCATAATTGGGCTCATTGCCGCGAAGTGTGCGTTCTGGAGTAGAAACGCCGTGTTCGAGCAGAGTCTCAAAAACACGATCCTCGCGTTGGGCAAGAGATCGGATTTCTCAAAGATGCGTCCGTCGTATGGATTTTCTCCATCTTCGAGCGGCGTTCTTTTTGGCTTGTTTCAAAGCCTTTGCAGCAACGTCGTTGGCGTTTATAGAGCTCGCCTCCTCTATAGATCATTTGTGACCCGTGACACGTCGTGTTGACACGGACATATAACGTTCAACTCGTTGGACGAGTTCAGTAGAGGCTAAGCCCGCTCCTTTAGCGGAGGGGCTGTTCGATGAATCTTGGCCAAAGGAGAGGGCTTTCTTTGGCATTTCAGCAACAATTTTAATCTCTTTGGAGATCTTGCGGATGTTGCGCCTAGCCTTAGGGCTAAGCGATCCAGAGAAAAGAGCTTCCTCGTACTTGGATTGATCAAACTCTACAATGAGAGTTTCCACAGTCGTTCCAACGAGATGGACGTCGGATTACGCCACTACCTCTTCGTCAGAGAAGCTAGTCCCCAGCGGAGTCGACATATTTTGTTTGGTGGAAAATTTGAAGTAAGTAAAATAAAAAAAATTTGATTTGTATTCTCTCAATCTTAATTACAATTTAAATTCCCGATTACAAAAGAGAGAAGAATAATTTGGATTCTCCCATTTGTTTAATTCTGGGTTCTTCACGGTAGTGATGAAGTGTCTCCTTCGAATGCTTACGTCGAATTTGCTCTCCGTTGACGATCCGACCGTCTTGTCTCGTGGGAATAATTAACTTATGTAATAAGTTTGATGGATAACTCTTAATGAGTTTAAGAACTCAGAATGAGTTAAAACTCTATGGAAAGAGTTGTTAAAATCGAATAATCAGTTAAGAAGCCAAGTAGATTTGTTTGTTGTTGAAAGATGCTCCAAAATTAGATCTTCTTGTTGCTGAAAATCCAAGAGACCCCCCCTTAGGTGATAAAAGATCTGATCTTATCCCCCAAAGGAACTAATCTCCAAAATCTGAACCTCTATGCCGAAAAGATCCAACCTCCTACTCTATTGAGTTTGTTGAGGTTTTATAGGAGGATAAGGGTTTGTAACTGCCCCCTTAATTCGTTCCTAAGTGGGCGTGATTTTCTCAAATCGTGGGGAAAACGGTTCTGAAACTGTTTGACTCATGTTTGAATGAGTCAAACGTCCAATTTGGCATTCATGACCCTGACTCCTCATCTTAGGATTGAGATGCGGAGTTGGATGTTGACCGAATATCAAAAATACGAGGGCTGCTTGTGTTTTGCTTGTTAAAGCTTGGAAACACGGGGGGTCGCTTGTGTTTTGCTTGTTGAAACTTAGAAACACGGGGGTCGCCTGCGTTTCAGGAATTAAAACACGAAGATGAATTCCATGTTTAAAAGGGGCTAGATGACTTGTAACCTCTTCGTTGATTGTGAAGACCACTGAATAGAGTTTGCATCAGCTGTCAGAAGCGTCAATGATTTGTAATTCTTCTCAATCTATGTGAAAAGTCCTCCATTTGTTGACTTGAAAGTCATCTGATTGTAACTTTCATCATCGAGATATAGGAGTCATCGGATTGTAACTCTCATCATTGAGCTTGATGGGGATCAGCTATCTATTGTGATTTTTAGACAGCCTACATGAACAAACAGCCACAGGAACTCGACGATGAGCACAAATAACAACTAAAAACCCAACAACATAGAACTAAACAAGCTCGAATCAGCATAGTAAGAAAAAAATGCATACATATGCACAAAAAACAAGCCGAGATCAAACCTGAACACAACCACATCCACACAAAACCGAGCTGGTATTAATTGAAGTTAGCCAATACAATATATACCTGAGCAACGGTAGGAACTTGGGGCTGGCTATCCGCAATGGCTGCAAGATACATCAGATTCCTCTGAAGCTTAGCCAATACAACCAAGCTCACAACCAGTCAACTAACCAATCAACGAGCCAACAACACAACCAGCCAAGCCAACCAACAACATGTGCCAACCAACAAGCAAGTGAAATAACATGTGCCTGTTCAGGCTCACAACCATGCTCACAACCAGCCAACCAAAAACATCAACCAACCAATCAAAAATGAACACCAACCAGCCACCAAAAATGAACCAATAAACACCAACCAGCCACCAAAAATGAACCAGGAAACACACATCATGCACCAACAATAAACATGAAACTTAGAAAATTTCCTGGTTGCTAATCTGACTAAGAAAATTAGTGAAATAGGCTCAGATTCTAGTCAATATCATTATTGTTAGCCATGCAGTGTAATATCAATTGATATAGCAGGTTGCTAATCTCAGAAATTTTAACAATCATCATAGCCTAAAGTAAATAGTCACCAATGTAGACCCGTTTCATAAAAACTTACTACTCAAAAATAGTCAATATTAATGGGCTCAGATTTTGGTCAATATCATCATTGTTAGCCATACAATGTAATTTTAAAAAGATATTGCATTTGGTTGCTAATCTCAGAAATTTTGACAATCATCACAGCCTAAAAGAAAAAAAATCAACAATGTAAATTTGTTTCATGAAAACTTACTACACAAAATACTCAGAGTAGTAGCCATCCAGTATAATGTGTGCACATTATAGGTTGCTTACATATTAGGAAATTGTATGGTGACTTTTAAATATCCTACAGGCATAAGTTTAATTTAAAGGTTAGTACACCATAATATTCACACTATGAAAGAAAATATTACAAAATGGAAGCAAATAGAGACTTACTATCATATAACAATAATATGTTTCAACGTCATAATGTTCAACAACCACAAGTAAAAACATCATCTAATAAGAGTAGTGTCTCTAAGTTAACCAATAAAAGTCTTTAACCAAAAGTCTTGTGCATTTCAAACATAAATGTGCTTAAGTGAAAATCATAAAATACCATGAACACCCATAATCTATATGTCTTCAGTCCTCTTTGTTGACAAATGACTCAATCATCTCCTTCTGACCATCCGAAGATATGCTCATAAATAGTCAAGATTCATGCTCATTCATAAAGAGGTGACGGTAGTATGTATCTAACTTGGCAATACTAAAGTCATGTGAATGAGCATATAGGATCGTGGATAACTTCTCAGTCCAATGCATATTTACACACTTCATGTTTGTGGTAAATACATCTATCTTATCCACCACTTTTAGCATGATCTCACTATCTAGGTTGGTCTTACGCGCCTTTACCTTGTCGGAGGATGACTTAGCCTTAGAACTCGATGTGTTGGGTGCTTCCTTAGGCGGAGGAGTGTCCTCGTTATCTAAAATGTGTACTTGAGTAGATTGGGGAGAATGCATTGGTGAGTTCGCCTCATCTCCAATATTTATGGTCTCACTACGGCTAAACCTTTTCCATGCATCACTAGCTAATTTTCCTGTAGCTTGATCATCCCCGATGATAAGGGCAAGATCATCATAATGTCTCAAGGGTTTATTGATGTATTGTCTAAGATTAGCATTCTTAAAGCTCTTGTCCTGAAAAAAGTAAATTTTAAATAATTCAATAAAAATAAACAAAATAAATGGAAAATAAATCTATTCTTTAACCAGAGTTTATTTACCTCAATCCACCTATCCAAACATTTAGGATCCATGATGACAGTCTTCATACTATCATCCCATTCGGCACCACTAAGATTATGGCAAGTTTCCACATCACGAAATCTTGACCGTAGAGTTTGATGCGGTGCATCACATTATCCCACTTAAAAATAGTGTTAAACTTCTCATTAATATATTGAGAAGCCATATGAAAAGCGGTTTGCTTAAATGTTTTGTCGGGTTTATAACCCTTTCTTACCAAGTCGACAAGAAATGGAATGAGCTCATTATCATAACGGGAATCCCAGAATAAATATTTGGTCCCTTGAGAACCACCAGCTTCAACAGTTAATTTTTTGGATGTGGTTTTTTTCCTCTTCTTCTTTGGATCTGGCTTGAGAACCACCAGCTTCAACAGTTAATTTTTTGGATGTGGTTTTTTTCCTCTTCTTCTTTGGATCTGGCGATGTTTCTACCCCTTCTTCTACATAATTTTTTGGATGTGGTTTTTTTCCTCTTCTTCTTTGGATCTGGCGATGTTTCTACCCCTTCTTCTACAAGGTCACGTTTAGAACCTGATTCGGGAGTAGATCCATTACCACTAGTGTGAGAAAGTTGAATGCCACTAAGATTAGGATTGTGAAATTATGGAGGCAAAGTTGGAGAATTCAGCATGTTCGTATATGACCCCGGATTATGATGTATTGGATAATAGCTGCTATCATGGAATGACATGTTCGGGTATGTTTGAGGTGGCTGTACAAAGTACGACTGCTGAAATGGAATATACCCACCATCGTTGTGATGCACAAATTGAGGGGGTTGAGGTGGTGGGAAAGATGATGGAACTACCCCCTTACCTTTTTGATTATCTCTCTCACTCAATGATGTATTATCAATCATTACTAATTAAATAGAGAAAGTTAGATAACTGAAAGAAGTAAAACATGAATTCATGAATTAAAAACAGAACGACATTAATGGAAATAGAGTTATTGAGTACATGTGAATGAGTATAAATAGAACAAAAATAAAAATCAAGTCTCTGTGGTTACACCATGATTATACTTATCACAGTAGTCCACCCACATCGCCCAAGTAATGTCATCTCTAAGAATTTTCCACTCATTTCTTGATTCCGTTTGCTCTCTTTGGGTTTGATTTTGAGTAAAATCAACTAAATTAGTGTTATTCTCGAAGGCCACCTCACCATTAATGTCTTCATTAAATTCATCATCATTGAGTAGTTCATCACTTGGATCTACAGTTATAATAAAATTATGGAGTACCGTGCATACCAATATGATATCTACTTGTATAGGAAAAGGATAATGCGGCTTAGCACACAAAATCTTGAAACAATTCTTCAATGTGCCAAATGCAGATTCAATCTTAGACTTTAATGAAGAATGTCTTAGATTGAATAATTCTCTTCTATTCTTAGGTATTTTACTCGAATGTTCTTTCAAATTATCGAATACCTCGGTATGGAGAGATGAAACCTAACATGGTTGGGTACCCAACATCATACAAATAGTATTTGCCTATAATTTTTATTAAGCAAAGGGTTAAGTCAAGTTTGAATATTAAACTTAATAAATTTTAAGTTAAGTTATTATTTAATTACCATCATAGACTCTCAATCCATGTGGTTGTTGTCTAGATAATACATCCTGAAAAATCCTATAATCATTTGCAGACCCCTTCCAACCTACTAGAACATATGTGAATAGCTTGTTTGGGGTGCAAGCTGCAAGCACATTCTGTATAACACCTTTACGGCCTCGAAAGCATGCAACAAGATTAATCGGAAGTATTGTATCAACATGATTCTCATCTATCATTCCAATGTAATCCTATAATATGTGTATCACAAACCTAAATTAAAATTAACTTCCATCGATTATACATTTAAATGTGCTTAAAGTGTAGATATACCTTGAAACAAGGGTAGTATAGCGGGTTGTTAACCATCTCTTAGGGAATGTCATTAGGGGCTTGTCTCATGTATCGTCAACGCAGGCAGATAATTGCTTGTAATACATTGTTGAAATATCTACTAACCATCTCTCATGATCTTATAAAATGAGATCTGACAATGCGATTTTTAGATTTATGACCTAGAATATTCAGTGTCATGATAAGTTGTTCTTCCACTGTTACATTCCTTGAGTCTTTTAGCAGGCTATTGTTCCTCATTATATGTCATGATAAGTTGTTCTTCCACTGTTACATTCCTTGAGTCTTTTAGCAGGCTATTGTTCCTCATTATACTCGCTAGTTTAACAAAAGCAACATTCCTTGAGTCTTTTAGCAGGCTATTGTTCCTCATTATACTCGCTAGTTTAACAAAAGCACCACTCTGCATTCTAATATAATTCATGCAACTATCACTAAAAAACCATTATAAATTCGATCTATGTGCTCAATTCTAGCTCTCTCTTGTCTTTTTTTTCTTACTTGGACCACTACGAATTAATTTACCTCTTGCTTGCATTCTACTTATGACAGTTATAATTATAATTAAAACGGATATGGCAGTACCTTGAACCATATTAACAACACTTTGTTCATCGGAACAATCACCATCATTATCCATCTACGATGAAAAAAATTATTTTTTATTAGAAACTAAGTCAAATTCTTACAAAATCTAAGCAAATTACAATTTATAATTTATAAATTATAAATCACAATTTATGAATTACTAACATGGATTACTGCAATATCTAAGCAAAAAATATTACAGTGACATAAATAGCATTTATAAATAACAAAGATATGAAATTTTAGCTCCTAAAATGAGAAAAATTACATTAACAACACGCTACATTAACATTTTCATACTATCTAATAATCATATAATTAAAAAAAACACAAATTGATCTTCAATGTGTCACTTAAAAGTTCCATGTAAAAATTTGGTTTCTTATCTATAAAATCCACTTTTTTAGTCCAAGTTCCTCACTTCTCTAAATGTTGAAAGTTTCAAACAATGACAAATTACATTAACAACACGCTGACACTGGTTAAAATTGTAATATGGATACTATATACTAATTCAAGAACAAGAATCATTTAATTTCAGAACTTTTCACACGAATAGTTAAGAAATCTTAGGAGCAGACCATGCACATTTCATTGGAGAACCTTCCTAATTCTCCTGTGAGGTTAAGAAATTATTAGTATATCTACACGTGCTTTGATTAGAGCTAGCCCCTTTTGCGTTATGAAAAAAATAACATGGATAAGTATTAAAGAAAGCCCTAGATGAAGATCACCTCTGTAACAGATCAGAGTTTTATTATTCAAGCATGGTAAATATATCAAAATGTCATCTAATCGTCACTGTAGTTTTTGTGGACAAAAACATACAAACAATACATTAGAAATTTCTCAAAACCCATCAAAATAATGCTAAAACAACAAAAAATACATTCTAAAATCGTAGAAATTTTACGAAATTTCAAAATTCTCTCCATGATTGGATATTCGAAGGTTTTTAATCATCTTTTCTTATCTGTGAAATCTCAAAAAATAGGAAAACCAAAAAAATTACTTCAAAAATCAGAAAAATTGTGTCGACAAAAGATCAGACCCCCTCCCCCAAATTCTCAGATAATTGCTGTAAATTAAACTAATAATAATATTTTTTTTAAAATTATATTTTTACCTTGATTTATGAAGCAACAACGTCGACAAAGATCAGATCTGAATATTGTCAGCAAAGATCAGACCCCCCCTCCCCTAATTTTCTTCGAATATAGGACAAAGAAGGTCGCGGGAGTTTCTGACAGGAGGAGAGAAATGAGGTAAGTATAGCTCGCCGAAGAAATCAACAAGGAAAGATAAAAGCTAATGTGGCTGCAGTTTTTGTCGATTTTACGAGATTGAGAAAGGAATTGGAGGAGAGAAAAAATTAATGTGGCGGTAATTTTTACCTTGTTTCCCTTCTTCAACCCTAGTGAACCAAAGAGAAAAAAAAAACCGACGAAAAACTTATATCCAATGTGGCCACGAAAATTCCTATATGGAGGCAGTGTAAAACTTTTCAACAGAGTTAAAAAGCGAACCAAACAGCCCCTTAATAAAGAATTTTTTGAGGAAATCATAGGAAAATATTTTTATAATTTTATATATTTTTATGAAAATTAATTCAATTAAAGGAATAAAGTTGTATTTAACAAATATGTTGAGAATACTTTTTTTTTTGAGATGAGAATTGTAAGTAGATCTGAACTCATTACTATCTATAATTCACCTCGAATCATTTACTATTTGAGTTATATCTTATGGGCACAATACTTCTTAAAATTTAATTTTGATTTCTTATATATACACACCCACACTAATGATATTGTAAGATGATAGAGCTCAAATCCTATCGTGAGCTTAACTAATCAAATCATCAAATTCATGATTGGCGTCGTACATCTTGCTCAACACGTCATCATATGTATATGATATAAATTTTACATAATTTAGAGTCTTTTAAAATATAAACCAAACTAGTTTGATATATATATTGATATTTCAAACAGCTTAACAGTCGTTCCTTCTACACATAGCTAAAACAATTATTAAAAATTTTAAAATCACATAATTTTTTTCTACATATAGATCATTATGAGTGCAAATCATGATGGGCAGTTTGATCATCGTTTCAAGTAGAGGCTACCTCACGATAAGAATATGAGCTCACTATCTCATTTTATCCTCTCTCTCTCTCTCTCTCTCTATATATATATATATATATATATATATATATATATATATATATATATATATATTTTTCTCATATATATATATATATATATATATATATATATATATATATAGAGAGAGAGAGAGAAACTCTTGTCAACTTAAGTTGATAAGAGCACTTGTCCACCAAAGTTTCTAACCGTTGGATTAAGCTCTAAGATTAAGATCTTAAGTTAATGATGTGGCATGAATTAATTATAGCAAGGGTATTTTCGGAAAATTAAAGTCAAACAAAATAGGAAATCTAATTAAGCCGATTCTGTAGCCTAAAAAAATCTGTAGCCAAAAAAACTACCGAATATTGGATAACTCCGTCGCCAGCTCCAAAGCCTTCGAGCCAGCTCCCGATCTCGACCATCCTCTCCTTCTCCGAAGCCCTCGACCCAGCTCTCCCGCCATCCTAGGCTCCGTCGGATCTCCGATCTACATCGATCTCTTCCCCTTCGGCCTCTATCCTAAGAGCCACACCCTCCCTATCGGGTTCGCTATGTTCAAGCGGTGTTACTGTGGGAACCGGTTGGCCGACCGGCGGTGCAGGCGGAAGGAAGGATGCGTCTGTGGGGTACGTCGGGAGGTACAATCGGGGGCTGGTGAAGCATCTTCGGTCGGGGATCGGGACTCCGATGAGGAGGAACGACGTAGATGATTATGTGCATCAATTGTTCGATGATGATCAGGATAAGGGTTTAGCCATGGGTCTGATCACTTGGATTTGGACTGGGGAGTTTGGTACAAGAATTTGAGCGCCAAGTATGATACCTTAGCTCCTTCATCTCCGATGGCATTTCCAGAGATATTGAGAGTTTTTTAGTACAATATTTGTTTGAAGAATACCATCAAATGCCTTCAAACCAGCAGCGGTTATACCATTTCCAGAAAAATTCACTTCCTCACTTCCTCTGCACTCTATAAAACATAGCAAAAACCACATTTACCTTTAGTTTTGAAAGAATCATAAAAAAAGCAGTGTGCTCATGGAAGCTTCAACCATTCATGAAGGTAGAACATATTTAATGCAACTCATAACTACACAACTTTGAGACTAAACAAGTAGAACAGAGACGAACAAAAGAGGAGGCGGTTCTCAAGACAGCGGAGAAGAGAAAGAGGAGTTTCGTCCGGTCCGATTAATATGTAGACGTATATATGAGATTTCCTCTTTTAATATGCAAGCGGAGAAGAGTTTCCTCTTTTAATCTACAAGCGGAGAAGAGCAAGTGGACAGACGGCACGCGGAATCTGGTGGCATGGTTGAGCGGGTGGTCTCAAGCGGGTGGCGGATCTTTAGCCAACCGGTGGAGAGAGGGAGCGTGGACGAACGGCGTGCGAGAGGGAGCGTCAGGACTATTGAAAGAAGGCGGTTATGAATTTGGTTTTTTTAGGCTACATAATCAACTTAATTAGATTTCCTATTTTGTTTGACTTTAATTTTCCAAAAATACCCTTTCTATAATTAATTCATGCCACATCATCAACTTAAGATCTTAATCTTAGAGCTTAATCCAACGGTTAAAAACTTTGGTGGACAAGGACTCTTATCAACTTAAGTTGACAAGAGTTTTTCTATATATATATATAGAGAGAGAGAAAAATGGGTATGCTTGGTACCAAGCACAAATTTTGTGCTTGGTAGTGATGTGTCAAATCCTCATCCACTCACTACTCATGTGAATGTGGTCCCATATTTGAATGAGTGGAGAGGGATGTGACACATCACTACCAAGCATACCCATATTGCTCATATATATATATATATATATATATAGTTCTTGTGCACGTACAATACACGGGGTTAAATATTAAAAAAATTTATGTTTCTTTTCTTATTATAAAATAAGTCAGATTCATTTTGAGTTAAAATCTATAAACATGAATTATAACATTTGTCATAAGTTTTATTTAAACATTTAAAAAAATTATGAAATAGATGATTAATTTTGAAATTTTCTTGGGGCCAGGAATAAACAACTAACAAGTTTGCAGTGAAAAATAGCAGAACGTAGTACATTCTTAATAATTATTAATCTTTACTTAGTTTCTTTATAATGATAGTATCTCATTAGTTTATAATGATACTATCTTATTATTAACTAACTACAAGGCCTAGTATATTATTATTTTAATTGGACGTTCAAGGCAGGCAGAGGGCTCATGTGAGTCCTCATCATAATGAATGTTATACAATTTAAGTATAAAGAAAAAAGAAAGGTTAATACAATTTAAGTACAAAGGAAAAAAGAAAGGTTAATACAATTTAAGTACAAATGAATGTTATACCAACTATTCCTCAATCGCTGCCAAAGGTGCTATGAGATCCACTAAATACTACGGAGCCTGCTGCGGCTCCGGCGCTCTACATCAGTCTGCCCAGCTCCCTGAGCACGGGTACCTCTGCGACCACGTCCTCTTCCCGACATCTATAAGTTTAGGAGTAGGGCTTGTTAAACACATTAAATAGGATCTCAGGCATAAATAACATAACGTATACCAATAGAAAAATAGTATCACTTATCATTCACTGCATGCTTTATACTTCAAAGCAAATAGTCATCATAAAAAATTGTAATTAACGATACTCTTGTAAGGTTCTCACAATATCATGTGGATTCAACGTCCTTACTCAATCGTTCTGCGGTAATAGGTATATCTCCCTATTCCGGATGATGAATCCAGATGATCGTACAGTGGAGTATAGGCATATCAGCCCAATCCAAAAAACCCCGATCATCTTCGAGTATTGGTATAACCGCGGTCTCATTACGGGGAACATCTAATACTCCTAGTGTGGTACAGCTGCGGTCTCATTGTGGAAAAATATCCACACTGTACATCCACAACTGATGAATTATGCATGATCATGTGTTATACCAACATCTACGAATTTAGATATATGTTGCGCATCTCAATTATGCATATAAACTCAACTAGGAGCATAATTCAAGTGTTCGTGCACGTATCTCGATGTGCGGGTCTATATCTCATGTTCACAAATATTTCAGGTGTTAAACAGATCATAAACATCCTAGAACAATGTAGGTCAATCGAGAAAAATCCCTCGATAAACAACAATTTGAGTCAAAACATGCACATGGTCATGCACACGGGGTCGACCGGCCCTTAGGCCACAGTCGATCGGCCATCGGCCAGAAGCCTGGTGACTGCAGTTTCTGTGGTTTGTGTTCGCGTGCGTGTTTCGTGATTCTAACTCGATTAACTTGCTGTAAAACATGTATAAAATATTTTAAATACTAAAATAACACCTCTGATGATTATCTAACACATGAAGTAAATTCTAACATTTTAGATATGTTAATTAAACCCTGAACATGCTCACATTCATCAAAACTTTATGAAAACACCAAATCATAGTTTAAACTCATGTTTAAAACGTTTTCAGATCCATAATATTCTCAAGAAATTCGTTGGTGATCTTTTATAAAAAAAGATTAAACCTTATATCATATACTATGAAAGAAATTCTCTTTATACACAAAATAGTGGATTAGGCTCATGAAACCAAAACAAAACTTGTTAAAAAAGAAATTCTCTTTATACACAAAATAGTGGATTAGGCTCATGAAACCAAAACAAAACTTGTTAAAAACCATTTAAAACTGGGTGTAGGGTTATGAAACCAAAACAAAACTTGTTAAAAACCATTTAAAACTGGGTGTAGGGTTGGAAGAGATGAAACTCGCCTGGAATCTCTGCTGAAAACGTGAAGGATGCAAAGCCAAGACAGATTCCTAAGCTACACGTCAAACCCAAATCGAAATCCCACTTCAAAAGCTCTTGAACTCTCACAAAATAAGATCTAGGGTTTGAAAGAGGGTTTGGTGTTGGTTAGGGTTTTAAAACTCTGAAATAAGATGTGGAAATTCATGTTCAAGAGGTATATATACCATGCAAGTGGACCTAGGCCTCATAAAATCCGAAACCAACTCAAAACAGGAAAAACTAGAAACCTATCAGGCGGTCGACCGCGACTTGTTCGGCGGTTGACCGGCACGTAATTTTTCAGTTGTGTAGGTTTTGCCTTTGTGCATGTTTTCGACTCGATTCTTTTACATATACGGACTTGTTTACACTCAAAACACTTGCTATCATACTCATACATCATTAATGATATTTATCACGATAAATATCCACTTATCTCAATTAATCACATATTATTTCAAATTATCACATATTAATTCAAATTTACGGGGTTTTACAGAGAGATCGCCACGTTGTGTCCTCATGTTGCAGCCATTTCTTTTATTTTTTTTATAATTTTCAGAATGATTTTGTCTCTTTAATTTGTTTGGTGAATTTTGCAAATACCTCGTCCACATTATGTACATTTGTAGGTCTGTGCTATTCTGGGATTCGATCTTTGGGGCGAACATTATTTGTCTCACTAATTTATTTGGTTTTTACATATACGTCATTCATCTTGTATACATTTATAAATTTGGCATTTAATAATTTCATTCAGGTTTATATTTTAATTTAAACTATATTCTTATCTTTATACTATGTATATTCAATAAGAATTCATCAATTTATCAACTTATTCTTACTTAATGGATTAATATTTGAAATTTAACGGTATTTTTATCTACCAAAAGATTTATCTGAACTCGTGCTTTTAAAGGGAGTATGATATATATATGAGAAAACTGTAGGAGCACTGCCCAGCTTACAGTCCGGAGCGCTGCTTGGGTTTATTTGAAAAAAAGCCAACGCGATATCATCTCGTGACCCAGCGCTCTTGTAGGCTGTCTAAAAATCACTGTAGATAGCTGATCCCCATCAAACACCGATGATGGAAGTTACACTCTGACGACTTCCAGAAGGTTACAATTTGAAGACTTTCACGCAGACTGATGAAGGTTACAATCTGACGACCTTCGCAACAACTGATGAAAGCTCTAATCAACAGCCTTCACAATCAACATCGAGAGTTACAATCTGATGACTCTCATCTTTGTAACGTTCTGACAGAAAGAGACTACAAATCGACGGTCTCTTCAAACCAAGACGTGGAAGTCCTCCCCGCGAACCAGCATCAAGACGCACCATGTTCATAGCTACGAACGCAGCTCAAATCAATAGCTGAACACAGCTTAAATCAGCCGCTGAACGCAGCTCAAATCAGGCGCTGAACGCAGCTCAAATCAGCAGCTGAACGCAGCTTCAACCGCTGCCTGACGCAGCTCCAACCGACGTTGAACGTAGCTCCAATCCGCTGCCAAACGCAGTTCAAATCGCTGCCAAACGCAGCTCTAATCGCTGTCCAACGCAGCTCAAATCGCTGCCAAACGCAGCTCTAATCGCCGCCAAACGCAGCTTCCAACAATATGCCAACACAGCTTCCAGACACTACGTTCAAGCTTCCAGACACTGCGTTTGAACGCAGAATTTACACCGGAACGCGGATTTTGCGGTTGACTCGTTCAAACACGAGCTGAACAGTTTCAAAACTGTTTCCCACGATCTGAGGGGATCACAACTCTACTCAGGAGTGATTTAAGGGGGCGGTCGGTTGGAACTTCTTGGCAGCGAAAAGAGGATCCTTCATCCTTCGGCTGGACTTTTGGAGATCGGATTCAGATAGTGAGGGTGAAAGGATCAGCTCCTTACACAGTCTGGGGAATCATCATCAACTGAAGATTCCAGACATTCAATACTTAGCCTATTAACCGAATTATTTTCGGTTCTGTTAACTCTTTTCATATTAGAGTTTGTTACTCGTTCTGAGCTACAAAACTCGTCAAGAGTTATCAATCAGACAAGACTGTTGTTCCAGTAAGCATAGATATTCGGATCGTCAACGAGAAGCAAACTCGACACAAGCATTCGAGGGAGGCATCTCATCGCTACCAAGAAGAACCCAGAATTAAACAAAGGAGAGAATCCAGATCATTCTCTTCTCTTTTGTAATCAGAAATCCAATTGTAATCGAGAGTTGAGAGAGTTGTAATCATTCTTTTTCTAAGCAGTTAGAGAGAATAAAATCAAACGCGATTCTTTCCTTATATTCTTTTTATTACAAAATTTCCCACAAACAAAAGATGGCGACTCCGCTGGGGAAGAGCTTCTCTGACGAAGAAGTGGTGGCGCAATCCGACGTTCATCTCACTGGAACAACCGTCGAAACTCTCGTGGTAGAGTTTGATCAAGCCAAGTTCGAGGAAGCCCTCTCCTCCGGATCCCTTAGCCTCAAGGCTATGCGCAAGATCCACAAAGTCTCCAAGGAGACTAAAGCTCCAATTGTTGCTCCTATGCCGAAGGAAGCCTTCTCCTTCAACCCCCTGATGGAGTGGGCTCAGCTTCAGCCAAACCCGCGCCAAGACGACGGGTATCGGGTCGAAAGATGCCCATTGAGGCGACAAACTTGATCAACACAGATGGTGACGTCTCTACAAAGGCCTTGAAGCAGGCTAAGAAGAATGCCGCTCGACGGAGGAGGAGATCCCTACGACGAGCGTATCTCCGAGATTGTCGATTATCAAGTCAACACGAGCTTCGTGTTTGTGAGCCTAAACGCGACCCTGTTTCTGTTTCAGAACACAAGCCTCGCGTCTATGAGCCAAAACATAGGCTCTGTGTGAATAAGATTGAATGCAGCCCTAAATGGCGCATTATACAATCGAAACACAAAGCTCAGGCATGCATTACTGAGCCAGAACGCAACCCTAAAGGGAGCGTTACAAAACAAAAACGCAGGTCTCCAGACCCCATTAACCATCCTGAACGCAGTCCTCAGCAAAGCATTCCATAATCCAAAGGCGGACATCAGACATGCGTTTGGGCAAGGAAACCCAATATAGAACCTAGTGTATACAGTGGAGCTTCGGGGCGCTGCCCCGAACCCCGCCGGGGGGTATTCCATATCTTTTGTTTGTTGAAAAATTGCAAAGAAAAGAACAAAGAAAATTAATTTGTATTCCTTTGATTCCGATTACAACTTGATTACAAAAGAGAGGAGAACGAAATCGGTTCTTCCTCTTTGTTTAAAACTGGGTTCTTCACGGTGGCGATGGAGTGCCTCCCTCGAATGCTCGCGTCGAGTTTGCTCTCCGTTGACGATCCGCACGTCTTGATTCACTGGAACGATGTCTTCTCCTCACGATTTGACGTTGTGGAGAACTTGCGTGGCAAGTTTTAGAACTCTGAACGAGTTGATAACTCTGAACGAGTTTTAACTCTTGACAAAGAGTTGATTTAAACCGAAAATCGGTTAATAGCCAAGGATGAGAAAGCTCCTGTTGCCGAACGTTGAAGATGATCTTCCTTGAAGGATGATGCCGATTTCTTCTGAAGTTCGCCCAATGATCTCCCCTGTTGCTGCTAATTCTCAGCTCCGAAAGATGCCCGTCTCTCCGATCAACCCAGCCAACCCTTAACTCAGTTGAGTCTACCCATATTTATAGGGGATTAAGGGGGTGTAACTGCCCTCTAAATCCGCTCCTAAGTGGGCGTGATTTCCTCAGATCGTGGGGAAAAACGGTTTTGAGCCCGTTCGGCTTGTGTTTGAACAAGTCAAAACGCCCAATCTGACGTTCAGAACCCAACTTCGCCTCTTAGAATTGAGACGCGAAGTTGGGTGTTGGCTGAACATTGATGAACGCGAGGGTCGCTCGCGTTTTGGTTTGTTGTAGCTTAGAAACGTGGGGGTCGGTGTTGGCTGGACCCTTACGAACACGAGGGTCGCTCACGTTTCGCTTGTTGTAACGCGGGTCCGACTCCAGCGTTTTGATGTTGTAACGCGGGTTCGACCCTGGCGTTTTGATGTTGTAACGCGGGTTTGACCCTGGCGTTTTGATGTTGTAACGCGGGTTCGACCCTGGCGTTTTGATGTTGGCACACGGGGAGGACCTCCGCGTCTTGTCTTGAAGAGATTATCACAAAGTAATCTCTTTTGTCATAGCGTTGCAAAGATCATTGTCTTGTAATCTTCGTCTTGGCTCCTTGAGAATATGAGAGTCGTCAGATTGTAACTCCCGATGTTGATTGTGAAGGCTGTTGAAGTAGAGCTTCCATCAGAGCTCTCATCGGTTGTCGTGAAGGTCGTCAGATTGTAACCTTCAGCGATCTACGTGAAAGTCTTCAAATTGTAGCCTTCTGGAAGTCGTCAGATTGTAACTTCCATCATTGGTGTTTGATGGAGGATAAGCTATCTATTGTGATTTTTAGACAGCCTACAGCTCTCTTCCCCAAAAAATCAAAATTATCCCCAATTTTCCTCAATCTCTCTCAGATCTCTCTCTCATCTATCTCTCAGATCTCTCAATCCCTCCTCCTCCCCCTCTCAGATCTCTCAATCCCTATCTCTCTCTCATCTATCTCTCAGATCTCTCAATCCCTCCTCCTCCCCCTCTCAGATCTCTCAATCCCTTGCAACCACGAGCTCCATTCCCCCAAGCAGCGCTCCGTAGGTCCGATCTCTCTCGCGCCGCCACGAGATCCACTCCCCCGCCACCCGCCACGAGCTCCTCCTCCACGAGAAGATCCAGCCTCCGGCCACGAATCCCTCCTTCACGAGATCCAGTCCGCCAATCTAGGTCAGACGCGATTTTGAAATTGAATTTAACTGTTCACAATAAGACCAGTAATATAGAAGAAATTTATGAAGGTTTGAAGTTTCAGACGATTTAATACACATCGTCTGCGACATGTTGGATCTTGAGGTTATTGTCCACACCATTTTGGATGTTAAGGACGCCAAACTGTTCTCGATGAAATTGAGTGGTATTGTGGAATTACCATGTCGGTAACTATTTATAAAGACTGATATTCACCAATGGTCAATACTTGAGGTTTTAAATTGAAATTGTTGATTTAAGAGTGTGATATTGGGAAATGGAAGAAGAAATCTTGTGACAGAAGTAACTTTATTCCATATACTGTAATTTCAAATGGGAACTGCTGATGCTAGCGAAGCTGCATCAATACCGAAACTGTCAACTAGAGATCTAACCTTGATCTTAATATTAGTATTTATGTGGTACTCATTATTAGGAATTGGACATGCTAGGGTATCATGATTTTTCCACTTTCCATAAGATGCGTGTCTTTCATGAAGACAAATATGATAGTAGGCTGCTGAAAAAGTTAACCGACAAGAAGCATGTGTGCAAAGATAGGATCAGATAGATGAAATCATCTGTAGAATGATTCTTCAGGCAATTTTCCAATATATGCTGGCATTAGAATCTCATTTAAGTAGACTATATATTCACTAATTTTCTTATGAGGTTATTTATGTTTTAAAAAGAGGTCTAAACATCTGTAGAATGGTTGAGTGTATTTTTTAAATTCAGCACTATCCTTTAGTCAATAATACCATAAAAATATAGTAGACGACTGAGAACAACTTTTATATTCACTAATTTTCTTATGAGGTTATTTATGTTTTAAAAAGAGGTCTAAACATCAATATATAGAACTGAAGCATCAATATTCACTTGTCTTTTTTCCATTGATAATCTTTTTTCAAGGCACAAATTTCCAGGTGATATAATGGAAAGAAAGAGTTTTTATGTTGTAAAGAGAGGTCGTCGTTGTGGTATTTTTTATAATTGGGAGGAATGCTTTTCTCAAGTTGATAGATTCCCAAATGCCTCCTACAAAGGGTATGCAACGTATGAAGAGGCTTTGAGTGAATGGGAGAAGCACTTAAGCGCGCGTGATTCATCATCCAGCTCAAGGCATGTGCAGCCACATGTTTTTGTTCAAGAACAAATGTTTCCAGAGGGGCATAATCTTCTTGAGGACAAGGGAACACCTAGGGTCATTTTGTACTTAGTTTGTACTCAACTTGGGTTATTTTGTACCTAGGGTCATTTAGGAGAAACATGTGATGTTATTCGTGTATGATTCTTCAATGTGAGGATAAGTTTGCACAACTTGGGTCATTTTGTACTTAGTTTGTACTCAACTTGGGTTATTTTGTACTTAGTTTGCACAACTTGTTCAGAGATACACGTGGTGTACTTATCAGAAATATATTTTGTACTTAGTTCTTGTTCCTGCTGCTTGCGCGCTTGTACTTAGTTCTTGTTCATGCTGCTTTGTTTTGGCCGTCATCGTCGCTGTTGGTGCTGGTCTCTCCATTGCTGCTGACAGCGTGGAGAAGAGTAGGTTTGAGATGGGAAGGTTGGATACCATACGCTGCTATTCATGTTGCCACTATCTTTTCTTAGCCGCATGAGTAGAGTGTAGTAACTCGAAAAACACTTATAATTCTTGAATGTACTTAGCTTTTGTACGAGATTCAAGAGCCGAAAAGCCCTGAACGTAAATGAATTACAATTAGTGCAACATGTGGCCACAAATCCCAAAATCTCAAGACGGATCATAAGAGCTTGCTTCTGAAAGAAACTTGCGCTGTTTAAAAAGAACAAATGCATATTTTCGTCTTCACCCTTATTTGCTATGTTACACCCTTCCCTCTAAAATTAAAAGCTAGAACTTGAATTAATAAAGATTAATTAACATGTGATCTAGTACTTTGTATTAATAAAAGAGACACGAAGGCATCTGTCCCATAAAGATCAACCCAAAGTGAATTCTCAGTCATATGAATTCTCAGTCGTATTCAAAAGTTATCCTGCATAACAATACGCAAATGAGATCAAAATGAGAAGCAAATTCATACATAAAATTTGCACAAAATGCTCAACAAATAAAAAAGTCACCAATGTGAACTTCATACAGAGTACTATAACAAATGGAAGCATAATCAAAGTGCTCAACAAATAAAATGCACTTCATACAGAGTACAATCTACCCATCTTCTTCCAAATACTTGATTCTCCCATAAAATACCAATTTATACATAAAAAAAGACTCAGCAAAAGCCCAGCTTTGCAAATTTAAAATGTGCAATCTACCCAGCTTGCAATCTACCCAGCTTGCAGATTCCTTGTTGCTCTTACCTACAAAAAAGAAAATAGAACGTCAAGACAGTAGGATAACTAACTCAATATGCTATTTTGACTGTCAAAGGGCAAGTTCAAAATAGGAAATCTATATGCTATCAAAGGGCAAGTAGGGTAACCAATTCTATATTTGAAAAAAACTAAACAAATAAGAAATTCACAAAAAATCTAAATATGAAAAAAAAAAAACAAATAAGAAATTCACAAATAAGAAATTCTATAGCCCTCCTTATCACAAACAAACTTTCTATCCAGCACGTCTCTTGTCTTCTTCGAGTAATTTACCGTGCTCTTCCTTATTCCAAAACCCACCAACAATGTGTAATGGTTATAATAGTTATAAGCTTCTTCATAAGTATTAAATTTTATTCCGAGTAGTGGCTTAGGAGCATTTTCTGTACTGGCAGAAATTTCAATTTCACTAGCATTTGATTCTCCCATTCCGAACACTTTTTTTGCTGTAAAAGAGATGCATGGATTCATCAAGAAACAACTATAAAATGTCTGAAATGCCCATGAATAAAATACATGAATATCAATAAGAGAGGACATTTTTCAATCATAAGATAAACATTAATGCGGCCCAAGTCTACTTCTCAATAGTTTTCTACTTTTATGATGAAATGGTACGCAAGGAAGCAAGGAGTTCCAATAGAAAGTAAGCAATGAGAAGAGTAATGAAATGAAAATTCCCAGTTAAGTTAGCAAAAGAAAAAACAACAGACAATGTCATATTATTAATGCGGATTAAGCACAATGGACCACAAAGGATGAAGGTGATGAGAGTATCAAAGGTAAAAGATCCATCAATGATAAGCCTTTCTTGTCTCTCTTTTCTGATTAGAGAAGCCATGTCAAAGCCGGATGCGAATCAGAGAAAAATAAAAAATAAAAACATGCAGAGTCACGAATTGCCGCAAGCAAAATCTTATACAAGAAGAATTAATATTCAATGGCCTGTGATTAATTGTTATTTGTGGCATCAGATAAATTCCACGAGAAGAACACGAATAACTTAACCACCACATTTTGTAGATTAAAAACAAAATGGTATGCTGAATCAATAAAAAGACTACCATGAACTTTTCCCATTTTCTCGTAATACTAGAATTAACTTTCTAAATTGCACAAAGCAATCATAAACTTCCTCGGAAATTCACTAAACTAGTCAGATTCGTCACCAGATAAACACAGCATAGAAAAGTCGCATTTAAAACTATAAATTGTGAACTGTTAAATTCAATTTCAAAATCGCGTCTGACCTAGATTGGCGGACTGGATCTCGTGAAGGAGGGATTCGTGGCCGGAGGCTGGATCTTCTCGTGGAGGAGGAGCTCGTGGCGGGTGGCGGGGGAGTGGATCTCGTGGCGGCGCGAGAGAGATCGGACCTGCGGAGTGCTGCTTGGGGGAATGGAGCTCGTGGTTGCAAGGGATTGAGAGATCTGAGAGGGGGAGGAGGAGGGATTGAGAGATCTGAGAGAGAGAGGAGATGTCATGATAATATAAAAATATAACTCTCAACATTCACCACAACTACGTCATAAAACCAGTTTTGTTAGTTCAAATTTTTAAACTTAAACTTATTTTGTTTTGGTTCATCTCTTTTCCAATCCAAAAACTAAATTGGCTTAGGGCAAAAAAGTTTACAGGCAAAAGTTGTCAAGCTGACACTAAGGCTTGGTTTGGTAGAAGGGGAGGTAGAGTAAGGAGAGGGTTAATATAAAAAAATTTTGGTAGGGAGTTTTTAGAGAGTAAAGTAAAATGGAGTGAAGTAAGGTAAGGAGAGAGAGAGAGAGAGAGAGAGAGAGAGAGAGAGAGAGAGAGAGAGAGAGAGAGAGAGAGAGAGAGAGAAGATGCAAAATGAACCAGAAAGTGAAGAGAGAAAATCCCTCCAATTTGGAGGGACATAGATGTAAGGAGAGAGAATATGTTAAATGAACTGAAAATCCATATACCTCTATTTACTCGTTCCCAACCAAGTTAGAACTAAAAAAGATATCTCCCTCTTTATACCTAATTTGAACATGACCTCATCTGACCTTTTCTCTTTATACATACAATCAAACCAAGCCCAACAAAACGGGAAGGGAAATGTCTAAGCTGCCATCTGTTGCGCGCAGCGGAAATTTCGGCAGCACTTCGGCAGCACAACAAGAGAGTCAGATCGCAATAAGAATTCACGTCTCACCAAGGAGACAAGAATCTGAAGCGGATATCTCAACCAAGTGAGATATCGGCTCTTCCTCTCATCAGTTCTAGGACTGACCTGTCGAAGGATCCTAAAAGCTATTACAAATCACACAAAAACAGTACAACCAATTTTTACGTGGTTCGGCAAATTGCCTACGTCCACGGGGCAAGGAGGGGGGAGATCTACTAATAGAGGGAGGGAATACAAATAGGGTTTACAATCACTCAATCTAAACCCTCAAACAAATTCTTAAATCCCTCACAAATATCTCTCACAAAAGGATGCACAAAAGCTACACTATTTCTTTTTGCCGCAGAGAATCCCCGCAGCCAATGAAGACAACCTCAAAACCTCTGCGCACGCCTTCTTTTTGCACGAACTGCAGCCGCAAAAGATTCCAAATCACCTCCTGCTCACACCATTGCCCTAGGAAACGGATAATATATATAGGCTTCAGAATCGGGTGGGCCTGCATCGCGTGATTGAAACGAAAAACAAGTGCTCACGCGGTTTCTTTTGTGCTGCTTGCAGTACTCACGTGGGAGTGGCCCACTAATCAATCCCACGAGTTCACAATTCTCCACCTCGGTGAAGTTTTTCCAAAACTGAACCGACACCAAAGCAACCAAATGTCCCACTTGTTGTGTTCAGTACTACAACAAATCGAGAACCCGAACGAGAGTCCAAACAATCTCACCCCCCATCAACTAATCCAAACCGGCTGCATCAAACATGACTGCCTACGTATCCTCTTGCCCAAGGAATCAAGCCGAACGTAGTTCATCCAAATGGCCGCCAACGGCCTCAACAATCACGAATGTGCAACAAGTCTCGACAATGATCAAACTTGTTGCTCGGAACCACCTTAGTGAGCATATCCGCCGGATTATCCTTCGTGTGGACTTTCACAATTTCCACATCACCATCTTCAAGAACATCCTGAACGAAGTGATAACGAACGTCAATGTGCTTCGTTCTCGCATGAAAAACCTGATTCTTCGCCAAATAGATAGCACTCATGCTATCACAATGAATAGTGACGGACCTCTGCGATATACCAAGTTCCTCCAAAAGTCCTCGAAGCCAAATAGCCTCCTTCACAGCCTCCGTAACTGCCATATACTCTGCCTCCGTCGTAGACAAAGCCACCGTCGACTGTAAGGTGCATCTCCAACACACCGGCGCACAGGTCAAAGTGAACACATACCCCGTCGTAGACCGGCGCTTATCCAAATCCCCGGCATAATACGAATCAACATAACCAATGCATAACTACCCACCTGTTGTCCCGCTCATAAACCAAACCAACATTGAGCGTACCTCGAATGTACCTCAAAATCCATTTCACGGCGTCCCAATAACCCACTCCTGGATCGTGCATGTATCTCGATATCATGCTCACCGCCTGTGACAAATCTGGTCTCGTACATACCATTGCGTACATCAAGCTCCCAACCGCGCTCGCATATGGAGTCTTCGACATCAACTCACGATCTTCAACTGACTTCGGTGAGAGACCAGCTGAAAGCTTCAAATGGGCTCCCAATAGTACACTAACTGGCTTCGTATCCATGCTAACATGGAATCGCTGTAGAACCTTCTTCAAATAAGCCACATGTGTCAAACAAATTATGCCCTTCTTCTTGTCTCTGCCGATCTCCATTCCTAGAATGCGCTTCGCCTCACCCAAGTCCTTCATCTCAAACTCATTCGAAAGCTGAACTTTCAACTCATCTATAGCTGACCTGGAACTAGAGGCAACCAACATGTCATCGACATAAAGTAACAAATAGATGTACGCACCTCCTCTCAACTTGCGAAAATACACGCAAGGATCAAACTGGCTCCGAGCGAAAATATACGCAAGGGTCAAACTGGCTCCGAGTGTACGAATGACCAATCATAAAACCATCAAATCGCCTATACCACTGTCGAGGAGACTGCTTCAAACCGTATAGCGATTTCTTCAGTTTGCAAACCAACTTATCTTTCCCTGCAGCTCGGAATCCCAATGGCTGAGTCATATATATTTCTTCATCAAGATCACCATGAAGAAATGCCGTCTTCACATCCAACTGATCTAACTCTAAACCATACTGTGCCACCAAAGCTAGCAAAATCCGAATCGAAGAATGCTTCACCACCGGAGAGAAAACCTCATTATAGTCAATACCTTCCTCCTGTGCATAGCCCTTCGCAACCAACCTAGCCTTGAATCTCAACGGAGTGCCTTCAATGCCCTCCTTCTTCGTGTATACCCACTTGCAACCAATTGCCTTCCGCCCCTTTGGAAGCTCAACAAGCTCCCATGTATCGTTCTTATGAAGAGATTCCATCTCCTCCTGCATAGCCCCCTGCCACGAATCAGCCTCCGAACTCTGCTCGGCCTCTCTGAATGTAGTAGGCACTAACTCATCGATACTCTCCACCGGAAGTGCATACGCAACTGTGTCGGCATACCGTGCTGGCATCTGTATGTTTCTCCTCTGTCTCCGAACCGCAATAGGATCTTGAACCTGAGCCGTCGGTTCCTGATCCTGCACATTTGTACTCGTATCCTCCGTGTCACCGTCATGCTCGCCTGGCGTCACCTCAGTCGGCACCTGCATGGATACTGTACCATCTGGACAATGTGGAGCTGCATCGATCTCCACCACCTGCGATATCTCCTCCGTCGGGTCGCTCTCCACCTGATGAGAGCTGGGAAGCTTCAAGATAGAAGCCTCATCGAATGTGACATCCCTACTCAGCACAATCTTCTTATCCACTGGATCCCAAAGCTTGTATCCCTTGACACCACGCTTGAATCCTACAAATATGGCCTTCCTAGCTCGAGGTTCCAATTTATCAGTTCTAACATGATAATATGCAGGGCACCCGAATACCTTGAGCTGGTCATAGTCATGTGCTGGCTTTCCCGACCACATCTCCATAGGGGTTTTCCCCTCAATCGCAGATGAAGGCAGCCTATTAATGAGGTGGCTCGCATATGTAAGTGCCTCAGCCCAAAAGATCTTCTCCAAACCACTCTGCGACAATAAGCATCGGATCTTCTCCAGTAAAGACCGATTCAACCTCTCTGCCACCCCATTTTGCTGCGGTGTATGACTAACTGTGAAGTGTCTCTCTATGCCCTCGTCTCGACATAGCTGCTGAAAGGGGTCAGAAGTATACTCACCACCGTTGTCGGATCGCAACGTCTTGATCTTTCTCCCAGTCTGCAGTTCCAATCTCTTCTTCCACTCCACAAACAAATCTAGGACTTCACTCTTCTTCGTCATGGTGTACACCCAACAACGCCTAGAATAGTCATCTACAAAAGTGACGAACCAATGTCTACCACCAAGTGATGCAGTCTTGGTGGGACCCCAAACGTCTGTGTGCACGTAGTCCAGGATGCCCCTCGTCTGATGAATGGCAGTCCCGAACTTCACCTTTGTCTTCTTGCCAAGAACACAGTGCTCACAAAACTCAATCTTCCCACTCTTGGCTCCCTTCAATAGCCCCTGCTTGCACAATGCCTGCAGTGACTTTTCACCTGTGTGCCCCAATCTATAGTGCCAAAGTCTGCTCATGTCCGCTTCTGAAATAGCCGAAGCAACCTGGCCAATCTCGGTGCTTCCCTTCAGATAATACAAATTCCGATTGCGGACTCCCCTCATCACCACCAATGATCCCTTAGTAACCTTCGCTACAGCGTTTTCGAAAGTCACCTTGAATCCCTTCGCCTCCAAAGCTCCAACTGAGATAAGATTTTTCTTCAGTTGAGGAACAAATCTCACCTCCTTCAACTCACGGACTACTCCATCGTGCATCCTAATCCGTACGGTACCTATCCCACAAACGCCACAGGATTGATCATTTCCCATGACAACAACGCCCCCGTCGACTTTCTCAAAAGATGCAAACCAGTCTCGCCTAGGGGTCACATGAAAGGTAGCGCCGGAATCAAGCATCCAATCTGATGCATCCACATGGTTCACCTCCGGAGTAATCAGTAGAGAAAAGCACGAATCATCGGAATCATCGCCTTTCGCAATGTTCACCTCATTGGCCTTCGGGCCCTTTTTCTTGCTATTCTCCTTCTCTTTGAGCTTCGGGCAGTCTCTCTTCCAATGTCCCTGCTCCTTGCAGAATGCACATTGGTTCTTTGTTAATTGGTGGCGGCCTCTAGACTTTGACCTTCCTCTATTACCACCTTTCGGATATGGGCTTCTACCTCTCGTCGACAAGGCCTCTCCTGAAGTACTAGCGCGGGAAGTCTCCTTGTCCTTCCTCCTCAAATCATAGTTGGTCAATGCGTTAGTCACTTCACTATAGCTGATAGAAGATCTCCCGTTCAACAAAGTGAGCACGAAGGTATCATACTCCTCATCCGGTAAGGAGCCCAACAAAATAATCGCCTTGTACTCATCCGATATCTTCTCATCAACATTCGCCAAGTCCGACAACAACTTCGTATAGTTGTTCACATGAGCCGCAAGCGAGGTGCCTCTGGACATCTGGAATCTGAATAACCTACGCAGCAAGTGCAATCGGTTCTCAACACTCTTCGTAAGGTACTTATTGTTGAGAATTTCCCACATCTTCATCGCAGACGTCACCCCAATCACATCATACTTCAGCTCCTGTTCCAAACAGGACCTGATCACCCCACAAGCGTTCCTATTCATTTTCTCCCATACCGCCTCATCATATTTAGGTGGCCTCTCATGGACCATGATGGTCTCTTCCAAATTCTGAGCATTGAGCGCATCCTGTACGTCGCTCATCCACAAACCAAAGTTGATTTTTCCGTCATATTTCACCACACTAATTTTGGTGTTTTGAAAACCAACTTGTATTGTACCCGCCATCGATTTGCTGCTTTCACCTTCTTCTCCCATTGCGAACTAACTCCAAATTGTAGAGAAAGAACAAATTTGATAGAATTAGGAACCACCCAACTGAACCCTAGATCGGATTCCAAATAGATCTCCTATCCACACGAGGAAAGCGAAATCTCCAACGGCAACTCCTAATGCTATCTCCACCGAAGCCGAGAACTCCAAGAACTAAGCTTCACACAAGAATCTTCCTCCACCAAAAAACCCTAGATCTGAAATCTGGGCTCTGATACCACTTGTTGCGCGCAGCGGAAATTTCGGCAGCACTTCGGCAGCACAACAAGAGAGTCAGGTCGCAATAAGAATTCTTGTTTCTCAAAGGGAACAAGAATCTGAAGCCTATATCCTATCAAAGTAGGATATTAGCTCTTCCTCTCGTCAGCTCTAGGACTGCGCGTCGAGGGACCCTAAAAGCTATTACAAATCACACAAAAGCAGTACAACCAATTTTAACGTGGTTCGGCAAATTGCCTACGTCCACGGGGCAAGGAGGGGGGAGATCTACTAATAGAGGGAGAGAATACAAATAGGGTTTACACAAGAATCCAACAAATAAAACCCTCACACAAAACTCTCAGACCTCTCACACAAACTCTCTCTACAAAAGATGCTCAGAACCCTCTT
>NC_033803.1:21504030-21505363 GCF_001876935.1 Asparagus officinalis
AGCTTTTAAGGCCAATTTGGGGATGTCACCATACAGACTGGTATTCGGGAAAGCTTGCCACCTACCAATAGAAGTAGAACATCGAGCAATGTGGGTAATAAAACAGTTAAATTTTGACTCAGAGTCGGCAGGTAAAAACAGATTGCTCCAAATAAATGAGTTGGAAGAAATTAGAAATGATGCATACATAAACTCAAAAATTTACAAAGAGAAAACAAAAATTTTTCATGACAAATCAATTTTGCGAAAAAATTTCTCTCCAGGACAGAAAGTTTTATTGTACAATTCGAAATTGCATCTTTTTCCGGGAAAATTGAGATCAAGATGGACAGGTCCATTTTTTGTCAAACATGTTTTCTCACATAGAGCTGTCGAGATAGAAAATCCTAAAAATGGTAATATTTTTAAAATAAATGGTCAACGTCTGAAACCATTTTTAGAATTTTCTACGCTCGGAGAGGAAGAGGTGTTGGTTCTTCATGAACCTCATTATCAATAAATTAAAAAAAAAATAACAAAATTTGAATAGGTAACATAGGTTAAAAAAATGAAAAAAAATAAAAAAAATAAAAAAAATAATTACTTACAATTTTTCTATTTTGATTTCTTCATCCTCATACTAACAGTAATTGCAGATCCTTATCATCATTGTCAACCGAACAACTGTAAGTTCTTCAATTTTATCTGCTTTACTTTGTGCTTCAGCGAATTTGCATTGAGGACAATGCAATATTTAGGTGTGGGGGTGAGAAATACATATTTTTCTCTTTATTTTACCTTTTTAGTTATATTTTTTTCTTTCTTTTTGTTAAAAAAAATTTATAAAAATATTGTCACTTGCCAAATTAATAGAGTTAAGTAATAATTGATCAAATTGATAGATTTTAAATTTTCTAATTCTTAGTTAGTGACATATTCAAGTTCACCTTTTATGATAACTCCAAATAAAATTCTTAAGAAATGATTTTTCAACTAGTATACTTTACTTAAGTCTTACCTTAGATTTTTAATTAAAAATAATGAAATTTTTGCATGCTTAACTTAGAGTTGAAAATATTTTTTCAAGTTATCTTGATTTACACATTTTTTTAGACTATATATACTTACACATATATATATTAAAAGAAACTAACCTTATAAAGAAGAGTGCGAAAAATAGGCACCACAAAAAAATATATATATATAAAAACTCTTAAATTCAAGGTGATTCTATCTTATAAAGCCTAAGTTGACTGAGCAATTAAGCCCAAGGAGTATCTCTATACTTAATGACCTAAGCCCAATTGGGTTGGGATTCATTGGCCCAAAACTCGTTAAATTGTCACTTAGAAAG
>NC_033803.1:21506350-21508850 GCF_001876935.1 Asparagus officinalis
TGGGCCGGATTTTTATTTTTGAAAATCAAATGCTCATCACTTGAATGGGCCGAAACTCTAAGTGGACTTGATTGCTTCAATTTTTGAAAATGAAATAGCTAAACACTCCATGACCAGACTTGAGGTGGAGTTGAAATCACAGCAAAGAGTTGGGCCGAAATTGTGATCGGACTTGGGCTTGGAATTTGCAAGAAAATTCTTTTGAAAATCAAGTGAACATGGGCTCAAGAATTGGATTTTGATTTTCTTTTGAAAATCAAATAAATCAAAGGTGGAGATTGTTGCTTGGGGCTCAAGACAAATCCAATGGCTCATATTCATTGAAGATTACTATAAATAGGGGTAGAGAGTGAGGGGTTAGAGGTGTGAAAATTTTGTAAACTCCTTTTGGAGAGGAGGGCTACTCTTAATTGAGAAGGCCTTCCAAAAATTGTAACTTTAGTTGCAATTAATAAAAATAATTTTTTCCTCTTTAAATTTGTTCTTTCTCCTCTTTGTTGAATGATGAGGATGGAGATGAAGAGCAATTTGAAGGTTTGCATTTCTTTTCTCTTTTATTTCTTTTTAGTAATTTCTTTATTATTGCTTATTAGTTAGATTTAAATTCATGCTTGTAGTGTAGATTTATTTTCTTGTCTTTTTTATTTCTTTTTGCACTTTAATTTGTAGAGTAGATTTATTTTTCTTGCATTTAATTTCTGCAATTTATTTTGTAGTTTAGATTTTTATTTTCTTTGTAGTTAGATTTATTTCTTGTTCATAGTTTAGATTTTTCTTTTCTTTTTATTTTTGTAATTAGGTTCTTTTTCTTGTTTTATTTCTTAAAGATGTGAATTTAATTCTTGTAGGAAGTTTAGAATTATATGAAACTAGTCTAATTTCCTTTATATTGTATGAATTATTCTCTTGCACTTAAAATGTTCATGTTTAGGATAATCAACTAGAGAACTAATCGGTAGAAGAAGAATTTGATAATCTATGCTTATCTTAAATGGTTTGATAGGTTATGCTTATGAATTCTAGGATTATTATCATGTTGTTGTTCTTATCATGAATAGTAATTTTAACTTAGATGATAATTTGATAGGTTACACTTTCCTTAAATGGTTTGATAATCTATGCTTAATAAATCTAAGTTGAAATATGATAAAAAGAGAATAGTTTATATTTTGTAATTGAAATTGGTTAGTGGATTATATTCTAGATTTCTTACCTCTTTTGAATCCTCCATCTTGACTTTCTTAAATTTTCTTTTCATTCTTAGTTTTATTTCTTGATTTTATTAATTCATATTTCTTGCCTTGTGATTTCATTTATTCTTTAATTCTTCCTTCTCTCCTCTAAAATTCAATTTATTATCTTTTGCAAATATTCACAACAATCACTCATCACATTCACTCCTAATTGTCATGCACAAAACATAAGAACCATTTTTAATAATCTCTTAAAATCACCTTCCTCGTGGGATCGATATTTTTTTTATACTATAACTTGATAAATTGTGCACTTGCAATTTTGGTACATAATTATGTCGCACCAGCAAGGTGCCTTTCATCATCGGACATGTTCTCAACTTTGGACTTCTCTACATATTTTTTTTCTATGAGCCCTAGGATGTCAAGATCAATGCAACGAAGGTAAATTCTTATTCTAGCCTTCCAATAAGCAAAATTAGTCCCTGTGAAGAGTAGTGGACTAGTGGTGGATTGTCCTTCCAACATATGCATATTCAAAGAGGCCTCCATTAGATCTTTTCTCTAAGGTTGTTAAACCAAAAACTGATATAGAGACCACGCTCTGATACCAATTGTCGGACCCTAGAGGGGGGGTGATTAGGGTCAAGAGGCTCTAATATGAAATAAAAATTAAGCACAAGCAAACCACAAAGCAGTAAAGCAATTAAAGTAAGAGAGATAGGGTTAGGAGTTCGTTATCTTTGACGCGCGATGTGTTAACGAGGTTCGACCCGCTGACCTACGTCCCCGCTCCCCACTCTCGAGGAGAAATCCACTACACACCCGGTTTGGAAGCCGGAACTTCGTCTACACAGCGATCCCACACGATCTCTCTCACTACACAGTTTGATCTCAACAGATCACACACTCACACAGCAGAAGAAAAGATGCAAGAACCTCTCTTTACACAGCCCCTATAGCAAAGAGTAGGTTTATTGAAGCTGGGAAGTGAATCATACTTAAAACAGAGAGAAAACAGGCTTTGAAAATTTTTCTCAGGAAACTGAAAGCTCTCTCTGGTTTTTGCAAACGTTAGGGCTAAGGAAGAAGAAGAAGTCTGGGGGGTTTTTATAGAAGAGATTAAATCATTTTAAAACAAAACCCAATCTTCCCATTTAGGAAGATAATCTTCTTTTCAGATTGTTAGCTCAGACTGTGCCAAACACTATTAAGTGAAAGCACAACAAACGAGGCAAAACGACCGTTTAAAAAAGTCGCGGTTGACTGAAGGAAATTTCGGTCGGAATGGTCATGGGAGCGGTCGA
>NC_033803.1:21513850-21557929 GCF_001876935.1 Asparagus officinalis
TTTTTATTTTTTTAAAATAACTAGGTATTCTAGACGGAAATTTTCGTCTAGAATAGTATCCTAGACGGAAATTTCCGTCTAGAATACATAGGGTATTCTAGACGGAAATTTTCGTCTAGAATAGTATCCTAGACGGAAATTTCCGTCTAGAATACATAGACCAGTTTTTTTAAAAAAATTCAGCCAATAAACCCGCGAATGCCTTCCTTTCCCCCCTAAAACGAATAATTCATCCCCAAATTTGTTTTCATTTCAGGAAACCCCCTCCTACTCCTCCCTCCACCGCGTCCCCCTCCTCTCCCTCTCCCTCCTCAACCTCACCCCCTACCCCTTTCTCCCCCTCTACTCCCTCTCCATCCATGGCCTCCACCACCTCTCCCTTCTCCACCTCTCCCGCCTCCTCTTATTGGGAAGTGACGTCATCGTCGAAGGAGGAGATCGGGATCGTGGGGACCTGCTGCGGGCGTCGGCAGAGATCCTCGAGGAGGGGACAACGGTGGTCGTCATTAGGCTGAAGGACGTGGGGGATTTGAAGTATTTGGGTATGTATGCAGGGATCGTGGGTGGGAAGAATTTTGAGGAAAGATCAAATTTTGATGGGGGATTCAACAAGCTTGGAGTTGCAAGAATCAGGGTAGGAAGAACTGAGGAAAGAGGCGCGAAAGATCGAAGGGGATCTCGACGTCAAGCTCTCCTCCTACGCCAAGCTAGGCACTCGATTCACTCAATCTCCGGGTAATTCATTTGCTCGGGTCCCAGATCTGAATCCATTTGATGCAAAAACTTTGCCACTTTCTTGATTTTTGTCAAATAGTTTACTCCAATTCGATTAAGATCTGCAGGTGATATGAACTCGTGATTTTGTTTTCGAAAATTTTAGGGGTAATGTAAGTGAAGGATGTTGTTTGAATCTTCTAGTGTATATAAAGGCTAAATGTTGGCTTTTTGTTTGGCTTTAAATCTCAGAAGTTTAGCTTATCCTTACAGTTATATGGCCTTTTGTTTAGGTTCAGTTTGAATTTGAATAGCAAAATGGAGTATCTTGTATGTGTACCAGATTCTAGTTGAAGCAGCTCATTTTATATTTTCATTTGAGTAAATCAAAATTTTGATCTTCTGTCAACCAGTCACCTGTGAACTTAAGAATTTCACATTATCCCTACTGCATATTATCTTTTATTTTTAAATTTTATTTTAAATTTCAGTTGCAAAGTGGAAGCTCTTATGCACTTTAGATTCTAGATAAAGTAAAGGGAGCTTTAAATGTTTAAATTTATCTGTAAAAGTTGATTATTATTCTGTCATACCTCTTTTATAGACTGTCACAGTTGATCATATTGTTGAAATTCTTCGATACTTGTTTTGTCATGTTATCCATGACTTTAGTTTCGATGCAGGAAATTTCTTGTTGGTAGAGTTGCAGCTGAAGAAGAAAGGTATAGTTTCTGTTTTAAATATTAGATAGAAGAGGGAATGTGCTGATCGATGCATTTTCTATCATTTGTTAATGTTTTAGCAGGTCCGGTTCCTGTTGCCCATATGGAGAAGGCTGGATTCTCTTAGGGCAAGGGTTTTAGGTCATGGAGTCCGTATTCCAGTATGAGTATTCCAGTATGAAGAGCGATGAATCAGAGTGATGGTACGTTAACAAAAACTGTAAAAGAGGTATATTTTCAGTCATGTATCCATGTAGCCTTTCTTCTATGCCACCTAGATTAGGATATTTTCAGCGATGAACTCGTGATTTTTGTTTTCGAAAATAGTTTCCTCATAATCATTCCTTTTGTCTTCACTAATGCAGTGTTCACTAATTACTTTGTATTTGCATTGTATTTTTATTTGAATGAATATATGTATTCTTGTTCTTGTCTATGAGCTTTGATCTCTAAAGCTTGTATGAATATATGTTGCAACTTAATAAGGTGATTATTATTGTTGTTATGCTACATTAACGAACTCGGTTTCTTGTTTTAATGCTTTGTTTCAATCTTGACTATTGCAAATGCAACCATAATTTTTAAAGTTTGGATAACAAATGTAATTGCCTTGGTACATTACTGCTATGCAAGTAGGCAAAGAATGTTTTTTCCCCTTCTGATAGTTAACATTGGAAGGGTATTTCATCTTTTGGTAATTAGAAACAATGTAGGTCATTTTGTTAGCAAATTGAAAGAACTGTATGCCTAAATAATTGAAAGTCATAAACTTTTCCTATGTGGGATGCATTTTGTAGGCAGAAACATAGCTACTTGTAGATTGCTAAAGTGAAAGGCATGCATGATGGTGGGGCTGAAGGGAATCGTTCCAAGAAGGTGAAAAGCGAAGATACATGCGATCATTCTGACAAAGGCGAGGAAGATGTTGAAGAGGAAGAGGCAAGGAAGAATAGGCTTGGGCTTAATAAGAAGAGTGATGATGATGATGAGTTGATTGCGAAGGGAAAATCCTATGTGAATTCGTGTAAATAATTGATGTAAAAGTTTGTAAACAATTTTTTTCTAGTATTTTGGTGACTGTATTATTTGAATATAATAGGATTTGATATTGGAATATAATTATATTTTGCTGGATATGAATATAATTTCTTTTTGGTCAATATTATGTACATGCATCCCAAGTAGATTCTGCAAAAAAAAAAAACTACTGTAGCAAAGTATCCTAGACGGAAATTCCGTTTAGGATACTAAAATTCCGTCTAGGATGCCTTTTTTTAAAAAAAATTAAAAAAAAATTAAAAAACATTAATTTCCGTCTAGAATGAGTATTCTAGACGGAAATTTCCGTCTAGAATACTCATTCTAGACGGAAATTTTTTCCGTCTAGAATGAATTATTCTAGACGGAAATTCTGTCTAGAATAATCCGTCTAGGATGTATTCTAGACGGTTTTTAATTCCGTCTAGAATATTCCAATAATCCGTCTAGGATGTATTCTAGACGGTTTTTAATTCCGTCTAGAATATTCCGTCTAGGATGTATTTGAGACGGAATTTCCGTCTAGAATACTGTATCCTAGACGGAAACATTCTAGACGGGTATTCTAGACGGAATTCCGTCTAGGATACGCATCCTAGACGGAATTAGTGCATCCTAGACGGAATTTTCCGTCTAGGATGCCTAATTTTTTAGCAATGAAAGAGATGAATTTGCCTTTATTGATCTCTGAAATTGGAATTCATATCCGTTCTTGTTCTTTGAATTACCAAAATTTCCTCCCTATTTTCCTCTCTTTTCTTCCTCTCTCTCTCTCTCTCTCTCTCTCTCTCTCTCTCTCTCCCCTTCTCTTTTTCTCTCTTCTTTCTCTCTCTCTCCTTCTCTTTCTCTATATATATATATATATATATATATATATATATAATATTTTATATTATTTAAAAATAGGATTTCAGGGTCCATTTTCAGAAAGCAATAAAAATTTACCCACAACACATTCTGAAAATTCTAAGACCAATGACGTAATTCTCATGTCCATCTGATTAATAGAAAAATTATTAAAAATACAAATACGATAGATGTTAGTAGACGCAATACCGTCTCAAAATAGTATTTTAGTCTATGTTGTTAAAATACAACAAAACTTTAACCACAGCATGGTCTTGATATTCTAAGATTAATGGTTCAAATTTCATTCCCATCTGATCAATAGAAAAATTACTAAAAATAAAATAGTATCAGTTTTCAGTAGACTCGCGATACCGAGGCTGAAACTGGGAATCAATCTCAAATCGATTCTAATCTGATCCATTCATCCCAAAATGATCACCAATCTTAATAAAACTCATTTATTATCATTTATATTAATATTTTCAAAATTTTTAGGATTTTACGTTCATCCCCCAAAGAATTTCATCCTCGAAATTCCGTAATCGTATCTTATAGATTAATAATATGAGAAAATCACATTGAGGGAATAATCCAGACAAGGAAACCCTTATATACACATCTCATACCATTAATCTCTAGATATGAAATAAAGAAATATCTACACTTAACAATCTAGAATGCAAATACTCTCACTTAACCCCTAACTAAGCGGAACTAGTACATCGGACGAAAAAAATAAAACAAGGAACCCCTCATATATATACCATGTGTTCCGAATGATTAGAAGCTAAATATTAATACCCTCACTTTTTCTAGGAATTTCTATCGGACTCTAAACATGAATTTTAGAAAACTTTATTCTAGCTCCACGACTTGACATAGGATGATCCTAAGAGAAACTCCAATGGTACTTCATTCCTCTATAAATGGAGTACCATTGGCTCCAATGGTGCAACTGTAACACCCTCTATATTAAGAGGATGCTACAGTAACCCTCTATATTTGAAGGGTTTGGGATAATATAGAGGGATCCCTCTATAATACTATTCATAGATTTTAATTCCAATTTTGCCTTCCCATCTCATTATAACTTTTCATAAATATCAATTGTATCCTTGAATATAATTAAGCTAATTATTTAACTTAATATAATTTTAAATTTACTTATCTATTTTAAATAAAAATTATATCATTAAAACTGTCTTGTCGAAACCTTCAAAATGAGCCTAATATTTAAACTTTTAATATTAATTTCAAATTTATCATTATGAAATGTTAAAATGAGCCTAATATTTAAACTTTTAATATTAATTTCAAATTTATCATTATGAAATGTTGAAGTACAGAGAATTTAAAATACATCAAGCTTAAAATAATTTCAAATTTATCATTATGAAATGTTGAAGTACAGAGAATTTAAAATACATCAAGCTTAAAAAAATAACATTATTTCATTACCATGTCTTTGCCATAAATGTTCAATGAGTGCATTCCGAAGTTCAAAGTGAGCCTCCCAATCTTGGATTTTCCTATGTCGAGCTACCGGTAGCTATGGAAATGACCTACCGAAATTTTAGACTGTTGTTACCGTATCTTATTTATATAATGTAATTTCTGTATTCCTGAATGTAGTTCTTTTGGGGCGAGTTATATAGATCCCCACGTATTTATTTTATTAACGAATATTTTTATTTTATTCTATTAAAATAAACTAATTTAAAACGGCTCTAAAAATATTCAATATTAATCTTATTTAAAATGTTTCGGCGAGACGGTTCTAAAGGTATAATTTTTGTACAAAAAATGATAAGTTTTAGTTATTTTATTTACATCATTAGTTTGTTAATGATAGATTAATTCATATAAATATAGAGTATACCATTGGAGCACAACTTTTAGAAACCCTCTATATTTGAGGAATCTTGAAGAATATTCTCTTCAAACCCTCTAAATATAGAGTATACCATTGGAGATGCTCTAAGGATACTGGAACTAGAGCCCTGATACCAACTGTAACGCCACTGTTTTCACACAAGACTACAGTCTAATGTGAACCTAGAGATATTAAACCTACCATGCACCCACACTGTGCAACAACACGTTTCACCATCAAAGTAATATCTCTCTAGTGGAATCAAGTAAAAGTGCAGGTACAAAACAAACAAAATAAGAAAAATAAATACAATAGGCATGATGTAGAACGAAATATCTCATAAATATAATCATGTCTCAAATGAATAAACTAGAATATATCTGATATCTGAAATAACTATGAAATGTCTCAATATGAGTCAACTGAAAATAGTACTGAGGCACACTGCCTTTACAAGATGGAATACAAAACTCTAATGTCTGAAATAAAACATAAAACCACGGTGGAGTCATAACTACTAAAACTATGTGACAGTGACTATGATGGAAATCTGTCATCCTGTGTCTCTACGAAACTCTGAGCTACTACCTGAAAGGAAGCTAAAATAAAAAGAGAAACAACAAGAGCGTCAGAGCAAAGCAATTTCACCTTCATCCGCCCTTAGCGGAAGGGCTGCTAGATGTAGTGGATGCTCTATCTATTAAGCATAGTCAACCTAGATCATTTGCCCTATGTCTAATGGAATTAATAGTTATAAATTTACAATACGAGACATAGTACGTCGAGCGAAATAATCCAAACAAGGAAACCCTCATATATATACCATATATCTTAAATTTTAGATAACTAAATATTAACCCCGGACTAAGAATGGAACAAAGCAATACAAGATAATAATGACTTTATAATGAACATCAGCATATGTAAATCTCATGTACTCGCAAGAACAAGGTATCTTAGTCATATATATGTCTCAAAAAATAAGTCGTCTCACTTTTGGCGTCCAACCAACTCAGGCTATCATATAATCATCATGATGTAATCTCATGCAATATTCTTATTCATCGCATTATCATGCGCAACAGACTACCTAATCAGTATCCTAAATAGTGTACACAGCTCATTAGTCTGATCGCGATCTCAGTACGTAACATGAGCGCGGGACGGCCTACCATATATGTATCCCCAAAGACAGCTTACTAGCCTCATCGCACCCACGTGCGGACGGACTGCTAGACTAAGCATCCAAACCCGACTCAACGGCGTGTACAAATGGAATATCGATGCACTACCCCACGTAGTACTGAATTGAGTTCATCAACGATATCAATCTCGTGTATAAACTGTGTATATCTGGTATATCGACGCACTATCCCAAATAGTACTGAGCTGTGCTCATCAACGATATCCAACTCATGCATGTAAATAAACATATAACTCAAGTGTAATCAACTCAACACTTGTCAAAATTCCTTTTGAAATACTCATATGTGTACTACGACACTATTATTGTGCGTTCATGTCTGTACGTGTATCATCGTACGGCTCGAACCCCGCGTTCACGATTTAAACGTACAAAAGAAAATACCTCAAACAAAAGAACATAAGTATCATATTCGTGAATAGTACCGTATGCATGAATAGTGATAGTACTTATAAATAGTAACAATACTTATGAATAGTACCCATATGTGTAAACAATAACAGCACGTATGAATAGTGTCCGTATGTATGAATAGTACGATATATATATTAATAGTAATAGTACTTATACCCATACTCATAAATAGTAACCGTACTTATGAATAGTACCATATGTATGAATAGTAATCGTACTTATGAATAGTACCGTACATATGAATAGTACATGTCTTTATGAATAGTACCGTATGTATAAATAGTACATATATGAATAGTACTCGTATAAATAGTAACAGTTTTTCCAACGCTAGACATATATGTATAGTTCTAGCTAGCAATATCATATCTTCAGGAATTTGGTCTTATATTCTATTCATTAATTTTGATCAATATTATATCTTTTCTTTATTTTTTGGATATGATCTAAAATTCATCAATATCATAATTTTTCATCAATATCAAAATTTATTGGGGATGCGTTTGGAAAGAGATGAACTTGCCTTTATTGATCTCTGAAATTGGAATCCCTATTCGTTCCTGTTCTTCGAATTGCAAAAATTCCCTCCCTGTTTTCCTCTCTTTTCTTCCTCTCGGTCTCTCTCTCCTTCTCTCTCCCCCCTTCTCTTTCTCTCTTTCTTTCTCTCTCTTCTTTCTTCCGTTGCGTCTATGAGAAATGAGTGAGGGGTGGTGGCCTTTATATAGGAAAAATGAATGGGGGTAGGTGGCACAGTAGGTGAGATAGGTGAATAATATATATATATATAATTTTTTTATATTATTTAAAAATAGGATTTCAGGGTCCATTTTCAGAAAGCAATAAAAATTTACCTACAACACCACCTCAAAATTCTAAGACCAATGGCATAATTCTCATGTCTATCTAATGAACAAAAAAATTATTAAAAATACAAATATAATAGATGTTAGTAGACGCGATAGCGTCTCAAAATAGTATTTCAGTCTCCGTTGTCAAAATACAACAAAACTTTAACCACAACATGGTCTTGATATTTTAAGATCAATGTCGTAAATTTCGTGCCAATCTAATCAATATAAAAATTACTAAAAATAAAATAGTATCAATTTTTAGTAGACTCGCGATACCGAGGCTGAAATTGCGAATCGATCTCAAATCGATTCCAATCTGATCCATATCATCCTAAAATGATCAACAATCATAATAAACCTTATTTATTATCATTTATAATAATATTTTCAAAAATTTTGGGGTTTTACATTAATGTTACCATTTAGTTGATAGGGATACACGTTATTGTTAAGTTTACAGCTTGGTTATTAATGTTACAATTTACTTGTTAAGTTTACAGCATAGTTGTTAAGTTTATATGTTAGTTGTTAATGTTATAATTTAGTTGATAAGATATTTGTTAGTTGTTAAGTTCAGCTTGGTTGTTAAAATTTGTTTAGTTGTTAAGTTTACATCATAGTTGTTAAGTTTATACATTGGTTGTTAAGGTTATAGTTTAGTTAATAAGGATACACATTAGTTGTTAAGTTCACAGCTTGGTTGTTAAGGTTACAGTTTAGTTATTAAGTTTACATCGTAGTTGTTAAGCTTATATGTTGGTTGTTAAGGTTATAGTTTAGTTGATAAGGATACGTGTTAATTGTTAAGTATATAACTTGGTTGTTAAGATTATGGTTTAGTTATTAAGAATACATGTTAATTATTAAGGATACAATTAATTTATCAAATTACACTTTAGTTGTTTAGGTTACATATTAGTCATCAAATTTATGAGTTTTTTTTCCATGTGATTTACATGTATGGCCATGTTACTTCGAAAGTTGCTTAGTCCTTCAATAGTTGGATAAGAAAAGCATGAATGTTATAAATCTAACCTTTGGTGGAGACGATATACAAGCAAATTATGGAGCGCATACATGATAGAAGGACTTTGGCAGCAAGCATTGGATATTTATGTCCAAAAGCTGAGATAGTACTGAGAGATAGTATTCATTAAGGAAACTACTTACATGTTACACATTCAACAAAAGATATTTTCAACATAGTCATTCACTGTGGTAGTGGTGAAGGCTCCACGCAAGGCGGTGGTGGTAGTAGGGAATTGGGAGAAAGCGGTGACGAAGAGATTGGTGGTGGCGGAGGATATGGGCAGTGGTAAATTTTTTTTGGTTGGGGGAGGCAATGAATTCAGTGATGATGGTGGTGAATTTAGCAGAGGGGGTGGAGAAAAGTGTGATGATGGGGCAGCGAAAATGGTAATTCTGCAAAAGCGAAGATGAATATTGTAGCAATGGAGGCGAGTAATGTGGCAAAGGGTTCAATAATGACGCATCATCTCTCGCTATTATACAAAAAAAATCCTAACCCTAGTTTTAGATAATTACGAAGATGGATGAAGAAGAAAGGTGAATTTTTTTGGTTTGTGTTCGTAGATATAGAGGAGAGAGAGAGAGAGAGAGAGAGAGAGAGAGGCCCTAAGAAGTAGAGGTATAATGGAAAAAAGAAAAGTAATGATTATGTGGCGTTAGATTTGGGGATTAGGAGCATAAAAATTGGATTTGAGATTTTGGCATGTTGACTTTGTCTCAGGGTGGGGCATATTTGCTTTCTGATTTCAGGGGCTAGAAGCATTTTCTCCTTTAACTTAATGAAATTGTACCCATTATGTATAATACAGAAGGTCAGATAAGACCCAACCAATTCTAGTTAAGAATACAAAAATGTCAATTAAGTACTAACCCCTTATGCTCTAATTGCGTTTAAAAAAATAAAAAAAGAGGGAAACCCACATAGAAGCATATAGTGATAAGCTTATCAAAACGGGTTGGCTCAATCTAGCCCTACCTGACCCTGCCCGGATTTACTAATTCGGGTTGGGCAAAAAGCCAAACCCGGGCCTGGTCTAGACCTGGTTTGGGTCTAGATCTGGGCAGATGTGGGTCGAGCACCGGGCCAAACCAATTTTTTAACTTGTTCTTTTCTATTTGCAAAAAAAGTCAGTTCAAAAGTAATTAAGAAGATGTGATATTTTAATTAAGAAAATCAATCTTATTATTACTCACTTATATAATTATACAATTTGCAAATTTTATAGAAATTAATGATAAAAATAACTTCTTTAATCAGTAAGAATTATAATATTTTTTAAAGATTGTCACGCCACAATAGTAAGGGTGCATTCGGTCTAGATACAGCTCAGATAAGATACTTACCATATCCATATTCGCATATCCATCTCAGATATGGATATAGACACAAACATACCTCGGTAAGAAAAATTCATATCCATATCCACTAAAATTAGATACAGATATGGATATACATGTGGATATATAAGCGGATATGCATGCGGATACAAAACAGATATGAGAAAACTAGATAGTATTTGTTGATGGCTGATATCAAACAGTCAATGAGATCATGTTATTTGGTTGATGGAGGTCCTCTAACCATCTGAATATTTGGTTCTAAGGTGGGTTGTTCTTTCCTGCACGAGTAGAACATCATAAGAGGGTAGAGTTGGGTTCTCCGGTTGTTCCTCCAATGATCAAGTCAGTAATTTGCTTAGGTGGATAAGTAACTGAACCGTAAAAGTTTATAAGCATTGTGGGTAGAGATAAAAGATATTACCTTTATGCTAAAAATAATAACCATACTTATAGTGATAGTAGACGGGTATGATGGTAACATTGACCCAGTATGGGCTGGCAGCCAAGTCAGCATCTACTTTACAGGTATCGATCGATGAGTGGAGGGGAGGTCACTTCTGTGTTTAATGTGAAGTGATCGTAGCATGCGGTGTCGACGTGGTTCAATGTGTCATAAAGGCTATTGATGATAGAAAAATGATGGTGCTGATCATGTATTTAATGGAATTTATTGTGAGGTGATTGGTTGTCAGTGCACTGGAGGGGGCTTGAGCCTCGATGTAGTCATCACCTTTCTACCCATCCGGTAGAAGGTCAAGAAGTACCAGCTTTTAAGTCGCCCTTGCCAGATGTCGGCCAAATGGTCAGTCAAGTAGGTTGGTCAAGAAGTCGGCTTAGCCAGGGGTCAACATATAACGCCTTTTGAGTAGCCCTCATGAGATGTCAGTGTGTCGAGTCAACCGAGCTAGGTCTTTGGTTATCTTTAAGTGAAGAGCTGGCTCGAGTATGCATATGTGGGACACTTGTTTGCTATTGATTAGAGATTACATTTTAGCATTGTTGATGACTAAGATCACAAAGTTAGTTAGTTTGGATCTGGGGCGGGATCGATTCCTCTCGGGCCCTCATCAGGATGAGGTAGAGAAGATTGACGAGATGGAGCCACCTCCTTCTATGACTTTATACCTAGTTCTTGAACTGAGGTTGTCGATCATGCTGCACAAGCAAAGAATTCATAAGAGGACAGGGACCGGTTTCCCCGTGGTTCCTCTGACGATCAAGTCAGCTAGTGAGCTTGAGTGGGGAGGGGGAAGGTCAGGAACTGATGAGGTTCTGAAGGGAGTTGTGTGCATGTCAGAGGGAGATCAAGTAATTTGTCGCTCTTGATGAGGCTAGCATATAGTGAAATTTTTAGAGGGAGAGGTCTCTTCTGTTTAGTCAAAAGAGCAAGAAAAAAGCCCATCCTCAAGTTAGGGTAGTACCTTTATATATACTTGGTGTGTGAAGGGCAGTGTCATCATTTTATTCGAGCACAGAAAGGCGGGGAAGAAATGCAAGCTGGCAGGTGAGTCATCCCCATTTGACAAGTGTCGCTTAGTGACTGGGAGGTCACTTTGGCATAGGAGAGGGCATCTCTACATTATCCGGGAAGTGATGGTGTGACAGGGCACTCTGGCAGCTGAGCTGGCCTTTAATTTACAGATGTCGGCCGGTGACTGGAGGAAGAGTCACTTCAGCATAGGACGGAATATCTCCGCATTATCCAGGAAGTGATTGAAGGGGTGCAAAGTGCAGGTAGTGTGACAAGTCATAGAGACTATCGAGCTAAGGTCATGATGAGATCTGACTACGTGTGGTGGTGTTGACACATATTCAGAAGAAGAGATCCGAGGTGGGTATTATCCTTTAGATCAACTGAGAAAAACCACCCTTCGAGTCATCCATGAAAAGTGTCAGATTGATGGTCGAGTAGGGTCTTGGTTAGTCGTATTCGAGAGAAGGTCTATTGATCCTACCTTTCGAGTCGACATGGATAGCATTGATTTGACGAGTCGGCGGAATAGGCACCTCTGCTAGACTTCGACCATCAAGTTAATTAGGGCCGCGTCCTCAAAGATGTGTCCATCCATCCTTCATCCATACATTGCATTTTTGGTAAATAGGAATACCATAACAGTTGACCCTTTTCGCTTGGAGTCGGCTTGAGCCAGTTCCGAGTGAAATAAGATAAGCTTCCTATCCTTGTAAATCCACTTGATATGAGAAACTGAAGATCTTTTGCTATCTGACGTGGCTGACATCATCAAGCACCCCTCTGTCTGACATAGCTTCGTTCTTATTGGTTTATGCCATTATGTATTTTAACCGCTATTTTGGGAAGCAAAGTGTCCTGGAATTAATGGGAGGCAGACCGATTTTCGAGCATCGAGATGTGGGGCAGTAAAGAGGTTGTGCTTCATGTTTCAAGTAAAACGGTTAAGATTACCAGGTGGATTTTAGCCGTTTTCTTCAAGAACATCGCGTCCCTTCAGATTAACCTAAAATTACCCTACAGGGGGGGGTGAATAGGGTATATGCTAATCTAATCAAATATTAATGCCAAATTAAAACTTATTAACAATTATCCTAGCAAATATGATATACAACAAATTATATGCAAGGATAGGTAATTAAAACAAGGGCGATATAAACATGAGATAATGGCGTAAGAAAGCAATAAGCAATGAGCATAAATAATACGGCAAGGTAAACTCAAACATATAATATGATCATGGAGTTTGGTCACCCTTAACTTACGTCTCCGCTCCTCACTCACGAGGAGAATCTCTACTAACAACCAATTTTTAACGTTCACCGAAAATGTTTACAAGTCACATAATCAGTTTTCTAGCTCACCGAAAACTTTCACAATTCACACTATTGTAATCACACAATATACCCTCTAAGTGTTGGCTTAGCCAGTATCGACTTTCTTAAGTGTTTGGATTTATAACCTCTCCCTAGGCTTTATTACTGATGCCACCCCTCTTGGAATCGACCCCGTCTCTCACCACACACTCCTCTCGGTGTACTTGTGTATTACAAAGTGATCTCATAAATATTCTTAATTATAAAGATTTTGTTCTCTAATAAGATGAGAACTCAATTAAGCTCACTCTTAATATATCACTTACCACAACCCAATAATATAGTGTATGAAAATACTAAAAGCTTAATAGGGATGTGTGTGATCAATGAGTACAAATGAAATCTAACTCAAATTAATCTAGCAAATGTAAATATAAAAATTTAAGATTAAACAAGCTAGATAATTGAGTTTAGTAAACTTCTCCAAAATCACAAAGAGATATAAAAGAGAGGATGAGGATGAATTCCTCAAACTGAAAATGTAGGGCTCCTCTTTGTGAAAACCTCTTCACACAAAAACAAACTTGAAACAAACTCTTAAACACCCTTAAACCCTGTTAAAATTGTTTTAAAAACTTTTGTGATTAGTTGGTGTGTTTAAGGAAAATGGGTATATATAGGTTACAAGAGCCAAGCCTAAGAACCTAGCAAAAATCAATAAAAATATCAAAAACAATAAAATTTGGAAACTAGTCATTATGATACAACGACCATATCATCTGTCGATTGATTACATGTGTCAGTCGACTAATGCCTGCATTGGTCGATTGATGTTTTATCAGTCGACTGAGCAAACAAAAACAACTATCTACACTTCACTTCATCAGTCGACTGATCACTATAGTGAGTCAACTGATAACGTGCACACAACCTATTATAAACAATAAAAATCAACTTTAAAGCCTCTTTAAAAATATCAAATAAATTCCAAAAAATGCAAAATTTGGGGAAATATTTATAAACATGAAAATGAACATGTTACAAAAGGAATTTTTCAAATATCATCCCTCTTTTTTGAAATATCTTCAATTTGCAAAAAACTTGTAAATACACGTATATATAAAACACTTGATTTTTGATTTTAAACCATGTTTTGAAACCTTTTGAGTTGCTTTTATAGACTTAATAAAAGATATATACAATGATTGATTAGTCCATAAGCTAATAACACAATATTTTATCAAAAATACTTATATTGTGATAAAATAAGAATTGCGTGGGTATATAATATTGAGCTTAAAGTAATCGCACACAAATCCTAAATAATTTTACCCAAACAGATTGCATATGAAGCTTGTTCTTGAATCGTTGACTTGATTTGTATAAGCTTCATTTGTAGTATAGCTCTTGGATATTTGCACTTGGGTATATAATGAACACAGAAGCACTAGAAACACAAGTTATAAATTGTTTGTTAAATCATCAAAACAAGATTAGAGAGTAGGCTCATAAACATGAGTCCTAACAATCTCTTCCTTTTTGATAACGACAAACAATTTCTCACTAACAATCTCCCCCTTTTTGATGATGACAAACAATTTCTCATTTTATTTATAAAAATAATCATTTGATTTATAAAAATTCAACAAGATACTCTCTTTTTCTCCCCCTTTGGCAACATCAAAATGGGGAAAATGATAAATTAGAGAGCTTAAGCTCTCCCTACTTATAAGCATGGGTGAGTATAAATAGGGATTGCTCCCCCTATTTAAAAGCCACATTGAATAAAAATGAATAAATATGACAAGAGAAAACAATAGATATAGGTGTTCACAACGATTACATATATGCATTTGCCTCACAAAAAATATATAAGTATGATAGTTAAGAACCAAACAATAGATATAGGTGTTCACAACGATTACATACATCGTTCAACACCAAAACAAACCAAAATGTATTATTCAAACTACAAGCCACATGGTTTAAAATACTACAAACCAATTAAACACAGTTTAATACATGCCAAAATAAAAAACCATAGTTCATCAAAAAGAAACACAAGCCAAAGGAAAGTTGTCTTAATGAGGCTGAATGCCCTGGACCCGGAGGAGAAGGAGAATGATGTATAGCCCTGAAGAGATCATCAAGTCTACTTGCAATGTTGGCCATATCTACTTCTTGATTGTTCCTTAGACTCTCAATACTCTTCTGAATCTCTGGCTGGGTATTCTCAATGCTCTCAAATCTCCTTTGACCAACTCGATGCCAACTTTCAGCTTCGGCATGAAGCTTAGTCAACTGAGAATAAACTCCCTCTTCTAACCTATCCATTCAATCAACAATATAACTAGGGATGTGGGAAGAGGATCTAAGAGGAAAATGACCAAGAGCCCTAGAACTAGATCCAGAAGGCGATGACTCTCTAGAGGATTTAGAATCTGAGGATTTAGAATCTGAGGATTTAGAAGGAGGGTTACGAGCTGGAGGATTATTTAGTTCAAGTTGTGTGACAGGTAAACCCATCCTATGAAGAGCAGAGGAATCAAAATAGGGTTGGATTTTGATAGAGGTCTCATTTGATAAATCGACCTCAAAGTAAATGAAAATCTTGGTTAATGGCCCCAAATGGAAGGAATGTGGAATGATCAGTAGCCATAATATCAAAGATAACCTTGCCCCACTTGAGATCAATATTCCCGACAATAGCATAAATACCACGAGTGAGTTCATGGGAATAATGACTATACCCCCCAGTTTTGGAAATTAAATTGAAGTAGATAATATGGCTAATGATTTTGGCCAAATCAGAAGTAGACTTAGAATCAAGTGGAAGACGTTTTCTAGGAAGAGTCAAAAAAATTTCCACAACAAGATCATCATAAATAACATCATCTAGCAACGTGTCCTCTAGTGGAATGTCAAGAATTTTTGACAATTGATTGGCACAAAATAAGATATGACGACCCTTGACTTTAGATGAAATAAAGCGGGTATTGGGATCAGCTGAAGTTACTTGTAAATTTGCATAAAACAAACGTACAAGATGAGGATAGTGAGGTTGATCATTAACACCAGTAAGTAAATCAAATAATTTAGCATCTCCAAAGTAAGTGCTCAAGAGAAAGTGATTAAAATCATCAAATTTTACAAATCTCCTAGGAAAAGTTTTAATTGAAACAATGTACGATATTTGCCAATTAGGGTCAGATCTTTAAGATATTGGTCATAGTACTCATAATTGGCCTCGGGAGAAGGAGAGACAGGAGCATGAGAGGATGAGGCTTTCCCTCTACCAGTTCTAGGATGTTTAGCAAGGCCTCTAAACATTATGATGGGATAAGATAACTTAAGAGCAATAGCACTCCTAAAAGACAAATTTAACAAACTCTAGAATGCAAACAGAGAGCTCTAATGAAAGGAACAAAAGATATGAGATGATTATACCTAGCAAGGAAGGAATCAAGAAGGCTCAGGAGCTTGAGGATCAACTCCGATTGACTGGGAGGATCGAAAGAGGAGAACTAAGACTAGGTCGGCTAAAGAATGAGAAGAACAGGAACATTTGGGGTTAGGGTTTTATCTATAGGGAAAAATCAAGGGCTGGGATCTGGTCAAAGAACAAGTGGCAGGTTAGGATCATAGCCTAAGTGGATTCGGGTCTCAAACGGGTCGAATTGAAGACAAAATCCAAAACCAAAATCGAAAACTAGAGCTTGACAGTCGACTTATAAGTCGATTAATGTCATCGGTCGACTTATAAGTCGACTGATGACATCAAAATCAATTTTTTAGAAAAATGAACTATGGTTTCTTTAAATCCTTAAAAATTTATAAAAATTCAATTTTATTTTTATTACATATTTCCAAAATATATATATATATATATATAATTTTGATTTGAAATAATTTGGTAAATTTTCATTTGAAACATGAAACAAAAAAATTCATTAAAAAACACAAAAAAATATCAAAAGATCAAACCACATTCAAGTTGTTTTGGCACCCAAACATTTTTAGTGCCGGATTATTTAGGGACATGACCCCTATTATTTAAGCTTAAATCCCTTGGGTTATAAGCTCATTTGGGCGTATTTAGTGCAAGGATATGGTCAAGGCAATATTTTTGCACATGACCTTTTCGATTATAATATGTGCAATGAAAGGGTTGAAATAATTTGTGTTGACCTTGTGGTTGTGCACGTGAATTATTTGAAAAAAATAGATGGTTCTTTGAAATTGTTTTGCAAATGAGAAACTCTTTTCAAATCAAAACAAAATTTGATCAAATGACCAAAACGACCATAATAATCATATTAATACACATGAGCATGTTTATGATGAACTTTATTAGCATGTACATGTGTATGATGTGATGAAGCTTGATGGGATGCACAAGAATTATTTGTCTTGATGGATGTTTGTGTATTATAACAAAATTTAGCAAGATGACCTTTACGGTCATAAATAGAATACTTATAAATTTTGTTATACATGTGTGCATAGTGTGTGGGTTTTTTGGAAGAATTTACATGGGACTGTGCACACAAGTCCATAAGTTTATTATTATTTACAATGCATATTTTTAATGTTGAATCTAAAGATGATATGCGATTCTTAACATGATTCAACTTATTTTCTTGCAAAAAAGCATTGTTATTAGAAGTGGAATATATATCATTATATTTGAAAGAATTAAACTCATTTCTAATCTTCTCTACTTCTAATATGGCTTTGTTTTTTGCAAGAGATAAACTAGCAATTTTAATTTTTAATTTTTTGTTGCTCTCTTTAAGATTAACATTTTCATTAGCAATGACATCAAAACTTAGATACTAGTGTCTCATGATCGGATTTCAAATTAACATGCTTGCTTTTCATATCAATAAATTACGTTACAACTTCTTATACTCATGCATTAATTTTTCATATCCACGAGCGAGTTCATTAATAGAAAGTACATCATCGGTATCAGACTCACATACCTCACTAGGGATATCGCATAGTGGCCGTGTACATGAAGATGCTCTACTAGAGCTTGAAGTGGATTCTGCCAAAGCGCGTCAAATCTCCTCCAAGTTTCCTTGATGTGCTTTTATAAATTTTCATAATTTGTAAGCACTATCAAAATGAGCAAGCTTGTTAGAAATAGAAGAGACAAATACATTATGCAAAAATTCTAACAAAAGCTTATTCATTGTAAATATTCTTTTATCATTTTCACTTCACTTGGATTTCTCCAAAGTGGGTATAATATAAGCACAATCGATTATTTCCCATAAATCAAAATGTCTAGATCTAACAAAAAGTTTAAATCTAATACACCATTATGCATAAGTGAAATTATCAATTCTAGGAGCAATATTAATGGTATAACCTAAGCTAGGTGCACCGTACATATCCATGATATATATATATATATTAATAATATACTATTATATTATACTATATATTTATATATATATCATATATATATATATAATCACAAAACTAGATTAGCAAAAAAACAAAACAAGGATCTTTGACTCTAGGCAGTTAAACCTCAAATCAAAGAGCACCAAGTTCTGATACCAAATAAAATTACCCTAGATGGGGAGGGAGATGAATAGGGTATATGCTAATCTAATCAAATATTAATGCTAAATTATAACTTATTAACAATTATCCTAGCTAATTATGATATACAACAAATTATATGCAAGGATAGGTAATTAAAACAAGGGTGATATTAACATGAGATAATGGCATAAGAAAGCAATAAGCAATGAGCACAAATAATACGCCAAGGAAAACTCAAACACACAATATGATCACGGAGTTTGGTCACCCTCGACCGACGTCTCCGCTCCTCACTCACGAATCTCCACTATTACAACCGGTTTTTAACGTTCATTGAAAATGTTTATAAGTCACACAATTGGTTTTCTAGCTCATCGAAAACTTTCACAACTCACGCTATTGTAATCACATAATACACCCTCCAAGTGTTGGCCTAACACGTGTAGACTTTCTCAAGTGCTCGGATTTACATCCTCTCCGTAAGCTTTACTACCAACATCACTCTTCTTGGAATCGACCCAATCTCTCACCACACACTCCTCTTGGTGTACTTGTGTATTATAAAGTGATCTCACAACAGATATTATCAATTACAAAGATTTTTTTCTCTAATAAGATGAGAATTTAATTAAGCTTGCACTCAATATATCACTCACCATAACCCAATAATATAGTGTATGAAAATACTAATAGCTCAATAGGGATGTGTGTGATCAATGAATACAAATGAAATCTAACTCAAATTAATCTAGCAAATGTCTAACCCAAATTAATCTAGCAAATGTAAATATGAAAATTTAAGAATAAAAAAGTTAGATAATTGAGTTTAGAAAACTTTTCCAAAATTATAAAGAGATGTAGAAGAGAGGATGAGGATGAATTCCTCAAACCGAAAATGTGTAGGGCTCCTCTTTGTGAAAACTTCTTCACACAAAAACAAACTTGAAACAAACTCTTAAACACCCTTCAACCCTTGTTAAAATTGTTTTAAGAAATTTCTTGAGTAGTTGGAGTGTTTTAGGCAAAAGGGTATATATAGGTTACAAGAGCCAAGCCTAAGAACCCAGTAAAAATCAATAAAAATATCACAAATAACAAAATCTGAAAACTAGCCTTTACTGTGCAACAGTCATATCATTAGTCGACTGATTACAGGCGTCAGTCGACTGATGCCTGCATCGGTTGACTGATGTGTTATCGGTCGACTGATGAGCAGATGAAAACCAATATCCACGCTGCACTTCATTAGTTGACTGATCACTGTAGTGAGTCCACTGATAACGTGCATACAGCCTGTTATGAACAGTAAAAATCAACTTTAAACCCTCTTTAAAAATATCAAATAAATTTCAAAAAATATAAAATTGGGAGAAATGTTTACAAACATGAAAATGAACATGTTACAAAAGAAAATTTTCAAATATCATCCTTCGTTTATGAAATCTCTTCAATTTACAAAAACTTGTAAAACACGTATATATAAAACACTTGATTTTTGATTTTAAACCATGTTTTGAAACCTTTTGAGTGGCTTTTATAGATGTATATAATGATTGAATAGTCTATAAGCAAATAACACAATATTTTATCAAAAGTACTCATATTGTGATAAAATAAGAATTGTGTATATATAACATTGAGCTTAAAGTATTCACACACAATATATAAATCCTAACTAATTTTACCCAAATAGATTGCATATGAAGCTTGTTCTTGAATCATTGACTTAATTTGTATAAGCTTCATTTGTAGTATAGCTCTTAGATCTTTGCACCTGGGTATATAATAAACACAGAAACACTAGAAGCACAAGTTATAAATTGTTTGTTAAACCATCAAAACAAGATTAGAGAGTAGGCTCATAAACATGAGTCCTAACATAACCCACGTGGCCCTTTAGAAATCTATAAATAGCTTTGCTAGGGCTGAGAAGATTTCTTTATGAACACTTGCTCTGAAACATATTCAACATCCTTCTAAGCTTTTTGAGAGAAGGAAACTTGTAATGGCATCTCAAGCTTTGATTACCTCATTGGTTCCTGACATTCCCCCTCCCTACTCAAGCTCACTAGCTAAATTGATCGTCGGAAGAACCATGTGGGAACCAGTCCCCATCTTTCTCACAAATTCTTTACTTATGCAGCATGATCAATAACCCCAGTTCAAGAACCAGGTATAAAGTGGGAGAAGGAGGCGGTCCCAGGTCATCAATCTCCTTTACCTCAACCCGACAAGGGCCCGAGAGGAACCGATCCCACCCCGGATCCAAACCAACTGACCGTGTGATCTTAGTCATCAACAGCTTGGCGCCCACCGTCAGGCTCTCCTTTCTTTTTCGATAATATTTGCCAAGGTTCGGACAAGGGCCTGGCCATGTTTGCCCTGCAAAACAACACTAGAGTTGTGCCACTTAAGCTAAATGAAACTCAGAGTTGTGTCACCCAAGCTAAGGAGGTTTGGTCTTAGACGAGGAGAATCGACATAGTCATACTCCTCCATAGCCATAGCGACTATTTTGGGAGTATTCGTCAAGTTGATCATCCACACGATGGAAGACCTCCCATTACCTCTGAAGCTTCTTCATAAAAACTGTAAGGGTTTTGAAGAAAGCAACTCCAGCTCTTGGGGATGAGATTGCGGGAAAAACTCAAAGGCTCACAGTCTGATCAAACTTGTTGGGGGGAAAACAGCCCTGGTTTCTTGAGTTTCCAGGAAATAATCCCACTACAAAGGTCACCTAAACTTTTATGGTCGAAGTATGCAACTCGCATGATCCCCACAAGGAAGATCTGTCTATCCATAGAATGATCCAGCTCCTATTACTCCTAAGGTTTCCTCAAGGGAGATCTGCCTTCATGACCTCAACGAAGATTTGAACTCAGAGGAACCTTGGCTGATGAGATGACAAATAGTACTTCTAGCCACCCATCACCAAGTACTAGAAAATCGCTTGATACTATAAATAGCAAAAGTCGACCCAGGAAGTTCGGTACTGGTAACCTCGCCCTTAATAAAGCCATCATTTGGCAAAGATGCTCGACAAAGAAAACTAATTCCTAACTAGCAAGGTCCCTATATAGTCCTAGAAGAGTTGCATTCCAGCACCTCTCGACTAATAAAGACCCCAAACAGGAGAATCTTGTAATACCCTAGAATGTTAAGTGCCTATGATGGCTACTCTCTACAAGCATGTAAATTTCAATATCAATAGAATCCTCACCAAATACGGATTAACTCCTATCTTACCCTCTTTGGAGCCAAAAACCTAGTCAACTTTCAAAAGTTCTAGGCATTTGACTCCTCTGTCGAATTCCAAGCCCTTGGAACCTCTTCAAGAATAAACCAAAGGCACCAACCCTATGGTCAACTTATACACTCGACCATATGGGGATATCAAAGACCTAGGCACCTACATAAAACCTAGGCATCCAACCTCAGGGTTATCATTTAGCTTCAAGGCTGCCAAAGACCTAGTCAACTTCCAAAAGTTCTAGGCATTTGACTCCTCAGTTGAATTCCAAGCCCTTGATACCTCTTTAGGAATAAACTCAAGGCACTAACCTTATAGTCGACTCCTACAGCCGCCTCTCGACCATATAGGGATATCGAAGACCTAGGCACCTACATAAGACCTAGGTACCCAACCTCAAGGTTGTCATTCAGCCTCAAGGGTGCCAAAGACCTAGTCAACTTCCAAAAGTTCTAAGCATTCGATTCCTCAGTCGAATTCCAAGCCCTTGATACCTCTTTAGGAATAAACCTAAGGCACCAACCCTATGGCTAACTCCTAAAGTCGCCTCTTGACCATATAGGGATATCGAAGACCTAGACACCTACGTAAGATCTAGGCACCTACGTAAGATCTAGGCACCCCACCTCAGAGTTGTCATTCAGCCTTAAGGTTTCCAAAGACCTAGTCGACTTCCAAAAGTTCTAAGCACCCTATCTCAGTCAAATTCCAAGCCCTTGGTACCTCTTCAAGAATAAATCCAAGGCACCAACCCTATGGTCGACTCCTATAGTTACCTCTCGACCGTATGGGGATATCGAAGACCTAGGAACCTATGTAAGATCTAGGCACCCAACCTCAGGGTGGTCATTTAGCCTCAAGGCTGCTAAAGACCTAGTTAACTTCTAAAAGTTCTAGGCATTCGACTCCTCATCGAATTCCAAGCCCTTGGTACCTCTTCAAGAATAAACCCAAGGCATTAACCCTATGGTCGATTCCTACAATCTCCTCTCGACCATATGGGGATATCGAAGACCTAGGAACCTACGTAAGACCTAGGCACCCAACTTCAGGGTTGTCATTCAGCCTCAAGGCTACTAAAGACCTAGTCAACTTTTAAAAGTTCTAGATATTTGACTCCTCAGTCGAATTCCAAGCCCTTGGTACCTCTTCAGGAATAAACCTAAGGCACCAACCCTATGGCTAACTCCTACAGTCGCCTCTCAACCATATGGAGATATCGAAGACCTAGGCACTTATGTAAGACATAGGCACCTAACCTCAGAATTATCATCCTGCCAAAAGGTCTTCATGTCATTCTACATAAGCCTAAAGTGCAATCTCTTAATGCTCGGCTGATCGCTCCTTGACACACAAATTTGGCAGCGGCTCCATTATTTTACTCCGTCATGCACCTGGAAGATTATGGATCAAATCAGCTTGTGCTAGATGCCTAGCCGCCATTCATTAAGAGCGTTGTATTGTTTAAGTGTTGGTGATAGATCAAGTCATACTCATTAACCCGTTGTCCTGCTTTCCAAATCTATATATAGGTATGAGTGAACGAGTTCAACATCAACGAATATGAGGAACATTCTCACGAGCACGAGCTCAATGAAATTAGTATCTCTTTTTAAAAGTTAGTAGCAAATATAAAGCTAGCAGCAGTTTAATTCAAGCAAATTCATAAAATGCAAAGAGCAATGAGGCAACAGAAATGAGATAAAAAACATTTGTTGATTTCATCAGAAGAAAGCTTATCTATGGTGTGAACAGAACAACCAAAAGCAAGAAGAATTTTCGCTTATGAGTCATTGTCAGGTTCCAAAGCCCAGGAGTAGTGTGTCGCGTCTCTTACGCTCCGCTGTCAGCCCCAGAGGTGTCCCGGCATGGAGCTTAATAAGATTCGCCACTTGTCGTAGTGCCCTCGACAGTCGCGGCACTGTCCCTGTTAGGTCTCATGTTTATGAGCCTTCTTCCTAATCTTATTTTGATGATTTACAAACAATATTTAACATAGTTTGTCTAGTGTTTGAGTTTGCTTATTAGATATTCTAGACAAACATCAAAGTTGGATGTTCATTGGATTGCGCTTACACGATCACATTCAATGGAGGTTAGCGCAATACCGGAGTGAAGCTATGCACAATTCAAGTCAAAGATTCAAGATCAAGCTTTATCCTCAAACCAAGACAAGATCATTAAAGATCAATCAAGCTTGGGTATATTGTTTATAGTGTTTGTAGTATAGGTTAATACTTTGTGTGTTAATGCTTAAAGCTCAAACCACACACATACGATTTCTTAGTTTATCCATTTTTCGATTTATCCACAACCACAAGTTTTTGCAAACTATTGATACATTTATAAATATCCATTTATGTGGATAAGTTGTTTTTGGTTTAGCTATATAGATACGAAGCAAATAAACATATTCATATACATACTCATATGTTTCATATCTTGTCGTAATTAGAAATATATTGTATTTCTTAATTATAGACTTAATGACAATGTTTTATATCTTATCAAGTCTATAAATTCATTGGAAATTGTTTCAAAACAGGTTTGAACTCATTATGTCAAAATCAAGTTTTTACAAATTCATATTTATGTGATTTTACAAAATAATAAACTTTCACAATTGGAAAGTGAAAATTAAAAAAATATTTTTGTAACATGTTCATTATCATGTTTGTAAACATTTCCCAAAGTTTTATATTTTTTAGAATTTATTTTATATTTTTAAAGAGGGTTTATAGTTGATGTTTATTGTTCAAAACAAGCTATGTGCATGTTTTGAGTCGACTCGCTACAGTGTTGATTCAACTCATGAAGTGTTGAACAGTTAGTGTTTTCATTTGCTAGGTCGACCGAAAAATCAATGAGTCGACCCATGCAGACATCAGTCGACTCACTACAGTGGCAAGTTGACTGTTGAAGTGCTGAGCAGTTTGTATTTTTCATCTGCTGAGTCGACTAATAATTCTATGAGTCGACCCATGCAGACATCAGTCGACTCATACCTGTCATAAGTCGATTGATAATGTAGTTGTTGTACAAAAATAGCTAGTTTCCAGATTTTTGATATTTTAATATTTTTATTAGATTTTGTTGGTTTCTTGGGCTGGTTTCTTCCACCCTATATATGCTCCTTTACCATAACTATTTCCAACCACCAAGAGAGTTTTTAAACAAGTTTAAAGGATATTTAAAGTTTGTTTAAGTGTATTTTACAAAAGTTTATGTGAAGAGGTTTTCACAAGAGGAAGAAAAAATCATCATTTCGTGTTTGTGCTTTCATCTCATCGCTTTCACTCTTGTTATCATTAGAGAAGTTTTCTAAACTCAATATCTAGCTATTTATATGTTTGATTATCATTTTCATAAGCTAGACTTTAATTGAGTTTATATTTTATTTTACTCTTTGTTTACACACACAACCTATTGAGCTTTTAGTATTTCATACATTGTATTATTTGGATTATGGTGAGTGTTACTTAGAGTGTGAGCTTACATTGAGTTCTCATCCATTGTAGAGAACAAACAATTTGTATTTGTGCTTTATTATGAGATACACTTTGTAATATACTTGTACATCGAGAGGAGTGTGTGGTGAGAGACGGGATGATTCTAAGAGGAGTAACATCGGTAGTAAAGCCTAGGGAGAGGTTGTAAATCTAAGCACTTGAAGAAGGTGACATGGGCTAGGCCAACACTTAGAGGGTGTAGAGTGTGATTGCAATAGTGTGAGTTGTCAAAGTTTTTGGTGAGCTAGAAAATCGATTGTGAGGTGTAAACAATTTGGGTGAACATCAAAAACCCGTTGTGATAGTGGATTCTTTCCGGGAGTAAGGATCAAAGACGTAGGTCGGAAGGACCAAACTCCATGATCATTTTCTTGTGTTTTCTTTGGTTATTTGCCTACTATCTTGTTTATATTGTTTCATGTTTATTTCACCCTTGTGTTAATTACATATCCTTGCATATATAAGTCATTGAATACCATACTTGCTAGGATATTTATTAATAAGTTTTTTAATTGGCATTACTATCGGAATAGATTAGCAAATTACCCCATTCACCCCCCCTCTAGGGTAATTTCATTTGGTATCAGAGCATATCTCTTTTCTAGTTTTCTTGTCAAAAATGACTTGTAAGTGTTTTATCATAAGCATATCTCTTTTGACCCTTATAGATAAAACATTTAAAAAGTTTTACTTGTTGTTTGATCACTTGTTCTTCAAATATGATGATTTATAGATTAAGCACGTTTTTAATGTTATTATGGTTTAGATTTAGATTTATGATTTTTATTTAATTGATTTGATTGTCATTTGGAATTTCATGATTATCATCATTTTCATGGTTCTTATGATTTGTTTTCATTTAAAAATATTTTTTATGATTCTCATGTTTTTCATTCTCTTGATTTTATAAATCTATACAGTGCTTTTGATTATGTTTTTTTAAAAATCTATGCTATGAGACACTATTTTTATAATGACATAACAATATGTGTTCTCATTGCCTTTTTGAATGTGAGTATTTCATATTTTTTATACTCACATTTTGATGTCTTGTTTTTTTATGCATTAAGGCATTTTGATAGGGGGAGCTTTTTTTCCTATATTTATTTTTATACTCACCTATACTAATTTGTAGGGGGAGCTTTCGCTCTCTTATTCTTATTATTTTTCCTATTTTGATGTTGATAAAGGGGAAGAAACAAATATATTGTGAGTATATTTTGCTTTGTTTGTTTTTTATGCATGAAGATTATATTTTATATATTCATTTGATATCATGCATTTTTAAATACTATTTGTGTAGGTTGTTTGTCATCATCAAAAATAGGGAGATTGTTAAGTCTCATGTTTATGAGCCTACTCCCTAATTTTGTTTTGATGATTTAAAAATAATCCCTAACATCGTTTATCTAGTGTTTGAGTTTGCTTATTAGGTATTCTAGACAAATATCAAAGTAGTAGGTTGGTTAGATTGCGCTTACATGATCACATTCTATGGAGGTTGGCAAAATACCGGAGTGAAGCTATGCATAATTCAAGTCAAAGATTCAAAATCAAACTTCATCCACAAACCAAGACAAGCTCATTGTAGATCAATCAAGCTTGGGTATATTATTTATAGTGTTTGTAGTATAGGTTTATACTTTGTTTGTTAATACTTAATGCTCAAACCACAACACAATTTCTTAGTTTATCCATTTTTCGATTTATCCACAACCACAAGTTTTTGCAAACTATAGATATATTTAGAAACATCCATTTATGTGGATAAGTTGTTTTTGGTTTAGCTATATAGATTAGAAACAAATAAACATATTCATATACATACTCATATGTTTCATATCTTGTCATAATTGGAAATATATTGTATTTCTTAATTATAGACTTAATGACAATGTTTTATATCTTATCAAGTCTATAAAGTCATTGGAAATCGTTTCAAAACATGTTTGAACTCATTATGTCAAAATCAAGTTTTTACAAATTCATATTTATGTGATTTTACAAAATAATAAGTTTTCACAATTGGAAAGTGCAAATTGATAAATTATTTTTGTAACATATTCATTATCATGTTTGTAAACATTTTTCAAGGTTATATATTTTTTAGAATTTATTTTATATTTTTAAAGAGGGTTTATAGTTGATATTTACTGTTCAAAACAGGTTATGTGCATGTTTTGAGTCGACTCACTACAGTGTTGAGTTAACTCATGAAGTGTTGAACAGTTAGTGTTTTCATCTGCTAGGTCGACCAAAAAATCAATGAGTCGACCCATGCAGACATCAGTCGACTCACTACAGTGGCAAGTTGACTGTTGAAGTGCTGAGTAGTTTGTATTTTTCGTCTGCTGAGTCGACTAATAATTCTATGAGTCGACCCATGTAAACATCAGTCGACTCATATCTATCATAAGTTGATTGATAATGTAGTTGTTGTACAGTAATAGCTAGTTTCCAGATTTTTGATATTTTAATATTTTTATTAGATTTTGTTGGTTTCTTAGGCTGGTTTCTTCCACCTTATATATACTCCTTTGCAATAACTAGTTCTAACCACCAAGAGAGTTTTTAAACAAGTTTAAAACGTGTTTAAAGTTTTTTAAGTGTGTTTTACAAAAGTTTATGTGAAGAGGTTTTCACAAGAGGAAGAAGAGATCATCATTTCGTGTTTGAGCTTTCATCTCATCTCTTTCACTCTTGCTATCATTAGAGAAGTTTTCTAAACTCAATCTATAGCTATTTATATGTTTGATTATCATTTCCATAAGCTAGACTTTAATTGAGTTTATATTTGATTTTACTCTTTTTTTTTCACACATAACCTATTGAGCTTTTAGTATTTCATACATTGTATTATTTGGGTTGTGGTGAGTGTTACTTAGAGTATGAGCTTACATTGAGTTCTCATCCATTGTGGAGAACAAATAATTTGTATTTGTGCTTTATTATGAGATACACTTTGCAATACACTTGTACACCGAGAAGAGTGTGTGGTGAGAGACGGGGTCAATCCAAGAAGAGTGACGTCGGTAGTAAAGCCTAGGGAGAGGTTGTAAATCCGAGTACTTGAGGAAGGCGACACGGGCTAGGCTAACACTTAGAGGGTGTAGAGTGTGATTGCAATAGTGTGAGTTGTGAAAGATTTTGGTGAGCTAGAAAACCGATTGAGAGGTGTAAAGATTTTGGGTGAACGTCAAAAACCCGTTGTGATAGTGGATTTTCCCCATGAGTGTGGAGAGAAGACGTAGGTTGAAAGGACTAAACTCTATGATTATTTTCTTGTGTTTGCTTTGGTTATTTGCCCACTATCTTATTTATATTGTTTCATGTTTATTTCACCCTTGTGTTAATTACATATCCTTGCACATATAAGTCATTGAATATCATACTTTCTAGGATATTTATTAATAATTTTTTAATTAACATTGATATCGGATTAGATTAGCAAATTACCTTATTCACCCCCATCTAGGGTAATATCATTTGGTATCAAAGCATATCTCTTTTCAAGTTTTCTTGTTGAAAATGACTTGTAAGTGTTTTATCATAAGCATATCTCTTTTGACCCTTATGGATAAAACATTTAAAAAGTTTTACTAGTTGCTTGATCACTTGTTGTTCAAGTATGATGATTTATAGATTAAACACGTTTTTGATGTTATTATGGTTTAGATTTTGATTTATGATTTTATTTGATTGATATGATTTTCATTTGGAATTTCATGATTATCTTGATTTTCATGGTTCTCATGATTTGTTTTCATTTGAAAATATTTTTCATGATTCTCATGTTTTTCATTCTCTTGATTTCATAAATCTATATAGTGCTTTTGATTATGTTTTTTTAAAACATATGCTTTGAGATACTATTTTTATAATGACATATAAATATATGTTCTCATAGCATTTTTGAATATGAGTCTTTCTTAATTTTTATACTCACATATTGATGCCTTGTTTTTTTTATGCATTAAGGCATTTTGATAGGGGGGGTTTTTTTTTGCTATATTTGTTTTTATACTCACATGCTAATTTGTAGGGGAAGTTTTCGCTCTCTTATTCTCATTGTTTTCCCATTTTGATGTTGACAAAGGAGGAGAAACAAATATATCGTGAGTATATTTACTTTGTTTATTTTTAATGCATGAAGATTATATTTTATATATTTATTTGATATCATGCATATTTCTCTTTGTGTAGATTGTTTGTCATCATTAAAAAGGGGTAGATTGTTAAGTCTCATGTTTATGAGCGTACTCCTTAATCTTATTTTTATGATTTACAAACAATCCCTAATATCGTTTGTCTAATGTTTGAGTTTGCTCATTAGGTATTCTAGACAAACATCAAAGTTAGAGGTTGGTTGGATTGCGCTTACACGATCGCATTCAATGAAGGTTGGAGGAATGCCAGAGTGAAACTATGCACAATTCAAGTCAAAGATTCAAGATCAAACTTCATCCACAAACCAAGACAAGCTCATTGAAGATTAATCAAGTTTGGGTATATTGTTTATAGTATTTGTAGTATTAGTTTATACTTTGTGCGTTAATGCTTAAAGCTCAAACCCCACACACACACGATTTCTTGGTTTATCCATTTTTTTCTTTTATCCACAACCACAAGTTTTTGCAAACTATAGATACATTTATAAACATCCATTTATGTGGATAAGTTGTTTTTGATTTAGCTATATAAATATAAAACAAATAAACATATTCATATACATACTCATATATTTCATATCTTGTCATAATTGGAAATATATTGTATTTCTTAATTATAGACTTAATGACAATGTTTTATATCTTATCAAGTTTATAAATTTATTGGAAATCATTTCAAAACATGTTTGAACTTATTTTGTCAAAATCAAGTTTTTATAAGTTCATATTTATGTGATTTTGTAAAATATTGAGTTTTCACAATTGGAAAGTGAAAATTGAAAAATTCTTTTTGTAACATGTTCATTATCATGTTTATAAACATTTTCAAAGGTTTTTCAATTTTTAGAATTTATTTAATATTTTTAAAGAGGGTTTTTAGTTGATGTTTACTGTTCAAAACATGCTATGTGCTTGTTTTGAGTCGACTCGCTATAGTGTTGAGTCGACTCATGAAGTGTTGAATAGTTAGTGTTTTCATCTACTGAGTCAAATAAAAAATCAATGAGTCGACCCATATAGACATCTGTCGACGCACTACAGTGGCAAGTCGACTGATGAAGTGTTGAGCAGTTTGTGTTTTTCGTCTACCGAGTCGACTAATAATTCTATGAGTCGACCCATGCAGACATCAGTCCACTCATACCTATCATAAGTCGATTGATAATGTAGTCATTGTACAGTAATAGCTAGTTTCTAGATTTTTGATATTTTAATGTTTTTATTGGATTTTGTTGGTTTCTTGGGCTGATTTCTTCCACCCTATATATACTCATTTGCCATAACAATTTCCAACGACCAAGAGAGTTTTTAAACAAGTTTAAAGGATGTTTAAATTTTTTTTAAGTGTGTTTTATAAAAATTTATGTGAAGAGGTTTTCACAAGAGGAAGAAAAGATCATCATTTCGTGTTTGACCTTTCATCTCATCTCTTTCACTCTTGTTTTCATTGGAGAAGTTTTTTAAACTCAATCTCTAGGTATTTATATATTTGATTATCATTTCCATAAGCTAGACTTTAATACAGTTTATATTTGATTTTACTCTTTGTTTACACACACAACCTATTGAGCTTTTAGTATTTCATACATTGTATTATTTGGGTTGTGGTGAGCGTTATTTAGAGTGTGAGCTTACATTGAGCTCTCATTTATTATAGAGAACAAAAAATTTGTATTTGTGCTTTATTATGAGATACACTTTATAATAGACTTGCACATCGAGAGGAGTGTGTGGTGAGAGACGGGGTCGATTCTAAGAGAAGTGGCGTCGGTAGTAAAGCCTAGGGAGAGGTTGTAAATCCGAGCACTTGAGGAAGGTGACATGGGCTAGGCCAATACTTAGAGGGTATAAAATATGATTGCAAGAGTGTGAGTTATGAAAGTTTTCAGTGGGCTAGAAAACCAATTGTGAGGTGTAAAAATTTTTGGGTGAATGTCAAAAACCCGTTGTGATAGTGGATTCTCCCCGGGAGTGGGGAGCGGAGATGTAGGTCGGAAGGACCAAACTCCGTGATTATTTTCTTATCTTTGTTTTAGTTGTTTGCCCACTATCTTATTTTTTTTCATGTTTATTTCACCCTTGTGTTAATTATAGATCCTTGCACATATAAGTCATTGAATATCATACTTTCTAGGATATTGGTTAATAAGTTATTTAATTGGCATTAGTATCACATTAGATTAGCAAATTACCCTATTCACTCCCACTTTAGGGTAATTTCAATCTCATGGTTCACCCTCATTATCACTCACTGACAAATCCAACCCCCCTTCACTCCTCTCAAGAGATCAAGGTAGCAAGAAACGCGGGAAGGATAGAAGCGATCGGGAGAATGATGAGAACTGGAAGGTACTAACATAGCAAAATAGTCGAATCCGACCTTGCATGCCAAAGCCACCTCCACTCGGCCTATGGCACCATGATGCCATGCATCGACTACTTTCTTCTTGTATTGATCTGAGTCCAGGTGAGCGATCTTATCTTCCAAATCATTAACAATTGTCTCGGATGCTTGGTTCTTCGACTGCTGCTCCTCAAGATCCCTCCTTGACTTCTCAAAGGAAAGGCGACTCAATCGAGCCTCCACCTCAGCCATCACCCTGTGATGCATCTCAGACTCGACCTCCATCTTCAGAAGAGCCACTTCTCTTCGAAGATCCTTTATAGTTCCAGTCTGTTTGGAACATTAGATCTGATAGTCCCTCAAAAGCCTCTCTCTCGTCCAGCTCCTGACGCCAAGCACCCTATCTGTGAGACAACTCGACCTCCAAAGTAGCAGCCCTCTTCTCTACCTCTTCCTTGGCTGATCTCTCCCGGGCCTGTTCTGCTCGCCATTCTAGAGATGACTCATGCATATGTTCGAGGCGGTTGAACAAGGCATGTTCCAACAAAGTTCCCCGAGCCAAGCAAGCTTGGAGGGCCTGATGAATGCTAGCACTTGGCATCTCTCCCAGAATCTTCTCGTCAGCACCATTCTCATTGTAGACTGACAGAGTTCTAGCTCACCCTTCAACATCCTCGACCCCCACAGGCTCCTTTCTAGGGATCAAGATGACTCGGGCCTAGAGTTAGGGCCAGCTGCCTCCCCAACTTGAGCCCTATTTTGACAGCATCAACTACCAGGGCCGTTGTCTCCCTACCAAGAGAAGACTCATCTACCAGCCCTACATTTTCCAAGTGGTTAAACTAAGTAACCAGCCGACTCATTCCAGCTGGCTGAGACTCCGCAACCGGTCTGGCTGGATGCTGCCTCACGATCACCGTCCCCCCTAATTTGGAGGCAATTTCCACCGCGTGAGGCATCACGCAGGCTACTTCCTTAGCTCCAAGAGATTCCCTCAATCTCTTTTAGGACATGGTAGCAGAACCTAACCTCGCGGTCCCTATGTCTCTCTTGCGATTTTCCATCAGCGGAAGAGCAAGAGGACTCTCCCTCGCCTGATCGCCAGTGGAGGAAAAAATCATGGATACATCCGCTACTCAGAGAGACGCATCATCAAATAGATCATCCCTCTCCCGTGATCCAACATAGGATCGGATCCTCTCCAAGTCCCCCATCTCTAGATAGCTAAGGGAAACCAAACCCAACGCATCCCTATTCACCTATGATCAGTCCGAGCAGGCAAAGACGCTGTCGGCACCATAGACCCACACATATTGCTTCCTCCAGTTCTCGTCCGGACCCGATGGGTCAAAGACAAGCTAGAAATCACCATTGTTATGGTAAAAGTAGTGCAGGTTCCCTTCAGCTGACCTAACGTTGTTCAAATGTCCAAGCAGCCTCAGGCTTGGCCGAACTCCAACACAGTAGTAGATGACCATGAAGGCCACCAAAGTCCCCACAACATTTGGATAGAACTAGGAAGGAGAAACTCCCAGGGCAATGTGCACCTCCCTAATAAAAGTGTGAAGGGGTAGTCGTACATCCTATTCCAGATGATCCAGGTATAACGACATCCGATTCTCACCATGGCTATACACTGGCTCACTCATCTCCAGCGCCGCCAGTGTAAAAGTCCTAGAGATGTCATAGTGATCATAAAGCACCACCGGATCATCCATGTAGACCCCCAAACGGATGAGTAGAAGGGCAGCGAGATTTTCCTCACTATGGCTAGTAATCAAAGCTTGAGACGCCATTACAAGTTTCCTTCTCTCAAATAGCTTAGAAGGACGTTGAATATGTTTCAGAGCAAGAGTTCATAAAGAAATATTCTCAGCCCTAGCAATGATATTTATAGATTTCTAAAGGCCACGTTGTTTAATCTGAAGGGATACAGTGTTCTTGAAGCAAACGGCTAAGATCCACTGGGAATCTCAACCGTTTTACTCAAAACACAAAGCACAACCACTTTACTGCCGTCACGCCTCGACGCTCAAAAATTAGCCTGCCTCCCATTAATTCCATGACGCTTTGCTTCCCGAAATGGCGGTCCAAATCCATAATGGCATCAGCCAATAAGAACGAAGCCAAGTCAGACAGAGGGGTGCATGATGACGTCTGCTACGTCAGATAGTAGAAGCTCTTTAGTTTCTTATCTCAAGTGGATTTACAAGGACATGAAGCTTATCTTATTTTACTCGGACCCGTCTCAAGCCGACTCCAAGCGAAAAGGGCCAACTGTTATGATGTTCCCATTTACCAAAAATGCAATGTATAGATGAAGGATGGATGGAAACATCTTTGAGGACGCAGCCCTAATTAATTTGGTGGCTAAAGTCTAGTAGAGATACCTATTTCGCCGACTCGTCGAATCAATGTTATCCATGTCAACTCGAAATGCGGGATCAGTAGACCTTCTCTCGAATATGACTCACCAAGAGCCCACTCGATTGTTAATCCGACGCTTTGCATGGACGACTTGAAGGGCAATATTCCTCAATTGATCTAAAGGATAATACCCGCCTCGGATCTCTTCTTCTGAATATGTGTTAGCACCGCCACAGGTGGTCAGGTCTCATCATGACCTTAGCTCAATAGTCTCTATGACTTGTCACGCCACCTACACTCTACACCCCTTCAATCACTTCCCAGATAATACGTAGATGTTCTCTCCCATGCCGAAGTAATTTTTCCTCTAGTCACCAGTCGACATTTGTAAATTAAAGGCCAGCTCAGCTGCCAGCGTGCCCTACCACACCATCACTTTTCGGATAATGTGAAGACGCCCTCTCCCATACCGAAGTGACCTCCCAGTCGCCAGCCGACACTTGTTAAATGGGGATGACTCAGCTGCCAGCTTGCACTTCATCCCCACCTTTCTGTGCTCGATCAAAATGACGACACTACCCTTCAAACACTAAGTATATATAAAGGTACTACCCTAAGTTGAGGAGGGGATTTTTTTCTTGCTCTTTTGGCTAAACAGAAGAGACCTCACTCTCTCTGAAAATTTCACTATATGATAGCCTCATCAAGAGCGACAGATCACTGGATCTCCCTCTGACATGCACATAACTCCCTCAAGAACCTCATCAGTTCCTAACTTTCCCCCTCCCAGCTCAAGCTCACTAGCTGACTTGATCATCAGAAAAACCACGGGGAACCGATCCCCATCCTCTCACGAATTCTTTACATGTGCAGCATGATCGATGTTTGGGGAGAAAGTTGATGTATTCATTGTTGTGTTTATTACAACTTCAAATGTTACAATGAAAATATAAGTTAGTCTTTTTATAAGACCCTTACACAATGAAAACAAAAGCAAGTACAACTCTCGTCAAACAGCGTAATGGAGATTTATCACCTGCTGCTTACGTAGGATCTTGGCCTGTGATAGGGACGTTGATGTCTGTGGACCACCAAACGATCAGATCAAATCTAAAACTTCGTTGATTCACGAAGGAATCACGAAACCGAAGCAATTATCTCGTTAACAACGAGATAACCACTCTTCTCGAGATCACCGCAACGGGGCAATCTCAAGGTAAAGGGCCGAGACGTGTAGATCTGACGAGCTCCTCTTCTTTATGCTGACGAACTCGATCCGCTCTCCTCCTCTCTTCTGAAATTCATGCTCCTTCAGTCTTTAGTTCAGCAGGGCTTCGCCATCGCTCAAGAATTCCAAATCTGAAAAAATGAAGGACCTGGGGCTGTACTTAGGCTTTGGGAGCTCTATTTTTGGATAAGAATGGTTGATTCACTTTTATTCTTAGTTGTAACCACTTAACCATGTTCTTGGATGATATCTTATCAGTTAGAACAAATCCAGACGGTTAACGGTTGAAAAATAGCTTAAATCTACCAAAAATAGTATTTTTCGGCCACGGACACCCGTGGGTGTCTTGGCCATGCTTTGGTCGAGACACCATTTAGTGCCTCGGCAAAGCATTGGCCGAGACATCACTTGGTGTCTTGGCCAAACTTTGGCCGAGACATCACTTGGTGTCTTGGCCAAACTTTGGCCTGAACTTGGTTTCACGCGTTCTGTCCGTTTCCACCGTATCTTCATTGTCCGAACTCGGAATTATGTATTTTTCGGCCACGGACACCCGTGGGTGTCTTGGCCATGCTTTGGTCGAGACACCATTTAGTGCCTCGGCAAAGCATTGGCCGAGACATCACTTGGTGTCTTGGCCAAACTTTGGCCGAGACATCACTTGGTGTCTTGGCCAAACTTTGGCCTGAACTTGGTTTCACGCGTTCTGTCCGTTTCCACCGTATCTTCATTGTCCGAACTCGGAATTATGTGGTTCAAAATGCATCGGAAAGCTAACGATGAGATTAATAAGCTCTCATGGTTGAATCATATGTGAAGTACACGGGACATGAGGGGTGCTTCGTCTTTCGTAAGTGACGCGGAGCTCCCGATCCATTCGTGTTTCTATTATTCCGAAGTTCCGTTGCTTCGCATGGTTCGTCAACTCACTTCATGCACTTGCCATCGTCAAATGAGCTTCTATGACTCGGATAACGACGTTCATCATCTTCTCTATGTTTCGAGCCACGTGTAAGGACTTATAGGTAATTTTTGATGCCTATAGATACCCCCTCCAAAGTATTTTAGTCTCGTTTCTTTTATAGAGGAGCTTGAAATACTTTAGATGTGGTCGGTCCAACCTTCAGTCAGTATAAGAGGACCTGTAGTTAGCTTTGACTCTTGACTCTTTCGATTTTTAGTCTATTCAATATGACTAGCTAAAATTCTTCCGGCGCTGTGTTTATCGCCTAGCCGTCGTCAAAGTCTTGAATCAAAAATTGGTGAATTGATTTTGGCTCGTGTCATCAAGTTGACTCAGAACTAACTATCTCTGAATAGTGTTGACTTTAGGGTTTCGGATCGCCCGGTGTTGACTTTTTATCACAACGTGTTGACTGGCATTGATCTAGGGTTACGCGTTGACCGACGTTAACCTTAGGGTTTCGGATCACCTAACGTTGACTTTTTGTCACAACACGTTGACTGGCGTTGACCTAGGGGGCGGTGTTGACCGACGTTGACCTTAGGGTTTTGGATCACCCGACGTTGACTTTTTGTCACAATATGTTGACTGCGTTGACCTAGGGTTACGCGTTGACCGGCGTTAGCCTTAGGGTTTCGGATCGCCCGACGTTAACTTTTTGTCACAACACGTTGACTGGCATTAATCTAGGATTACGCATTAACCGGCATTGACATTCGGGTTTCGGATGGCCTAGCGTTGACTTTTCGTCACAACGCGTTGATTGACGTTGACCTAGGGTTACGCGTTGACCGGTGTTGACCTAGGGTTTTGGATAACCCGATGTTGTTTGGTGTTGATTTTCATCAGAATAACCAATCACCGGTGAAAATAGGCGAAAGGGGGTCATGAAAAACACTTGGGGGTCCGGCCTGGGTCAAGACACCACTGGGTATCTCGGCCTTAGTAGGGTGTCTCAGCCATTGGGCCGAGACACATGCCTCTTTCCTTTTTTTCTTGTGTTTGTCCTTTTACCTTCATTCTCCCTCTTTCCCAAAATTTCAAAAAGAATTCTTTCCCCCTAAACTCCTTCCTCCTCTTATCCAAAATTCCTCCACCAACCTATTTTTTTCTTCTTCAAAAACTCTCAACCCATCCAAACTCTTGCTTTTAGAAAACCATCAACCCCTTAACAAAATTTTGGATTTTCTTCTCTTGTTTGGTCAAAAATCCTCTCTTCATAAAGCTAGGGTTCATTGTAATTTCAAGCTCAAGATTTGGACTTTTGAATTAGGTTTGGAAGCTCTTGATTTGCGTAAGCTATTTTCTTCATCCCCTCTATATTGCACACTTGATTTTGATCCAAAAATTCGTGGTTTGGATGTAAAGATTGAAACTTTACTCTTGTAGTGTGGGTATATAATGTAAAGATTGAATCTTGATGATGGGTTTTGAAAGTGGCCAAAATTTTGGGGGGTTTTATGCAAAAACTAGGCTGACATTTTGAGGGGCTTTTGTGTAAAATAGGGCTAAAATTTTGAGGGGATTTTGTGCAAAAGTGGACTGAAATTTTTGGAGCTTGGATTGTGTGCCTATTTGGCCAAAGCTTTGAGGGGTGTTTTATGTAAAAAGACCACCAATTGTTGAGAGTTTATTTGCAAAAAGGCCAAAAATTTGTTGGGGGTTTGGCCAAAATTTATGTCAAGGATGATGGGTTTTCTCTCTTCGATCCTGGCCAAATTCGAACGTGTTCGTGACTAAAATTTAGCCTCGAACATGAGGGGTATTTTGGGTATTTCACTCAAAAAGTTGGTCATGAGGGCTTTAAACGTAAATTGAACTCATTATTTGCATGCATAGAGCCCGTAGGTTTAATTAGACTTTAACTATAAAACCCTATTTTATTTATAGGATTTTAGTCAAAGTTTATAATTTCCCTTTTAATTTTTGGGTTCTTGTATTTATGATTGTACCTGATCCGTTGGTTTTCGTTGCAGGTTAACCATGTCTCCGCACCGACCACAATTTCATAGGAGTCGCTCATCTTCTCAGCATAGTGAGAGGGAGGCTCCAGTAGCTTCTTCTTATGGGGGTGAGCTTTTACACTTTCCGTATCCTCGTTTGACTCCTTTGCGGGTCATTCGGGAAGAACCGACATCCCCCTTCGCGGGGATTGAGGTTTCAGGATGATTTTGGGTTCTATCATGCTCTCGTTTGGCCCCTTCGCGGGTCATTCGGAAAGAACTGACGTCCTCCTTCATGGGAATTAAGGTTTCAGGTAATTTCGGGTTCTATCATGCCCTCGTTTGGCCCCTTCACGGGTCATTCGGGAAGAACCAACGTCCTCCTTCGTGAGGATTGAGGTTTCAAAAGACGTGTTTTGCTTGGCCAATTCACATCTTCTGGCATGTTACGGTACATTACCACGTTGTTTACGTGATGATGCATGCCGCCCCTCCTGTGTATGACACTCGAAATCGTCTCGCCAATCACCCAATGAACGACTTTATCTCGCTAGCTTGTGAGATGAATTCAACCCTTGTATAATTTATGAATAATTTTCTGAATCCATATCTGTTGCTACAGTTGAGTTCCATGCAGAAGGTTTTCCACCTCATGCTACGACTGGTTGCAACCGGGAGATCTCACTATTAATGTTGACAGGTAATTTATTAGCCTGACCCCTCAGTTCAACGAGAGTCATTCCGAGGAGGTGCGTCGATTGATACGAGACGGGGGTCGCCGTTCATTATGCCAGCTGATTACCGATGCTGCCTTCGTTGAAGATTCCATTTCTACATAGGCTTTAGAGAAACCAGATTATTTATTCGGGGTTCATGCTGAGGATCCGACTAAGTTGACTCTTGATGATGAACATTGATTGAATGACGATGGTGGGAATCTTTTATATATTCTTTTTATTCCCCGTCAACATTTTTTCGCTTATTTGGAGACGCAGGCTATACGGCGATAGATGTCCTGGAATCTTACCAATGACCATGACCGAGTTCATTGTGGCTTTATTTCCCATCATAAAACCCCAAGTTCTGATGGTTATAATTATATTTGCGGCCTTCGACCGGGGATTCTGGGACTTGATACATCGTTACCGGACGAGGTGTCAGTAGTCGCCCATACTGTGAAGAATCATCTGGCTAGGCTTAGGAGGAGGTTACCCCCAAAGGAATTCATATGTTTCGGTTGGTCGTCCTTACCGCCTAAGAAGTGGTGGACTCGTATGACTGGTTACATCTTGGGATATTAGGTGAGTGAGCTGAAGCGCAGCGGGTTATATGCACCTATACGGGCCACTATGTACGAACTCCCGGTCAGCAGCTGTCATTTCATGGCATTGCTAGAGTTTTATAACCCTGATAGTAACACTTTTCTGACTTGCGGTGGAGAGTTAGGGTTAGCTCTCCATAAGATGCACTAGGTTTCTGGTCTTCCAATGGGAGATTGTCCATATCAAGAGCATTTTCCCTCTAACTTGTAGTTAGGACAGCTAAAGAGGGATTCCTCCGACATGTATGACAAGTTCTGGGACCTTACGTGTCATTATCATACATCCCTGGTCAGCATGAGTCCTCTGTCAAAGAAGAAGAAGCAGGTCAGCTTGAAGCAGTTTGCTGATTATTTATTTCAGCATTTGGAGAGCAGTTCGGGTGAGACTATTTGTGAGTTGGCCCCTTTGACACCTTATGCTATTAATGGCTTAATTAAGAAAGTCGGCGCTTGTTCATTTACCACTGCTAGTGTTGAGGGTTCCTTTCCAGCGGGGACTAAATTTCAGACGTTCCTTTGCCATGCACGGAAACCTATTTGGCCTAAGACCCTTCTGGCGGGCTATCTCGCCTCTAGTTGAAGAAGTTCATTGTTCCATATCAGTTCTCTGATGCTTTGCCTATTGAGGTCCTCCCTACCATTCAGTTAGTTCACGGGAAGGATCTTTCTCTGCTTCCGGTGATGGTTGCCGGCATACATTGTGGGCTTAGGTATTTGGTCGATGGTTTTACACATGTGGGTTCTAAACCGTCGAGTGGTACTGTAGAAGTTTGTCACCCAAAACGGAAGAAGACCGCTCATAAGTCACACATTGGTCAGCGCACCCACGAAGCCGAGTTACGAGGTACTGTAACTGCTGGTGGAGAAGAAGGTAATGTTCCATTATTTTCATGACCTTAAAATGGTGCTCTTCTGGATTCCCTGAACCTAATCATGTCCCGTGTTTTAGTAAGTCATGGCGGAGGTGAACTTCCATGCGACTCTGTATTCTCCGATCCTGGCCATTTAGATAGCTGGAGCTTTGTGCAGCAAATGTGCGATGCTATTTGTGATGAGCCTACATATGTTGGAGTAAACTGGGGTGCTGACCAGGATAATTCCGTTGAGCCGAGTATTTTATGCCCAGGTATATCTAACACCGATAATACACCATTCGAGTGGCAATTAAAGGAGTTAGGCAGTTCAAAATTCGTTCCCCCTTTAATCACTTTCGCACTTCATTCTCTTTTAGACTAATTGAAGAATGTGGACATGAATGTCGGGGTGGATGAGCCTCCTGCCACTGCCACAAGTGAGTCCGCACTTCTCTATCATGAACCTTTAGCTTCTTTTTATAATCCAACACTTAAATTCTCATTCAGATACTGCGTTGGAGAGACCAATCAAGGATGAGACTTTTCATGGCATTGATCTTGGGGTATTTAGTGAGCACATGTACATTTCAGCACGGAGTTTCTCAGGATCCGACACTAGGTTGCTCGTTGAGATGTTGGTAGAGCAGGCTACCAGAGAGGCTATAGGACCATCCGTTGAAGATGGTTCTTCTGCAGGTATGCATCTAATCTCCGACATTGTAATTTTCTTTATTTGTCAAAATCTCTACTTGACTGACAGGGAATTCTAATCGTAGGACCAGCCACTATAGCTGATACAGTTGCGATTTCTAGCATCCGTAGTTTACCTAAGGGTGTTTTATCCACAGGTATGCGTGTAATTCTCTGCATCATCATTATCTTCATTTGCTAAAATTTTTATTTGACTGACGAAGAGTTGTAATCGCAGGACCAGCCGCTAAGACTGATACTACTATGATTCCTGGTATCTCCAGTCTGCCTGAGGGTGGTTTATCCGTATGTGCGCACGTAATCCTCTGCATCATTATTATCTTCATTTGTCAAAATTTATATTTGACTGACGAAGAGTTGTAATCGTAGGACCAGCTGCTAAGACTGATACTACTACGATTCCTTGTGTTTCCAGTCTGCCTGAGGGTTTTATCTCTTGTCTACTGGAGGGAAGTATGGCTATGAGTCAGTCGTTCGGTTCCCATCTTCAGGCTGCTGTTCCCCCCAACCCTCTGGGCATGGAAAAATCTCCTAGAGGAGTCGATATACCATCGACAGTCGTGCCTACTATCATTCTCGAGCCTACCGAGACTAGATTGGTGGAACCCGCTACAGGACATCAAACTGAAGGAACCTCTGTCGGCGCTGGTAAGCTCATAATTCGCTTTGAATTTCCCCACAATACTCTAGGGTTTCTTACCTCTTCATATGATTATTTGTAGGGTTTTCACCATCTCCATATGAGCACATTATGGCTTTATTATCTGATACTGATCCGAGCATAGACATATTCTGGATAGATCTTAAGAGTTTCCTTACTTTCTTAGGTAAGATGGTCAAGAGGATCGTTCATCTTGGATTTCATTTTGATCAGTACAAACGATCACTTGACCGTCATATGATGGTGATTAGGGAGGAGGGGTACCCCGAGCTAGCCGATTCCCTTGTTGTGGATCTTGCCATACTGGAGTGCGAATCCCAAGAGTTAGGGGAACGGAAGACTAGAGGTGCTCCCTATTTTGTTGCTACTCAGTTGGAATCTGAGTTGAAACAGTGGTATGACTCCAGAGTATCCATTGGACATGATCTTCAGTCACAGGAGAGCTCTGTTACACAGATGAGGGCTAATCTCTTGAGGAAGGATAAGGCTAAGGCTGATTTACTTAGCTCTCTAGCTTCGGCTGACGAGGAGATAGCTGAACTTAAGAAGGCCTTGAAGTATGCCGAAGAATCTCATGCTATTCTTAAGGACGACTTAGCTACTGCTGAAGACTCTTGAAGATAAACATTGGGGAAGCTGGAGCCTACAGAAGAGAAGTTGGCTAAGTTGAGGAGCGCAGCCACGAAGATACTGGATACATCTGAAGATTCCATTCGAGCTGAGTTGTAGGCTAAACTCGAGCGAAGTTTTGCCGAAGATCTTTCTATGCTGGAACACTAGATTCTCAGCCGTGGATTGTACTCGGAGCGATAGTTCCTTCATTTTGACTTTATTAATAAAATAAAATCTTTTCATTAGCTAACTCTTTATTATGATTATTATCCACTCTAGGATGAATAACCACAATATTTATAGGATTTTTGGCAAACAATAAAGTAAATAAAAACTAATTTTCATTTTCATCAACTTTGTACACTCTAATTCAGGAAGAAAAACGTTCTTTGTTGCACATAGATGTAGGCGTCAAAAAATGCTGAAAGATATCTGAATATAGCTCAAAAAGGATATCATCCAAAAAAGACAGAAGAACACAAGTATGGGCTGTCTCGCACGTGAGACAGTCTTTACTGTCTCGCACGCGAGACGGTCTTTACTGTCTCGCACGCGAGACAGACTTGACTGTGTCCATTAACTGCTAAAGAACATGGGGAACGTCGTGGGCGAGAATCGCGTGGATAACTGCCAAAATAACGGAGTTTGAAACGTGGGAGAGCGGTTACAGCGAGAAACTGTCATTTTCCGGGACAGTATTTACTGTCTCGCTGGGCGAGACAGCAAATTTACTATCTCGCGGGCCGAGACAGCAAACACTGTCTCGCCCAGCGAGACAGCAAACACTGTCTCGCCCCAGCGAGACAGCAAACACTGTCTCGCCGTACTGATTTCTATGATTGCTGAGTTTTTGCAGTTACAGACCCTTGAGGCTATAAATACCCCCCTAGGGTCACTTCTGACGAGGATCGAGCATTTGTTAGAGCATTCCAGAGCAGAGAGAGAGCAGATTTGAGTTCTTTTCTTGCAACGCCTTGAAATTAAGCTTCGACTTGATTTTAAGAAGAACGACTATCTTACTTCGATAAGATATCGTTTTAATTTCTCACTTCGATAAACGAAGTCAGAATCATAAACCCCTCACGATTCGATCAGAATCTGTGATTTGGTGGTCCACGGGCTAACGCACCCCCGGCACAGGTAAAGATCCCACGCAAGCAGTGATCCAAACAACGATCCTGCGTTTGTTTTCCAAAAGTTGTAATTTTTATTTTGTTGTGTAAAATAAGTCTTATAAAAAGGCTATTTCTTTTGAATTTATTGTAATCGACTGAAGATATAATGAATTCCATGACAAAACCAACTTTTGACGCAAACAAGTTGGCGACCACAGTGGGAGCCAACGGTCTCGCTGCCGAGACTGTCGTGTCGCAGCCAACCATCAAGATCCCGGTTGAATCAACGGTCGAGTACGAGTTCGACCAAGCGAAGTTTGAGGAGTATTTGTCATCCTCATCTGTAAAGTCTTTCTCACCTTACAAATGCAGGAAGATTTCTTCTTTGTTGAAGTTGTCAAACACTACAGATGAAGACTCTCGCTTAATTGTTGCTGAGGATTCTACTCGCAACCTCTCTGCTCATAATGACTCCTCTCCAATTAAGGAGTCATTAAATCAAAGCCCGCCGGCATTGATGAAAAGAGCTCGTCAGAGACAACGCCAACGCCACGCTCGCCAAATGGCTAAGGCCTTGGAACAACCCGACGGAGTTCGTTATCATGCGGACTTAGAGTCGAGGAGGTATCGAGTGGTTCAGTTGTCTCAAC
>NC_033803.1:21558210-21558516 GCF_001876935.1 Asparagus officinalis
AAGGGGGTGGTTCTAAACGTATGACTCTTGACATAACCTTGGATCGCTCAGAGGCGACGACAAGTCATCCTGGGTATGTTAACAAGGTTCAAACACAAAAACAGAAGATAGGTTGCTCTGGTCACCATGCTGACGAGTTGTACTATCAAACTATAGGTGGAAACAAATCACATAAAAGGACTGTTCGAGAAACGAATCATCATTGTGTATGTGAAAAACTTATCAAAGCAGTGTTGTCCAAATGCAACTACTTTAAAGCCATTCCACCGAAAGTTTCTGTGTTCCAGAGACTTTCTACTGAAATGT
>NC_033803.1:21565152-21567057 GCF_001876935.1 Asparagus officinalis
CGATCAAACCTTCCTATAGTTAGGATCGTCTCAAAACTCCCACTTGGTCAAACCTTACTATAGTTAGGACCACAACCAAAATCTCCTTTCGATTCATTTTGAGAACGAGAGATCCAATTTTAGTTGAATAATCAAACCTTATGACAGTTAGAATTATTCAAACCAGTCCGGATTCTTTAAGTGGAGATCCCACTTTGAGTTTCTTTTGCACCAGGAGATAGGATATAAAATTCTTCCTCTCTAATTTCGGGTTTATCTCTACCAACAAACAAGAGATCAGGAGATAGAATATAAAATTCTTCCTCTCCATCATCGGGTTCATCTCTACCAACAAACAAGAGACCAGGAGATAGAATATAAAATTCTTCCTCTCCAATTCCGGGTTTATCTCTACCAACAAACAAGAGACCAGGAGATAGAATATAAAATTCTTCCTCTCCATCATCGGGTTCATCTCTACCAACAAACAAGAGACCAGAATACTCCAATAGGTATACGAGTCTAAACTATTTCCCTAATCTCAACAGGAAGTTTCTGGAGAATATTACTCAAAATATTCTTAAGAATAACCTGGTTACCTCCCAACGGGTATATGAGGTTAAACTATTTCCCGAACACCCTCTCCACGATCTACTCAATCAAGCATTGAAGGGATTGCAGATAAGATCTGTCTTATCCAAAGTATCCCAGACTCCTCTATAAAAGAATGAGTCTGGAATACTTTGGAGGGGGTATCTATAGGCGTCAAAAAATGCTGAGAGATCCTTCCGTACGATCTACTCAATCAAGCATTGAAGGGATTGCAGATAAGATCTATCTTATCCAAAGTATCCCAGACTCCTCTATAAAAGAATGAGTCTGGAATACTTTAGAGGGGGTATCTGTAGGCGTTCAAAAATACTGAGAGATATCCGAATACAGCTCAAAAAGGCAGAAGAATACAAGTATGGGCTGTCTCGCACGCGAGACAATCTTTACTGTCTCGCAGGCGAGACAGTATTCTCTATCTCGCCATGCGAGACTGCATTCTCTGTCTCGCCATGCGAGACTGCATTCTCTGTCTCGCCCGCGAGATAGCATTCTCAGTCTCACCCGCGAGACAGCATTCCCTGTCTCGCCCACGAGACAGCTCTCAAAGAAGTCAGAAACCGTTTTGTAACCGCCGACACGTGGCCACCAACTGTAAAAACCACCTTGATAACTGCCGTACACGTGTCCATTAACTGCCAAGGACGTGGAAAACATCGTGGGCAAGAATCACATTGATAACTGCCAAAATAACGGAGTTTTAAGACGTGGGAAGCAGTTACAAGAAAACCACCGGGCAGTTGGTGATTTCCGAGACAGTCTTTGCTGTCTCGGCCGCCGAGACAGTAAACACTGTCTCAAAAGCATTTTTTTTCACCCGGGGCTATAAATACCCCCCGAGATGATTTTTTAGGGAGGAGAGAGAGATCAGATCCAGCCTAGATCAGAGCAAACCCAGAGGCTGAGCATACAGAGCAGAGTTCTTGAGCTTCAGGCAATTCCTTGAGATTCTAGCTTTGACTTGATCTTAAGAAGAACGACTATCTTACTTTGATAAGATATCGTTTCAAATTCTCACTTCGATAAATGAAGGAAGAATCATTAAACCCCTCACGATTCAATCAGAATCTGTGATTTGGTGGTCCACGAGTCAAAGCGCTCACGGCACAGGCAAAGATCCTATGCAAGCAGCGATCCAAACAACGAGCCTGCGTTTGTTTCTCAAGAGTTGTAATTTTTCCTTTTGTTGTGTAAAAGGAGTCTTATAAAAAGGCTATTTCTTTTTTTGAATTTATTGTAATCGACCGAAGATATAATGAATTCCATGACAAAGTCAACTTTTGACGTAAACAAGCTGGCGACCACAGTGGTAGCCAA
>NC_033803.1:21567277-21569962 GCF_001876935.1 Asparagus officinalis
GCATCGAGTGGTTCAGTTGTTTCAACGACCAATCACTCATGTCTCTGCTAAACTCACGACGGAGGAATGGACTATTATCAAAAGGGCTCGTTCGACCCTCAAAGAACGTATACAAAAATGTCGTGCAAACGCTGCTCATGCCCGTGCTCTCTTACAACAAAGACGAGAAAGGAAGAAGGAAACGGTGGCCAAAGAACCACCGAAACTCTGCCAAGTTTGGATTCCAAAGTTTGGAGTTGTGAAAAATCAGCATTCGGAGCCCGTTAAGACTCCACACCTGCAAGGGGGTGATTCTAAACGTATGACTCTTGACATAACCTTGGATCGCTCAGAGGCGACGACAAGTCATCCTGGGTATGTTAACAAGGTTCAAACACAAAAACAGAAGATAGGTTGCTCTGGTCACCATGCTGACGAGTTGTACTATCAAACTATAGGTGGAAACAAATCACATAAAAGGACTGTTCGAGAAACGAATCATCATTGTGTATGTGAAAAACTTATCAAAGCAGTGTTGTCCAAATGCAACTGCTTTAAAGCCATTCCGCCGAAAGTTTCTATGTTCCAAAGACTTTCTACTGAAATGTCAAAGCCCAAACCGAGACGTTTCAACAAGAAGCTTGCTATTCAAGAGGATGAATTTCCTGAAGTCACCATCAACATGGCTGATAAAGGAAAATCTAAGTGGCATTCAAGTGAACCAAACCCCGACTTTTCCCCGAGAGGAAAAGTCGATTCAAGAATTGCCCGACGGATGTCTCGACTCCAGCTAGGAGCTATCAGGCGTAAAGACTACAAGAGAATGCATAAATGAATGTCATCAGAGGATGAGCTCTCGGACACTTGTTCTGCGATCGCTTCGGATGATACATCATCTAGCATAGGGCAAACCAGAGAAGTACTCACAATCACCTCTGATCAATTCGCTCAAATGCTTCAAGAAGCTCTAGCCAAACAACGTGAAGAAATTAGAGCTGAAATGAAGACAGAGAGGGAGTTAGCTATTCAACAAATGAGAGAATTACTAGCTCAACAACCTCAACCTCCTGAGTCCAGTCAGCGAGCTAAATCCAGCCGCCACACTCAGAATGTTGTAGATGACAGTGATCCAGAAGTGGATGAAGTCATTATGGCTGATACACCTCCCAATGACAATAACGCTGGGGGTGGTTCAACATATACTCCCAATGACAATAACGCTAGGGGTGATTCAACAGATCCTCCCAATAACAATATTGAGGGTGGTTCAATTGCACCGCTTAATAACACTAGGGGTGGCCCAATTATTTCTGCTCAACATCATTCAGAAAGAGATGAAGATGAGGATAAGAAAATGAAAGAGCTTGAAAACAAAATCAACGCTTTGATGACGGCTCAAGAAGTGAAAAAGACAGGTATTCCATATCCCTATCCAAGAGAATGGGACTTAATACCGTACCCGGCAAAGTTCAATCTGATTAACTTCACACCGTTTGAGGGGAAGAGTTCGCCGATTCAGCACTTCATTTATTTCAAGTCTCATTTGGGCACGATCTCTGGAAATGAGGCTTTAATGGTCCGGTCATTTGTTGGAACCCTTTGTGAGCCCGCCTTCGATTGGTACCGACAGCTCAAGTCAGGGAGCATTAACTGCTGGGATGACATGGAAAGTTTGTTCCTCAGCAACTTCTTCGATGATGACACCGAAGTGTCAATCGGAACCCTTTTGGATGAGAAGCAAAAAGACGGAGAGTCTGTTGATAATTTTGTCAAGCGCTTCCGTGACAAGGCAATAAATTGCAGAGATCCTGTTACAGAAGAGTTCATCCTACAAACATGCCACAATAATCTCTCCATCGATGTCCTGGAAGCCTTGGGGGTCGTACCATCCAAAACTTGGAAAGATTTGAAAATGCGCGGTGAACAAGTTGAACACTTTCTTAAAAGAAAGAAGGCTGAGAGAAGCCAACCGACGACATCCAGCCATATTGGAATACCTCCTCGCCAATGACAAAATCGAGCTACCACCTATTAAAGATCAGGAGGGTGCTAAGATGATTACAGATCCAAACTACTGTGCATACCACAGAAGGGTTCTTTATCCCACTAATATTTGCTTTGGACTCAAAAATAAGATCCAAGCATTAGTTGACAACGGCGTTATAATGGCAAAACAAGCCAAATAAAGACGACCACCAACTCCATTGGATACATGAGTATAAACTGTTTTCCATCACTCCAAAGAGTATATGAGTATAACCTGCTCCTCGATACTCCAATAGGTATATGAGTCTAAAACTGTTTCCTACTCTTGACGGGAAGTTCCTGGAGAATTTTTACATGTAATAAGGATAACCCGGTCATGTAACTCAGCATGATGTTAGACCCAGTTTCGCGAAGAAAGCTGGGGGTGGATGGTTCATGTAACGGAAGTTCTCGAAAGAATGCTATTTTCTTAGGGATAACCCGATCATTACAAACAAAGTGATAAACACTATATCCCCATGGTGATTTCTGAATACTCTTTTGCTGAGATGAGATTCGATCACTTCTTTAGATCAATCTTCCCTCACAAAACCCTATTTGGTCAAACCTTTAAACAGTTAGGACCAAAGCCAAAATCCCCTCTCGATTCCTCCCATGAATGAGAGGTCCACAAATTGAACGATCAAACCTTTAAACAGTTAGGATCGTATCAAATTCCCA
>NC_033803.1:21572167-21573535 GCF_001876935.1 Asparagus officinalis
TGTGTTTGTTTCTCAAGAGTTGTAATTTTTATTTTGTTGTGTAAAAGAGGTCTTATAAAAAGACTATTTCTTTGAATTTATTGTAATCGTTTGAAGATATAATGAATTCCTCAACAGAACCGACTTTTGACTCAAACAAGCTGGCGACCACAGTGGGAGCCAACGGTCTCGCTGCCGAGACCGTCGTGTCGCAGCCAACCATCAAGATCCCGGTTGAATCAACGGTCGAGTACGAGTTCGACCAAGCGAAGTTTGAGGAGTATTTATCATCCTCATCTGTAAAGTCTTCCTCGCCTCGCAAATGCAGGAAGATTTCATCTTTGTTGAAGTTGTCAAACACTACAGATGAAGACTCTCGCTTAATTGTTGCTGAGGATTCTACTCGCAACCTCTCTGCTCATAATGACTCTTCTTCAATTAAGGAGTCATTAAATCAAAGCCCGCCGGCATTGACGAAAAGAGCTCGTTAGAGACAACGCCAACGCCGCGCTCGCCAAATGGCTAAGGCCTTGGAACAATCTGACGGAGTTCGTTATCATGCGGACTTAGAGTCGAGGAGGCATCGAGTGGTTCAGTTGTCTCAACGACCAATCACTTATGTCTTTGCTAAACTCACGGAAGAATGGACTATTGTCAAAAGGGCTCATTCGACCCTTAAAGAACGTATACAAAAATGTCGTGCAAACGCTGCTCATGCCCGTGCTCTCTTACAACAAAGACGAGAAAGGAAGAAGGAAACGGTGGCCAAAGAACCACCGAAACTCTGCCAAGTTTGGATTCCAAAGTTTGGAGTTGTGAAAAATCAGCATTCGGAGCCCGTTAAGACTCCACACCCGCAAGGGAGTGGTTCTAAATGTATGACTCTTGACATAACCTTGGATCGCTCAGAGGCGACGACAAGTCATCCTGGGTATGTTAACAAGGTTCAAACACAAAAACAGAAGATAGGTTGCTCTGGTCACCATGCTGACGAGTTGTACTATCAAACTAAAGGTGGAAACAAATCACATAAAAGGACTGTTCGAGAAACGAATCGTCATTGTGTATGTGAAAAACTTATCAAAGCAGTGTTGTCCAAATGCAACTGCTTTAAAGCCATTCCGCCGAAAGTTTCTGTGTTCCAAAGACTTTCTACTGAAATGTCAAAGCCCAAACCGAGACGTTTCAACAAGAAGCTTGCTATTCAAGAGGATGAATTTCCTGAAGTCACCATCAACATGGCTGATAAAGGAAAATCTAAGTGGCATTCAAGTGAACCAAACCCCGACTTTTCCCCGAGAGGAAAAGTCGATTCAAGAATTGCCCGACGGATGTCTCGACTCCAGCTAGGAACTATCAGGCGTAAAGACTATAAGAGAATGCATGAAG
>NC_033803.1:21573560-21574541 GCF_001876935.1 Asparagus officinalis
GGAAGAAACCGTGGCCAAGGACCACCGGAAAACTCTGCCAAGTTTGGATTCCAAAGTTGGAGTTGTGAAAAATCAGCATTCCGGAGCCCCAGGGAAGACTCCACACCTGCAACGGGGGGTGATTTGCTAAACGTAGACTCTTGACAAACTTGGATCGCTAGAGGCGACGACAAGTCATCCTGCGGTATGTAACAAGGTCTCAAACACAAAAACCAAAGGAAGATAGGGTTTGCTCTGGTCACATGCTTGACGAGTGACTATCAAACTATAGGGTGGAAACAAATCACATAAAGGACTCGTTCCGAGAAACGAATCTCATTGGTGTATGTTGCGCAAAACTTTCAAGAGCAAGTGTTGGTCCAAAATCAACTGCTTTAAGCATTCCGCCGAAAGTTTCCTATGTTTCAAAGACTTTCTACTGAAATGTCAAGCCAAACCGAGACGTCGTTCAACCAACAAGCTTGCTATGTTCAAGGAGGGAATGAATTCCCTTGGAAGTCACCATCCAACATGCTGATAAAGGAAAAATCTAAGTCTCCGGATTCAAGTGAACCAAACCCGACTTTTCCCCGAGAGAGAAAGTCGATCAAGCAATCTGCCGACGGATGTCTCGACTCCAGCTAGGAGCTATCAGGCGTAAAGACATACCAGAGCAGAATTGCATAAATGAATGTCATCAAGAGGATGGAGCTCTCGCGACATCTCGGACACTTGTTCTGCAATCGCTTCTGATGATACAATGTCTAGCACAGGACAAATCAGAGAAGTATTCACAATCACCTCTGATCAATTCGCTCAAATGCTTCAAGAAGCTCTAGCCAAACAACGTGAAGAAATTAGAGCTGAAATGAAGACAGAGAGGGAGTTAGCTATTCAACAAATGAGAGAATTACTAGCTCAACAACCTCAACCTCCTGAGTCCAGTCAGCGAGCTAAATCCAGCCGCCACACTCAGAATGTTGTACCAGAAGTGGATGAAGT
>NC_033803.1:21574561-21617175 GCF_001876935.1 Asparagus officinalis
TGGATGAAGTCATTATGGCTGATACACCTCCCAATGACAATAACAATATTGAGGGTGGTTCAATTGCACCGCTTAATAACACTAGGGGTGGCCCAATTATTTCTGCTCAACATCATTCAGAAAGAGATGAAGATGAGGATAAGAAAATGAAAGAGCTTGAAAACAAAATCAACGCTTTGATGACGGCTCAAGAAGTGAAAAAGACAGGTATTCCATATCCCTATCCAAGAGAATGGGACTTAATACCGTACCCGGCAAAGTTCAATCTGATTAACTTCACACCGTTTGAGGGGAAGAGTTCGCCGATTCAACACTTGATTTATTTTAAGTCTCATTTAGGCATGATTTCTGGAAACGAGGCTTTAATGGTTCGGTCATTCGTTGGCATTGGTACCGACAGCTCAAGTCAGGGAGCATTAACTGCTGGGATGACATGGAAAGTTTGTTCCTCAGCAACTTCTTCGATGATGACACCGAAGTGTCAATCGGAACCCTTTTGGATGAGAAGCAAAAAGACGGAGAGTCTGTTGATAATTTTGTCAAGCGCTTCCGTGACAAGGCAATAAATTGCAGAGATCCTGTTACAGAGGAGTTTATCCTGCAAACATGCCACAATAATCTCTCTATCGATGTCCTGGAAGCCTTGGGGGTCGTACCATCCAAAACTTGGAAAGATTTGAAAATGCGCGGTGAACAAGTTGAACACTTTCTTAAAAGAAAGAAGGCTGAGAGAAGCCAACCGACGACATCTACAATCGTTTTGAACACGATTCTCGATCCAAGGTTCCAAAAGGAGTATTCTTTCGAAGATGATGAAGCTCCAGCCATATTGGAATACCTCCTCGCCAATGACAAAATCGAGCTACCACCTATTAAAGATCAGGAGGGTGCTAAGATGATTACAGATCCAAACTACTGTGCATACCACAGAAGGGTTCTTTATCCCACTAATATTTGCTTTGGACTCAAAAATAAGATCCAAGCATTAGTTGACAACGGCGTTATAATGGCAAAACAAGCCAAATAAAGACGACCACCAACTCCATTGGATACATGAGTATAAACTGTTTTCCATCACTCCAAAGAGTATATGAGTATAAACTACTCCTCGATACTCCAATAGGTATATGAGTCTAAAACTGTTTCCTACTCTTGACGGGAAGTTCCTGGAGAATTTTTACATGTAATATTCTTAAGGATAACCCGGTCATGTAACTCAACATGATGTTAAACCCAGTTTCACGAAGAAAGCTGGGGGTGGATGGTTCATGTAACGGAAGTTCTCGAAAGAATGCTATTTTCTTAGGGATAACCCGATCATTACAAACAAAATGATAAACACTACGTTCCTACGGTGATTTCTGAATACTCTTTTGCCGAGATGAGATTCGATCACTTCGTTGGATCAATCATCCCTCACAAAATTCTCACTTGGTCAAACCTTTAAACAGTTAGGACCAAAGACAAAATCCCCTCTCGATTTGTTCCATGAACGAGAGGTCCACAAATTGAACGATCAAATCTTTAAACAGTTAGGATCGTTTCAAATTTCCATCTTGGTCAAACCTTTAAATAGTTAGGACCAAAGCCAAAATCCCCTCTCGATTCGTTCCATGAACGAGAGGTCCACAAATTGAACGATCAAACCTTTAAACAGTTAGGATCGTTTCAAATTTCCATCTTGGTCAAACCTTTAAACAGTTAGGACCAAAGCCAAAATCCCCTCTCGATTCGTTCCATGAACGAGAGGTCAATAAATTAAACGATCAAACCTTTAAACAGTTAGGATCATTTCAAATTTCCATCTTGGTCAAACCTTTAAACAGTTAGGACCAAAGCCAAAATCCCCTCTCGATTCGTTCCATGAACGAGAGATCCACAAATTGAACGATCAAACCTTTAAACAGTTAGGATCGTTTCAAATTTCCATCTTGGTCAAACCTTTAAACAGTTAGGACCAAAGCCAAAATCCCCTCTCGATTCGTTCCATGAACGAGAGGTCAATAAATTAAACGATCAAACCTTTAAACAGTTAGGATCATTTCAAATTTCCATCTTGGTCAAACCTTTAAACAGTTAGGACCAAAGCCAAAATCCCCTCTCGATTCGTTCCATGAACGAGAGATCCACAAATTGAACGATCAAACCTTTAAACAGTTAGGATCGTTTCAAATTTCCATAATTGAACGATCAAACCTTTAAACAGTTAGGATCGTCTCAAATTCCCATCTTGGTCAAACCTTTAAACAGTTAGGACCAAAGCCAAAATCCCCTCTCGATTCGTTCCATGAACGAGAGGTCCACAAATTGAACGATCAAACCTTTAAACAGTTAGGATCGTTTCAAATTTTCATCTTGGTCAAACCTTTAAAGAGTTAGGACCAAAGCCAAAATCCCCTCTCGATTCGTTCCATGAACGAGAGGTCCACAAATTGAACGATCAAACCTTTAAACAGTTAGGATCGTCTCAAATTCCCATCTTGGTCAAACCTTTAAACAGTTAGGACCAAAGTCAAAGTCCTCTCTCGATTCATTGCGTGAACGAGAGGTCCACAAATCGAGCGATTAAACCTTCCTACAGTTAGGATCATCTCAAATTCCCATCTTGGTCAAACCTTTAAACAATTAGGACCAAAGTCAAAGTCCCCTCTCGATTCATTACGTGAACGAGAGGTCCACAAATCGAGCGATCAAACCTTCCTACAGTTAGGATCGTCTCAAATTCCCATCTTGGTCAAACCTTTAAACAGTTAGGACCAAAGTCAAAGTCCCCTCTCAATTCATTGTGTGAACGAGAGGTCCACAAATTGAGCGATCAAACCTTCCTACAGTTAGGATAGTCTCAAAACTCCTACTTGGTCAAACCTTACTACAGTTAGGGCCACAACCAAAATATTCTTTCGATTCATCTTACGAGCGAAAGGTCAACTTTTGAATTGAATAATCAAACCTTATGACAGTTAGGATTATTCAAACCAATCCAGATTCTCTAAGTGGAGATCCCACTTCGAGTTTCCTTTACACCAGGAGATAGAATATAAAATTCTTCCTCTCCGATTTCGGGTTTATCTCTACCAACAAACAAGAGACCATGAGATAGAATATAAAATTCTTCCTCTCCGATTTCGGGTTCATCTCTACCAACAAACAAAAGACCAGGAGATAGAATATAAAATTCTTCCTCTCCATCATTGGGTTCATCTCTACCACCAAAAAAGAGATCATGTTACTCCAATAGGTACACGAGTCTAAACTGTTTCCCTACTCTCAACAGGAAGTTTCTGGAGAATATTACTCAGAATATTCTTAAGAATAACCTGACTATCTCCCAACGGGTATATGAGGTTAAACTATTTCCCGAACACTCCAATAGAGCATATGAGTATAAACTATTTCTCCATTCTTCGACGGCAGTTCAAATTCAAGACTTCGACAACGACCATGCGATAAACACAGCACCGGAGGAATTTTAGCTATTCTACAAAGCACTGAATAGGCTAAATGATGAAGAAGTCAAGAATTGAAGCCATCCGTCGACTATGTTACGCAACTTCCTCAACAAACTACTAAAGAAATTACACGGAAAAATCTATCTTATCCAAAGTATCCCGGACTCCTCTATACAAGAATGAGTCAGGAATACTTTGGAGGGGGTATCTGTAGGCGTCAAAAAATACTGAAAGATATCCCAATACAGCTCAAAAAGGATATCATCCAAAAAAGGCAGAAGAACACAAGTTTGGGCTGTCTCGCACGCGAGAGGTCTTTACTGTCTCGCACGCGAGACGGTCTTTACTGTCTGGGCGCAGCGAGCGAGCACAGGTCTTTACTGTCTCGTAGGTGAGACAGTATTCTCTGTCTCCGCCATGCGAGAACAGAATCTCTGTCTCGCCAAGCGCAGACAGTTATTACTTATCTGCGCAAGTGAGACATATCTCTGTCTCGCCACTGCGAGACAGCATTCTCTGTCCTCGCCCAGCGAGCAACATTCCTCTGTCTTGCCCGCGGACAAGCATTACTCTGTCTCGCCGCGAGACAAAGTTAATTCCCTATCTCGCCCACGAGAGCAGCTCTCCAAAGAAGTCAAGAAACCGTTTTGCTAACTACGCCGACGCAACGTGGCCCACCAACTGTTCAAAGACGTGGGAAACGTCGTTGGGCGAGAATCACGTTGATAACTACCAAAAATAACGGAGTGGTAAGCACGTGGGAAGGCAACATTACAAGAAAACCTGCTGGGCGTTGAGGGATTTCGGCACAGCCATTTACATGTCTCCGAACCCGAGTGACTGTTTACTGCTCTCGCGGAACCGCGAGACAGTCTTTGATGTCTCGACCGTCACGCAGACACAGCAAACACGCTTGTCTCGAGAAGTGTTATTCATCGGCCAGGGCGCTATAAATACCCCCTGTGATCATTTGTTAGGGGCTGATCATTTTGAACACTTCAGAGCAGACAGAGCAGAGTTCTTGACTTTCAGGGCATCCTTGAGATTCGAGCTTTGACTTGATTTCAAGAAGAACGACTATCTTACTTTGATAAGATATCGTTTCAAATTCTCACTTCGATAAACGAAGGAAGAATCATTAAACCCCTCACGATTTAATCAGAATCTGTGATTTGGTGGTCCACGAGTCAAAGCGCTCCCGGCACATGCAAAGATCCTACGCAAGCAGCGATCCAAACAACAAGCCTGCGTTTGTTTCTCAAGAGTTGTAATTTTTTCTTTTGTTGTGTAAAAGGAGTCTTATAAAAAGGCTATCTCTTTTTTTGAATTTATTGTAATCGACCGAAGATATAATGAATTCCATGACAAAGTCAACTTTTGACTGAATTTATTGTAATCGACCGAAGATATAATGAATTCCATGACAAAGTCAACTTTTGACGCAAACAATAGATAGATACATGATTTGTAAAAAAGTTAATTTCTATAGAAAAATATAGAAATCCAATAATTGTACATCTAACAAGGTACTATATTTGCATTCGAAAATACATTTCTTAAAAATGAAAGTGTATATTCTTCAAACGGTAGGTTGAAAACTAGTTATCTGTGTAGGCGTCAAAAATTACCCATAGATCCCCGCACGTGGCTTGTGACAGAGAGAAAATGATGAACGTTGTTATCCGAGTCACAGAAGCTTATTTGACGTTGACAAGCGCATGAAGTGAGTCGATGAACTATGTGAAGCAACAGAACTGCAAAACAACGAGGAAATGAACTGATCACGAGCTCCACGTCACTTACAAAAGACAAAATATCTTCCATGTCCCATCCACTCTACAGATGATTCAATCATGGGAGCTTGTATATCTTCTCGACGTTTTTCCTATGCATCTTGAATCGCATGATTCCGAGTTCGGACGACGAAGATACGACGAAAACAGACGGAACGCGTAGGACTACGTCCCGGGCCTCGGAGAGACACCCAGAGGTGTCTCGACCAACCCGAGACACCCAAAGGTGTCTCGGCTTGGCCAAGACACTCTAAGGTGTCTCTGCCAAGCTGAGACACCCAGAGGTGTCTTGGATTGCTGAGACACCCATTGGTGTCTCGGATTGGCCGAGACACCCAAAGGTGTCTCGGACCTTGTAGAGTAATTTTGTCCATGATTCAATTCGAATCTTAAGAAACTAAAAACATGAAAGTTGTATATATCCTTGTTAGATTTCCAATTCATCTTGGATCAGGTCATTTGGAGATCATATGAGAAAGATAAAGCCAAAATACCAAAGATAGTACAAACTGCCTCAGAATTCCGAGACAGTGTTGGTGTCTTAGAGAAGAATGATGATTTTGGCCATGACTCAATTCAAATCTGAAGAAACACAAAACATTAAAGTTGTAGATATCTTTGTCAGCTTTTTAATGCATTTAGAATCAGATCATTTAGAGGTCATATGAAAAAGTTAGGGCCAAAATACCCAAGATACTCAGAGTTATCTCGGCTAGGCCGAGACACTCAGAGGTGTCTCGTCCAAACCGAGACACTCACTGGTGTCTCGGCCAGGCCAAGACACCCACGAGTGTCTCAGCCAAGCCAAGACACCCACGAGTGTCCGCAACCCCCAGAATGCTATTTTTGACTATTTTGAGCCATTTTTCGATGTTAACAACCTGGATTTGTTCCAACTGATATGAATCTATCCAAGAACATGGTTAAGTGGTTACAACTAAGGATAAGAGGGAATCGGCCATTCTTATCCGAAAATTGGGGTCCCTAAGCCTATAAATACAGCCTCAGGGCCTTCATTTTTTCGGGATTGGAATTCTCAGGCGTTGGCGAAGCCCTACCGAATTGAGGATTGAAGAGTTACGAATTTTAGAGAGGAGGGGGAGAGATCGGATCTAGTTTATCAGCATGAAGAAGAGGAGCTCGTCAGATATGTAGCCCAATTCCTTCCTTGAGATCGTCCCGTTGCGGTGATCTTGAGAAGAGTAGTTATCTCGCCGTTGCCAAGATAACTGCTTCGGTTTCTTGATTCCTTCGCGAATCAACGAAGCTCTGGATCTGATTTGATTGTTTGGTAGTCCACGGATATTAACATCCCTATCACAGGCTAAGATCCTATACAAACAGCGGGTGATAAACACCCGTTACGCTTTTTGATGAGAGTTGTAATTTTTTTATTTTCATTGTGTAAAGGTCTTATAAAAAGACCGATCTTTTTGAACTTGTTGTAACGATCGAAGTTATAATGAGTTATACAATGAAGATATCAACTTTTACCGCAAACAAGCTGGCGACCACAGTGGGAGCCAATAGCCTCGCTGCCGAGGCTGTCGTGTCGTAGCCAACGATCAAGATCCCTATGGCTGAAGAGGTCGAATACAAGTTCGACCGACAAAAATTCAAGGAATACATCTCCTCCTCCTCCTCCAGATCTGCCTCTCCTTATAAATGTAGGAAAGTCTCCTCCTCCCAGAAGATCCGCTGGTCTTCAGATCTGAAGACTGAAGAAGGCAATCTCCCAGCTACCGTTGCTATAGATATACCTCGTAATGATCCATCGGCGTCAAATGAGACCAGATCTGTAGATCTGAACTCCTCCGCGATCAAGAAGTCGACTGCTGAAGGCGCGCCAACTCTATCAAAGAGAGCACGTCAAAGGCAACGCCAACGCATCGCGCGCCAATTCGCCAAGGCTTTGGATCAGGTGGATGGACTCCATTACCAAGCAGATCTGGAGTTCAGAAAGCACCAAGTGGTTAAGTCATCTCCACAGAAAGCTTCGCAAACCTCCTCCCAACCACCTACTAACGGATGGGTTCATGTCAAATAGAACCGTTCCACTCTTGAGGAGCGCATTCAGAAGTGTCGCACACTTCTTGCGCGTGCCCAGATCCTTGTGCGAAAAGCAAAAGAGATGCAAAAGGAAGAGGCTGTTAAAATATCGCTGAGATCCAAACAAATTTTGATGCCAAAGGCTAAATCAACGCCTAAGGCAAAAGCACGCGACGTTGCTCCCCAGCCTTCGTCAACTTTGGATCTCGCTCCTTCTGCTCCCACGCCTCTGGTGAAACCCTACGGCGGTGTGGATCTCTCGAGAGTTAGAATTCCATTGAAGGATCGTCTCAGTTCTTTACCCGAAGATTAAGGCAAAGCGCCTATCAAGGAACGCTTGGGACCGTTGAAGGAACCCCGAGCAAACATTCAGACTGGGGGTCGTACACGACCTCCTAATAAGTTGATTCCTATAACCACCCGCTTGGGGGTGCGTACAGAAGGTCAGGAGCCCGTTAAGGTTTCACCCTCAGAAAAGTGTGATTCCAAACATGTGACTCCTACAGACGCCAACAAGGTGTTGTTTACTCAGAAGAAAACACGTCAAACAGACGAACGCGTTATACCTGAGAATTCATGTAAACAGCCGATAGATTACTCCGGGCATAATGCTGATGAGTTGTACTATCGGGCTGGGGGTACGAATAAATCTCGAAAGAGAAGTACCCGAGAAACGGACTCTCACTGTCCGTGTACCAAACTTATCAGGGTAGTATTATAAGCTTGTAGCTGCCCCAAGATCGCTCCACAGAGGGTCTCAGTGTTCCAAAGGCTTTCTTCCGAAGCGTCGAAACCCAAATCAAGGCGTTTTCACAAAAGAAGATCGGTCGTTCGAGATGACGAATTCCCAGAAATTACCATTAACATGATCAAAAAGGAAAAGTCTCCGATGGTTTCAAGCGAGTCTAGCCCTAACTTTTCTCCAGGAAGAAGAGTAAATTCGGGAATAGCTCAATTAATGTCTCGGCTCCAGCTAGAAGCTGTAGGACCTAAACAATCCGCGGTCACCATCAACATGGCTGATAAGGGAAAGTCGATTCGACCTTCTAATTCTGATCCCCTCATATCGCATCGACTGACCCGTTTGTGATCGGGAACCACTAGACGCAGGGATTATCAAAGGATGAATAAAGGATTATCCTCAGATGATGAAGCATCAGACGCTTAATCCGCAATTGCTTCAAATTCTACTGTATCCAGCCCAGGGCAATCCCGTGAAGCGCTCACCATCACTCCTGACCAAATAACTCAGATGATCGAAAACGCTCTTGCTAAGCAGAAAGAAGAGTTTAAGGTTGAAATAGAACTAAACATACAACGGATGAGGGAGTTACATGACCTACAACTTCAAACTTTATCAAGACAGATTGGCGAATCCAGTCATCGCAATGTTGTAGTAGAACAAGTCAATACAATAAATAGTGATCCAGAATTGGATAAGACTATCAACATTGATATCCCTCCCGACAATAATAACGCTGGGGGTGGTCCAACCGAAGATAACAACGCTGGGGGTGGTCCCGTTGTTTCTCTCAGAAATCGTCTGAAGCATGATATAGGTTATGACGAAAAGATGATGGATTTCGAGAGCAAAATCAACGCTCTGATGTCTGCTTGAGAGGTAAAGAAGACCGGCATTCTGTGTCCTTACCCGGGAGAGTGGGAGTCGATCCCGTATCTAGCCAAATTCAACCTGATCAACTTCATGCCGTTCGACGGGAAGGGCTCGTTCACTCAACATTTGATCTACTTTAAGTCCCACTTGGGCATGATATCCGGCAATGAAGCATTAATGGTTCGGTCATTCGTTGGCACCCTTCGCGGGCCTGCCTTCGATTGGTACCGCCGTCTCAAGCCTGGAAGCATCAACAGCTAGGACGATATAGAGAGCTCATTCCTTGGTAACTTCTTTGATGACGACGCCGAGGTATCCATTAGGACACTCTTCGATGAGAAGCAAAAAGACGGAGAAATAGTCTCCGATTTTCTTAAACGCTTCCGGAACAAGGTGATAAATTACCGAGATCCGATCACAGAGGAATTCATCCTACAAACTTGCCACAACAACCTCTCTTTGGACGTGTTGGGAGTTATGGGATTAAACCCGTCCAAGACTAGGAAATATTTGAAGATGCACAGCGAACAAGTCGAACGCTTCCTCAGAAGGAAGAAGATCGAAAGAAGCCAACAATCAATGCCTGCAGTTGCTAGTGATAATAATCAGACGTCACAACAACAACCTCCAAAGCAGCAAAGGGCTCCAGATCCGGGACTCCAAAAAGAGTACTCTTTTAAGGATAAGGAAGTTCTGGATATTTTTGAGTATTTCCTGAATAACGGTGAGATTGAGCTACCACCTATTAAAGATCAGGAAGGAGCTAAGAGGATTACGGACCCAAACTACTGTGCGTATCACAGGAGGGATCTCTATCCTACAGAGATTTGTTTCGGTCTAAAGAACAAGATTCAAGCTCTAATCGACTCTAGCGCCATAAAGCTAGAATAAGCCGAATGACGGTGCACCACTCCGAAGAGTATACGAGTATAAACTGCTTCTCAATCCTCCAACCGGTATAAGAGGTTAAACTGCTACCTTACACTCCAATAGGTATATAAGTCTAAACTGTTTCCTTTCTTTCACGGGAAGTTCTTGGAGAGTATCATGTCTGGTATTCTTAAGGATAACCCGTTCATGCAACTGAGTGTAATGTTAGACCCAGTTTCATGAAGAAAGCTGGGGGTGGATAATTCATGTAACGGGAAGTTCCCAGGAGAATTCTATATAGTATATTCTTAGGGATAACCCGATCACTACAAGAAGGTGATGAATAAGAAACTCCCACTCAAACTCCTGCTACGTCTGTGCACTCAACATTCTCATTGTTAGAGTCCGGACATAGTATTCAAAATTTTAATATCCTGATCATTGACGATTGTCAAAGCCCTTCGTGTTAAGTATTTATCACTTAACACCAGGAACCCCCTCTGAGTGACTTGTACAAGTCAACACTCCTACTGTGATTTGTACTCCTACTCCCACTGTCTACTTGATCAAACCTTTAAACAGTTAAACCACAACCAAAATCCCCTCTCGATTCCTTCCATGAGCGAGAGGTCCACAAATTGAACGATCAAACCTTTAAACAGTTAGGGTCATCTCAAATTCCTATCTTAGTCAAACCTTTAAACAGTTAGGACCATAACTAAAATCCCCTCTCGATTCCTTCCATGAACGAGAGGTCCACAAATTAAACGATCAAACCTTTAAATGGTTAGGGTCGTCTCAAATTTCTATCTTGGTCAAACCTTTAAACGGTTAGGATCACAACCAAATCCCCTCTCGATTCCTTCCATGAACGAGAGGTCCACAAATTGAACGATCAAACCTTTAAACAGTTAGGGTCATCTCAAATTCTTATCTTGGTCAAAACCTTTAAACAGTTAGGACTACAACCAAAATCCCCTCTCGATTCCTTCCATGAACGAGAGGTCCACTTTTAATTTGAGTAATTAAATCTATGAAAGTTAGGATTGCCTCCAACCTCACTTGGTTAAACCTGCAGATAGTTAGGACTAAGTCCGGAATGCCCCTTTCGATAAACGAAAGACTTCCACATTTTCCTATTCGGCCAAACCTATAAAAGTTAGGGCCAAAATCGGAATTTTACCTCAATAAATGAGGAATTTTTTTCTTGGATTAAGCAATCAATCCTATAAAAATTAGGGTTGCTTGAATCTTTCTGATTCTCGGAGTGGAGATCCTACTCCTAGTTTTACTTTTTCGGATTCTCAGGGTGGAGATCCCACTTCGAGTTTCCTTGGCAACTGGAGATAGAATATAAAATTCTTTCTCTTCAGTTTTGGGAGATAGAATATAAAATTCTTCCTCTCTTATTTTTTGACACCATCCTTCAACTCTGTAATCCATGCCTTATATACACGGGGAATTTTATCCCGAATCCTAAGTAGGGATAAATCAACGCCTAATACGCATTGTCGGTTTAGTCTTTTACCAATTGAAGAAGACACCAGAATCCAAGTCTGGGGACTTTTATCCCGAATCCTAAGAAGGGATAAGTCAACGCCTAACACGCATTGCCGGGTAGTCTATTCTCGTAAGAAAGACGAAGTCTACGTATTCAATATCGTAGCACTAAAAGAGTTAACTCTTTTAGCACAACGTCACATGCGGAACGGACTTAAACAATTTGTATGCTAGCCCAACTCAAACGGTAGTCGGTAAAGGCTAATCAAATGACTTTGGGATAAGATCCATATCTGCAGACGAATCAGCTTTAACAGTTGGTCCTGCAGCCCTAACTGTTGGGACCGTCATACTCCAATACCTTAAGAGCTTAAACTGTGTATACTCCAGCAAACGTCCGAGAATAAATTATGTCAACACTGGGCGATCCGAAACCCTAGGTCAACGCCAGTCAACGCATTACGATGAAAGGCGATGAAAGTCAATGCAAGTCAATATATCGTGATAAAGATGGTCAGTTCAAAGTCAACTCGACGATACGAGCCAAAATCAACTCACCAGTTTTGATTCAAGATTTTAACGACGGCCAGACGATAAACGCAGCGCCAGGAGAACTTCAGCTATTCGTTAAAATACCAAACAGACTAAAAATCGAAGGAGTTAAGAATCAAAGCTATAGGTCCTTTTATACTGACTGAAGCTTGGACCGATCATATCCAAAGTATTTCAGACTCATCTATAAAAGAAACGAGACTGAAACACTTTGGAGGGGGTATCTGTAGGCGTTAAAAATTACCTATAGGTCCCCACATGTAGCTTGAGATAGAGAGAAGATGATGAATATTGCTATCTGAGTCACAAAAGCTCATTTAACGTTGACAAGTGCATGAAGTGAGTCGACAAACTATGTGAAGTAATGGAACTGTAGAACAACGAGGAAACGAACTGATCGGGAGCTCCACGTCACTTACAAAAGATGAAATGTCTTCCATATCCTATCCACTTCATAGATGATTCAATCATGGGATCTTGTATATCTTCTTGATGGCTTTCTGATGCATCTTGAATCGCATGATTCCGAGTTCGGACGACGAAGATACGACGAAAACGGACGGAATGCGCAGGACTACGTCCCGGGCCTCGGCGAGACACCCGGAGGTGTCTCGACCAACCCGAGACACCCAAAGGTGTCTCAGCTTGACCAAGACACTCTAAGGTGTCTTGTCCAAGCTGAGACACCAAGAGGTATCTCGGATTGGCCGAGACACCCAAAGGTGTCACGGACCTTGTAGAGTAATTTTGGTCATGATTCGATTCGAATCTGAAGAAGCTCAAAACATAAAAGTTGTAGATATCCTCGTTAGATTTCCAATTCATCTTGGATCAGGTCATTTAGAGATCATATGAGAAAGATAAAGACAAAATACCAAAAATGATACAAACTGCCTCGGAATTCTGAGACAGTGTTGGTGTCTCGGAGAAGAATGATGATTTTGGCCATAATCCGATTCAAATCTGAAGAAACTCAAAACATTAAAGTTGTATATATCTTTTTCCGCTTTTCAATGCATTTGGAATCAGGTCATTTGGAGGTCATATGAGGAAGTTAGGACCAAAATACATGAGACACTCAGAGTTGTCTCGGCCAGGCCGAGACACCCAGAGGGTGTCTCGGCCTGGCCGAGACACCCACGGGTATCCGCAACCCCCAGAATGCTGTTTTTGGCTGTTTTGAGCCGTTTTCGATGTTAACCACATGGATTTGTTCTAACTAATCTGAATCTATCCAAGAACGTGGTTAAGTGGTTACAACTGAGGATATGAGAGAATCGGCCGTTCTTATCCAAAAACAGGGGTCCTTAAACCTATAAATACAGCCTCAGGGCCTTCATTTTTTCGGGATTGGAATTCTCGAGTATTGGCGAAGCCCTGCCGAATTGAGGATTGAAGAGCCACGAATTTCAGAAAGGAGGAGGAGAGATCGGATCGAGTTCGTCAGCATGAAGAAGAGGAGCTCGTCAGATCTGCAACTCGGTTCCTTCCTTGATATCGCCCCGTTGCGGTGATCTCAAGAAGAGTAGTTATCTCGCCGTTGCCGAGATAACTGTTTCGGTTTCTTGATTCCATCGCGAATCAACGAAGCTCTGGATCTGATTTGATTGTTTGGTGGTCCACGGATATTAACATCCCTATCACAGGCTAAGATCCTACGCAAACAGCGGGTGATAAACACCCGTTACGCTTTTTGATGAGAGTTGTAATTTTTTTATTTTCATTGTGTAAAGGTCTTATAAAAAGACCGATCTTTTTGAACTTGTTGTAACGATTGAAGTTATAATAAGTTATACAATAAGATATCAACTTTCACCGCAAACAATCGGCAGCAAATTAATGCTACATATTAAAAATTCCAGTGTTTTTTTAGTTGCAAAAGTAGTTTGAATTGCATATTTTGTTGCAGAAAATGTATTATCATTGAAAATCTCGACAATGTCATATTAATATTTAATTATTTTAACTTATAAAAGGTGCATGCAAGATTTGGTGCAGCCAACTTAGCTTTAGCGAACGGTATAGTAATTTTTCCCATAAAATATAAATCCATTTATAATTCTCAAATAAGTTGTCGCTAACCAAACATTAAATTTATAAATTTGCTTTGATACTATACAACCTAAAATCACAGTCACTACACAAAAGTTTTATAGTTACGATAAAACTTTGAAGGTTATAATTTTATATTCAAACATCATGTGACATTTGCTGTTAGCTAACTCAGTGGATTGGCGCAACGATGGAAGGTCCAGCTGCGTCTTTGTTAGGGACGATCCATAACGAGCTAGCTCTAGTGTTCAAATCCAGCGGATATTAAAATACATCTGGGCTAATGCTAGCGACGAAGCACGAACGGGGATTAGTCCCATCCGAAAAGGTACATGGATACCTCGTGGACAAGTCCCAAAAAAAGAAAGAAAATGAAAATGGAAAACCTTCGTTATTGGCTCTCCATTTCGTATCAACCGTAAAGCTCCATAACTTATTTTCTGTACGAAATATTATTCTCTATAGAAATTTGAAGGGTGGCACTAGGGTCACACCCCAAACCCCCAACCCCAATCACACCCTCTTTCATTTGCTACAATGCACCGGGCTCCACATGGGATTTTGAATTCAAAATCCCATGTAGGGCCCGGTGCACTGTTACAAATAAGAGAGTGTGGTTAGGATTGAGGTTAGGGGTGTGCCCCTATCATTTTCCAAATTTCAAGGTGACAAAACATCTTTGCCAAGCCCAGCTCCTGTCGACGCAGTGGCACTCTCTACCCCAGTCTACCCCAGCCGCAGTCAATATGACATTGACCTGTACGTGAACCTGGACCCAAGAAGTCCACGCATCATGGGCCCCATTGGGCTTTCAGCCGGCCCACCTTCTTTCCAAGTTGCCTCTCAACTTGCTAGCCAATCTCTTTCCTTCCAGCCCACAGCCCATCCTCTCTCTACTACAAGACAAAACGTCTAGGTTACGTAGAAGCCCAGCTCCTCAAATTCCTCTGACTCTCGCTCCGCTCATTTATTACTACTTTCGTCTAAAAAATAGTCCCCTCTCTTTCCTTCATGCATCGTGGAAACACAATTGAAGCTCTTCCCTCCTCCTCTCCCCCCTCTCTCACTCTATATATACACTCCCAAAATATCCCCAAATCAGCAGCTTCAACAATTCAATTTCCTTAAGGTAGGGGCCAAAAATAATAATAATAATTCAAATCATTGAGCTCATGGGTGATGATGACGTGGCAACTCTCGACCTCCTCCGCGATCACCTCCTCGGCAACGACCTCGATACCCTCCTGATCTCCAATCTCCCCTCCTCTTCCCACTCCGACGACTTCAGTCCGAATCCAAACCTGAACGTGATCCAATTTGGTGGACCCCACCAGCTTTCTCGCTTTACCCGTCGCCCCAACCTAAGCATCTCCCTCCGCCGCCAAAAAGTTCGAATTACCGGCTTCACGCCGAGTTATCGGGTCCAGGATGCGATAATCGAGCAGTCATCGCCGAACGACACGAATACCGACACGGGGCGGAGTATGGGGTCGCCCAGAGGCGTGGGGACTGCTGGCCAGAGATTCGGCGACGCCGAGCCGCGGTCGCGCGTCTGCTCGGGATTCGAGACAGATGTTCGAAGCCGCAGGTGCTAAACGGGCCGACTTCGCAATGAGGGAGGAAGAGAGCTATCTGCAATTTTCCATGAAGTGCCCACGTCAGCCGTAGAGTTGGGCCCGGCGGCGCGCGCTGCCAGGAGGGAGGAGAGAGGAAGTGGAGGAGGCGGGGCCGGTGAAAAGGGAGAGGGTTAGTGGGAGGAGCCAGAGACAGCCCCCGTTCGCTGACATGTCGTCACTTGATGGTTTTTGGAGGAAGGCGATGGGAAGGAGGGAATATTTAATTTGCCGCCGTTGTCTCCGCTGCCATCGTTGGGGTTTCCGGGGCTGATGGTGATTTGAAAGAGATGGCTGCGCCGTTAAAAGAACTGGATTGGAACGTCATCGACTTGCACACATATTTGTTGATTTTTCTTATTAAATTTATGTTTGGGCAAGTAGTTAGTATTTTTTTTTTTCTTTCAGTTGTATTAGTTAAGGGAAGCTGTATTCTTTTATTTTTATTTTAAAATTACAGAATTTTTTTTTTAGGTAAAGTTGTGCTGTTTGATATAATCATTGGACATTTTTGAGTAAGGAGATGCTTCTGAACTAAATAGGGGGTGTTTGTGTTGGAAACATTACATGCAACGAGGCGGAATACAGCATATCATGACTATTAATTAAAATTAATCAAAAATTAAAAGAGTACCGGAAACGCTTTCCGAATTTCTCTAATAATATGTCCCAAGATCAATTTGAAATAGCATTCTCAAGAGAAAAAGATTCCAATTGAAATACGTACGTCACTGAAGAGGAGAAATACTGAGAGAGAGATTCTCAAATTCCTATTTCCCTTTTGTTATTCTCTTATTCTCATAGCGCTACGTGTGACCTATATATAAGATTATACTTGCCTTACATATTTTAATTTTAAATAATTCTCAATTGTTCAAAACTTTTTTCCATAAAAATTAAAGATAGAATATTCTTTAGATAACAAGTAAAGATAGAATACTCTTTCCATAACAATTAAGGATAGAAATAAAATTGTATTGCATATATACATATTCTAATAACATTAGTGAGACCAATTGGGTCATATATCGAGAACAAATTATTATAATTTTAATTTAACAATCAAATCCCTATCCGACCAACAGTTCATAAATGTTCTTACATAATATGGGATTAATTATTCATAAATAATATCTTACATTTAACCCCTCCCCGTATCATTTATTTTAGAAACCCTTTTGAGCAGGACAATTCACCTATTTGCTCATGCCTAAATTGCAATTCCCATGTACGTAAATAAAGTCATTTTGAAACATCAAAATATTTTATTTTTTAAGAAAATCAAATTTAAAAAATATTTTGAAAAACCTGTTGGCAAGAATTTAGTAACTTCATGAAAATGCATAATAAATTAACTCATCATAATGAGCATACTGGATCCTATCTAGATATCTGTTATTTTCCTAAATAAAATCTAGTAACCCAACATTTCAAGTTGTGTAGCGTTTGTTAAACAAGCTTAACCATCACATCAAAGCATACTAAATTATCAAATAAAAATAATAATATCATCAAATCAAAAGGACCATGTAACAATTTAAATTTTCTATCTCTTAGGTAACTCGTCGTGGAGAATCCAAATGCGGTCTAGTACTATACATATCACAATGCGTGCTTATGACATACACTCAGAGAATCCTCATTCTTGGTGATTGAGACCTACCACCAAATATCATATGTTGGTGTTTGGTGGGAAACTTCGAGAAAGACAATTAAGAATTAAATTCGTATTATTCTCTCTGACAGGCTAAAAAAAGTAATTACAATTCTCTCGATACAACTTCTCTCTAATAGACTTAGAAAAGAAATTACAAATCTTCTCAATCGGTTCCCGATTTATAAACGAGAGAAGGGTCGACGGAGATCCTTCCCTTTATTTAATCTGGATTCTTCTTGGTGTCGATGAGATGTCTCCCTCAAAACTCGTGTCAAGTTTGCTTCTTATTAACAATCTGAACACCTCGCTGGAACGTTGTCTCGTCTCTTGACTCGACATCTTGGATGAACTTGCAAAGCAAGTTTGAAACTCTTGACGAGTTGATAACTCTGAATGAGTTTAAAACTCTATGAAAGAGTTGATTTAACCGAAATCGGTTTGTAAGCTAAGGATGAAGAAATCTCTTGTTGCCAAAGAATGCTCTGAGCTCTCCAAGGATAAATGCTGATCTCCCTTAAAGATGATCTACCAAAAGGTCACTTCTTTGCTGCCGAAAATAGGATGAATTAGAGATATTGAACTCAGTTGAGTTTCCCGCTATTTATAGGGGATTAAGGGGTGTAATCGTCCCCTTAAATCTCTCCTTAATGAGGGTTTAATAGGGTGTAACCGCCCTCCATAAATCTCTCCATGATAGGGTGGTGATCCCCTCAAATCGTGGAAACGGTTTTGAAACCGTTCAGCTCGTGTTTGAATGAGTCAAACGCAAGAATTGCGTTCTGGGCACGAATTCTACGTTCTGGACCTGGGACGTAGAGTTGGGATCTGCATTTGAGCCTAAAAATACACGAATTATGCGTTCTGGACCTGGGACGCAGAGTTAGGCTCTGTATTTGGATTCTGGAACGTAGCCATGAACTCTACATTTTGAGACTAGAATGCAGCCATGAACTCTGCGTTTTGAGTCTGGAACGCAACGAGCGAACTCTGCATTTTGAGTCTGGAATGTAGACACGAACTCTGTGTTTTGAGTCTGGAACGTAGCCACGAACTCTGCGTTTTGAGTCTGGAACGCAGCGATGAACTCTGCGTTTTGTTGTTGGGACGCAGAGATGAACTCTGCATCTTGACTCTGGAACACAGAGGTGAGCCTCATGCGAGCTTCAGACGAGCTTCAGACAAAGTCCAATGTTTAGGCGAAGTCCAGTCTTGTAGACGGACTTGAGAATATAACTTGCGGCGAAGGACATGTCATAACTTTCAAACCGTAAGTTGGAATTGGACGAATTATATATGAATATCGACTATCTCGACGAAACATAGCCGACCAAACTTACCCTAAGGGTTCGGTTGCTCCTGTCTGTTTCTCCAAATTCCTTACGGTTTGAGAAATATATACGTTTTGATTTGAAAAGACCGTTAATTTGTAGTCTTTTTTGCTAGAACGTTGCAAAGATCGTCATATTGTAACCTTCGTCTTGGCTCTTTGAAAATATAGGAGTTGTTAGATTGTATCTCCCGATATTGATTGTGAAGGCTGTTGAATTAAAGCTTTCATTGGTTATTGTGAAGGTTGTCAGATTGTAATCTTCATCGATCTATATGAAAGTTTTCAAATTATAGTCTTCTGAAAGCCGTCAGATTGTAACTTCTATCATCGGTGTTTGATAGGGATCAACTATCTTTAATAATTTTTAGACAGCCTAAAGTTGATATCATGCATAATAACCGATTATAACAAAGTTATCATTTTTTATTATAGGTTAATCATGGATTTAAGAAATCTCTAAGTTAGGTCATATCTCTAAGCAAGTGACCATCATAGTGCAAGTGACCATCATATCTCTAAGCAAGATAACCTATTATAACAAAGTTATCCTTTTATAGATTTTCAGAGGCTTCTACAAACTTTCAGAGGACTGTTTACAAACTCAGAATGTCATATCAAATTCAGCAGCGCCTTGTGAATTTGAAATTTAAAAAAAACACCCTCAAAATTAAAACTGTGCAAAAAAACAACCTTAAAAGTTCAAAATTACAAAAAACTAATAGAAATTTCAAAACATACAATGAAATTTGGAAATTTTCAAGAATAAATTTAAAATTTGCAAAAAAAACTCTTAAAGTTAAAAAAAAAAAATCAAAAAACACCCTTAAGAGTTTAGAATTACAAAAGCCACCCTAAAACTTCAAAACCTAAATAAGGCACATGTAATCCAAAAATTACCAGCACCTCCCTGTAAAATTTGAAATTTATAAAAAACCTCAAATTTTAAAAAATTATAAATAACAACCTTTAAATTATAAAAAATACCTCATAATTTTCTAAGCTTACAAATGACACATGAAATATAGAAATTTCCAGCAGTCCCTTATGAATCTAAAATTTAAAAAAACATCCTCAAAGTTAAAAAAAATACAAAATACACCATCAAGGCTTTAGAATTACAACAACCACCCTCAAAAATCAAAACCTACAAATGACACATGAAATTAAAAAATTACCACTATCCCCTTGTAAATTTGAGATTTACAAAAACACCCTTAAAGTTTAAAATATTACCAAAAGCACCCTCATGAGTTCAAAATTATGTAAAACTCATGGTATTTTTAAACTTACAAATGACACATGAAATCTAAAAAATTTTAACAGTGCCCTATAAATTTAAAACTAATAAAAAACACCCTCCATGTTTTAGAAAATGTAAAAACAACCTCCAGAGTTTAAATTTTGGTCAAACTGCCTTGAAATTTCAAATCCTACAAAGTACACATAAAATATAAAATTTTCAGCAGACCTTTGTCAATATGGAATTCCTAAAAGCACACTTAGAGTTTTAAAATTTGCAAAAACCCTTAAATTTCAAAATTGGCATAAATCACAAAAAATTCCAAAACATGCAGAAAAACACACTACAAACCTGAAATTACATGTATCTTCCATGGTCATGTTAAATAAATTTCAAACTTAGGTGTGTTTTTTGGAATTTTAAAATTAAAGGGAGTTGTTTTATAATTTTTAGATTTACAAGGGACTAGTGGCAATTTTTAGTTTTCATGTGTAATCTGTATGTTTTGAAATTTCAAGGTAGTTTGATTAAATTTTAAACTCTTGAGGTTGTTTTCACATTTTTTTTTAATATTGAGGGTATTTTTTTATAAATTTTAAATTTACAGGGGGCTGTTGATAATTTCCTAATTTCATGTGTTATTTGTAAGTTTAGAAAATTCTAAGAGTTTTATATATTTTTTAACCATTGAAGGTATTTTTCTATTTTTTTTTAAAATTGAAGTGTGTTTTTGTAAATTTTAAATTTATTTAGGGCTGCTGGTAATTTTTTATTTTCATGTGACATTTGTAGGCTTTTAGATTTCAAGGTGGTTTTTATAGTTCTAAAATCTTGAGTGTGTTTTTTATATTTTTTAAAACTTTGAGAGTGTTTTGTTACACATTTTAATTATATAGGTGACTGCCAAAAATTTTTAGATTTCATGTGTCATTTACAAATTTAGAAAATTTCAAGAGTTTTCTGTAAGCGTTTGAGGGTATTATTTAGAATTCTTTAAACTATTAAAGTGTTTTTTATAAATTCTAAATTTACAGGGGGCTACTAGTAATTTTTGGATTTCATGTGCCTTATTTATGTTTTGAAATTTTAGTGTGGTTTTGTAATTCTAAAACCTTGAGGGTGTTTTTATCATTTTATAAAACATTAGTATGTTTTTTTACAAATTTTAAATTTATCAGGACCTACGGGAAATTTCATGATTTTATAATTTTGAGAGTGATTTTATAGAATTGTTTACAAATTTTTGAGAGTTTTAGGTAATTCTTAACTCTTGAGGTGTTTGTTATAATTTTTATACTTTAAGGGTTTTTTACAAATCTTAAATTTTTAAGGGGCTGCTAGTAATTTCTTGATTTTATGTGTGTTAGTTGTTAGTTTACCTTTTGGGCGTTTTATATAATTTTAAACCTTTAAAACTATTTTTCGTAATTGTTTAAACTTTGAAAGTGTTTTTAAAAGAATACCCATCTAAATGGGCAAATGCACGGGTAATAGCCTGCCTATGTATGACCCATTTATCTTTATTAAAAATAATACTCACCCATTTATGATCTACTAGGTGGAATACGCGTGCACTGCACGTGATTAAAATATAGTTAATTATTTACTTTAGGTTTATTTATTTACTATAACATTGTTGCAAAAAAACTTTATAATTATCATAATATATTAAATTGTTTTGAATATTTCCATGTGTAAAATGTTATTAGTTTTAACATTTGTCTTTCAAAGAAATATTGTCGTTTAAAGTTTTAAAATATTAATGATTTAAGGTTAACTAGTAATTTTATTGTATAATCTCAAAATATTAATGATGTAAGGGACCTATACGAAAAAAGCTATTATTATTAACTAAAAAAATAAATTCTTGAAATCATTAAAGAAAAATGGTAGGTTTTATCTAGTCATTAAGGATTTTTTTTTAGTTATAAAAAAATCACTTCCACCTATTGTTTACTTCCACTTATTTTTTATCCGGTGACTCAGTATTACAGATATCCAGGAACATTTTTTCTAGAATTTTCTAAGTTAGAATGTTCAAATTCAATGAAGAAAGAAAATATAAATTATGTGATCAATTCCAAAAATCTAATATTGTACTATTTTTACATCTTCCCAACTACTAATTGATCTGTCAAAACAATTATTCACTAATTTTAGAAAATTATAAAATATAGTCTAAGAATGATTTATAAATATTATGCACTCATATTAATTGTATTTAACAAAATAATTCATATCTATCCAATGTCAAACAACATCCAAAAATTTGTTCGGTTTGGATACCATGGTGTTTTACTTGTTTCCATGGTGTTTTTGCCAAAAATAAAACGCCATGCATTTGGAAACCATGATGTTTTTTGAGCTAAATCATCCTCAAACCAAAAACACAACCCTTATTTCAAAACACCTTTTAGGTGTTTTAATATTGGTGTTTTGGTTTTGAGTTTGAGAATGTGTTAATATAATATCTAATATAATATATTAAATATAATTAATATAGAGTTATTATCAACATGCTTATTATATTATATTACAATATACTATATTATAGTTAATTTAATATATTAGTAATATATTAAATAATATAAAAATATAATAAATAAATTATCTTATATAAAAATATAATAACATATTAAATATCAATATATTAAATAATATAAAAATAACATATGTTAATAATGTATTAAATATCAATATATTAAATATCAATATATTAAATAATATAAAAATAACATATGTTAATAATGTATTATATAATAATAAAATATAAATAAAATAATAAAAAAGTTATTAATAATAAATAATAATATAATAATGATATAATAATATACTATACAATGGTATAGTTGCTATAATATTATTAACTTTTAATAATATACTAATAATAACATAATATTAACATTATTAATAATATTATATTATATGAATAATAGTATAATATTATATTATATTATATTAATAATAGTATAATATTATATTAATAATAAATAATATTATTATAAAAATATTAATATAATATACAACAATAACAAATTGATATAACAAAATAATTAAATATATAATTATTTGAAAATAATATGTAATAACTATAATATAATAATAATTATAATATAATATAACTCATTAAAGTACAATATAATATTATAATACACTATACAATATTATATTGCATTACATTTAATACTTATAATACTATAATAATGTAAACTAAATATTATAACATTTTATTTATAATATATTTTATTATACTTAATATATAATTTATTAATAATATGTTTAATACTAATGTTATAATGGGTTAAACTAGTGTCGACCAAAAACACTTACCATGGTTTTTTGAAAACATTTTAAGGTAGAAACACAACACTATGATGTTTTTTTATAAAAACACAACAAGAAAAACACCATGGTATCCAAACAAAGCCAGCTTAAGGGTTACAAGAATATAATATCCACAACAATACTCACATCCAAGCTATGAGCTTTATAAACTTATAAGAAGGTGAGTAATATAAAATGACAATTTATTTTGTTAAATAATTTATTACAAATTATGAAAGATAAGGGAACCAGAAGGATCACATACACATCCCAAATAAATATTAAATTTCTCGTAGGGATCTTATAGCAAAAGATTTGTATAGTTGATGTGTAGGATAAATTTAAGGATAAATAACCTAAACCAGTTCGCTGCGTGATAGACTTGCTATAAACTCTACTCTATAAAATTGATGTCATATGTACCTTAAGTTGTGCTTTTGTTTAAGGGTTAATTTTAGAAAACTTCCCCTCAACTATGGGGCATATAAACCCCTCACCCCCCCTCCCCACCTAAAAAAATAAATAAAACTGAGTAAATTTCTGACAAGTTTTGGGTATTCTGTAGATAATCGATCTCAACTTAAAAAAAATTAATTTAACCCCTATGGACTTTTCTCACTTAAACTTAACCTCTCAAAACTAATATCATTGAGTCTTATTTATTATGTGATAAGAACTTGACTTGAAAAGACCAAAATATCCAATTATAAAAAAATTACCTTGATTTTTGCCAGACGAAAGAAAAAGAGGTGATAAAGAGGGAAAAAGAGCTGTAAAATTGAATGTGGTCCTTTTATTATCGGTTGAGGGTTTCTTTTTAACTAAAATTACTTTCTTCAAGAGGATATTTTGTCGACATCACATATTGAAGTAACTATGTTAAGGGGATTTGTCAACAGCAGTGTTAAAGTGTAATACCTCAACCCTTGAGAGGGTGATGTGATTAGTATTGATACATTTGATTAGAATACTCATACCACCAAGATACATCTTCTTTTCGGGAACCCAACTCTTAAAAACTCCAAAGTTAAGCGTGCTTGGCCTGGAGAAATTCTAGGATGGGTGACCCTCTGGGAAGTTTTTTAGGGAACGCGTGAGTGAGGATAAAACGTGCTGAAAAGACATGTGGTGGTTTGTGAGGCCAGTCCATCAGATCTAATAGCGTACCGACTCCGGGATTCCGGGGCGGGGTGTTACAAATGGTATCAGAGCTAAACCAACCGGAATTGTGAGAGCTAAGTGCTATGCGGCGCAAAGTGTTACGTCGAGAGGGCGGAAGCCACCTCTTGAGGCCGTAGGAGTCACCTCTAGAATCTCACACGAATGGTACGGTCTTGGATGATATGATTTGGCACAACGAGGACGTTGTGAGTTTAAGTGGGGGAGTTTGTAATACCCCAACCCTTGAGAGGGTGATGTGATTAGTATTGATAGATTTATTTAGAATACTTATACCACCAAGATGCGTCTTTTTTTCGGGAGCCCAACTCTTAGAAACTCCAAAGTTAAGCGTGCTTGGCCTGAAGAAATTCTAGGATGGGTGACCCTCTGGGAAGTTTTCTAGGGAGCGTGTGAGTGAGGATAAAACGTGTTGAAAAGACATATGGTGGTTTGTGAGGCCAATCCATCAGATCTAATAGCGTACCGACTCCGGGATTCCGGGGCGGGGCGTTACATAAAGATTAGAGGAGTTTTTATGAGACACGCTATAGTTCAGAGGTGTTTTCTAAAATTGCACCAAAATTGAGAGGGGTTATTTATAAAGCCTCTCATAATAAGAGGATTTTGTCAAATTGAATCAGTTAAGTGGGGTTTTTAAAACAATCCCCATGGAGAGGGTTTTAAAAAAAATAATTTTTCTTTTAAATATGGCTTATTTATAATCTTTCCCTCAAAATTTTAATAATTCAATATTAGTCCCTAAAATTATGAGGAATTTCAAAAATTTTAGGGAACAACATAGAATTATTGAATGTTTAAAATAAAAGAGCTAATAACTAAATAACCTTTACATATTTTCTCTTATAGACATGGCATTAAATATTGATTGATATATTGCTATATCGGCCAATATATCGGGTTAAAGACTTTATCTCGATAATATTTTATATTGTTTTCTTTTATTTGGTGAATTTTTTGATACATCGACCGTTACCGAATATATGGCTGATACATCCCTTTGAAGATATCAAGAAAACCGTGTCATTTTTAATTTGATTGTTGGCTCGGGTTTGGATCGTGTTTGGAAAACAAAATCGAAACCCACAAAACGCACAAAGGCCACAATTCTTCTCCCTAATTTCTCCACTCTCGACTCTCACAAATCTTAAGCTTACATCTTATGCTTATTCTAATGTTTAAAATTCATTAATATGTATAATCTTTCCCTCAAAATTTTAATAATTCAATATTAGTCCCTAAAATTATGAGGAATTTCAAAAATTTTAGGGAACAACATAGAATTATTGAATGTTTAAAATAAAAGAGCTAATATCTAAATAACATTTACATATTTTCTCTTATAGGCATGGTATTAAATATTGATCGATATATTGTTATATTGACCAATATATCAGGTTAAAGACTTTATCTTGATAATATTTTATATTGTTTTCTTTTATTTGATGAATTTTTTTGATACATCGACTGTTACCGAATATATGGTCGATATATCCCTTTGAAGATATCAAGAAAACCGTGTTATTTTTAATTTGGTTGTTGGCTCGGGTTTGGATCGTGTTTGGAAAACAAAATCGGAACCCACAAAACCCATAAAGACCACAATTCTTCTCCCTAATTTCTCCACTCTCGACTCTCACAAATCTTAAGCTTATATCTTATGCTTGTACTTATGTTTAAAATTCATTAATATGTTAGATTTCATATTACAATGTCATGTTTTGTATGAATATTATCTCATTTGACACCCAATATTATATACATATCCATGGTTTCAACAATTCGATATCATGGATTTTATTTGTTCAATATTTATCTGATGTCCGACTCTTTGTAGCAGCCATTTAAAGGCCACTTCTAAAGTTTAAATATATAATTTTAGGAAATAATTCAAAATCTTGAGGCCCATTCAAAATATGGTGCTTTAAGTTTCCACATCTCCTCTATTATATAATTATAAACTAAGCATCTGGCCTCGTGTTGTATGACGAATATTATTTATCAATGGGATCATATACTATTGTTTGTGGATCACAAAGGTTTTAAATCTTTTATATGCTTAACTGAACTTAAGTACCTTATAGTTTACAAAAATTATACTTATATATCTCCACTTTTATCTTGCTGCACTTTTTTATTTTATTTTAGATAGCGTATATTGTTGCATTTAAATATCCTAATGTTTTCTGGAATTTTATGTTTGTATCTTCTGTCCTCTTACCTAAAGATAAGAATGTTCTTTGTAAGTTTCCTATATGAGCATCATGGTATAATTTTAGGATAATTTTATATTTTTTACTCTTTCCATAATACTTTATTAACATGCAATTATCTACTAATATATTATTATATATTACTAATAATTAATATGATGTAGAGTTTTACAATAACGTTGGAAGTTTTAGGGACCAAATTATACAAACTTAAAGTGACATTGTTAATTACTTTAGTTTAGTTAGTATTAGAATATAATATCAAAAAAGAGTAGAGGTAATATAGTCAATGGAAAGTTTTTCCACAACTCCCTCTTTTAAAGGGAGTATGATTTAACTAATGGGTTAGTTTGGGTGGGTCATTTAGTGGGTGGGTATGTGTGGGTAAATTGGTTTGGGTCAATTTTGCCATCCCCATCCTAACGAAAGTCCATGTACAACTAAACAAAATTTAGTTGCGCTTTATTCTCCATGCAAATCTACATCTACATCTACATCAACACTACTATAAAAGAGTATTGTTATGTTAAAACTTTTGATTTCCTTTTTGTACCCTATCAATTTTAATAGTTCACAATAACTATAAGTATTAAAGTTTGTGTGGTTCTAATGATTATTAGGTTCCCTTGAAATTATATTTTTGGTTAATCACTAATTATCATGTTAGTTATCTTGTGAGGACTTTTGGGTTCTCACGAATTTGTATTTTAGGTTAAACACTTATTCTAAATTTTGTTTTACATAACTACTATCCAGCTCGAAATATTGCTATGCATATGCAATAATATGATGTCTATAGTATTATAAAATAGGATTGCTTTGTCAAAGATTTTGATTTTCTTTTATACCCTCTCAATTTTAATAACTATAAGTATTAAAGTTTGTGTGGTTCTAATGACTATTAGGTTCCCTTAAAATTATGTTTTTAGTTAAGCACTATCATGTTAGTTATCTTGTGGGGACTTTTGGGTTCCGGTGAAATTGTATTTTTGGTTAAGTAGTTATTCTTAATTTTATTTTACATAACTACTTTCCGGCTCGAAAATATAGTTATGCATATGCAATAATATGATAAAGGATAATGTTTTATAGCAACTAACCAATATTATATCATGCAAAGGCCTCTTTGTGCATGTAAAAAGACACAATTTTCGTCTTATCTAAGTTAAATATGAGAAATATTTGACCTATAATTTCTTCATGTTCTTTATTTAGAAGAATGGAGAACTTGTAGTTATACCATAGAACTGTGCTTAATGCTGTACAAATTTTGTGCAGTGTGCTAATATAATAGCTAACTATTTTGATTTGGACTCTCATGAAAGGAGAGAATGAGCACTAAAGAGTAACTTCTAGAAAAAATATAGGAGGATGGATAATCAAATAATTTGAAGAGATGAAGAGTCAATAGCAAAGTTTAATTACAAGATATTGAGAGTTAAATAAAAATGATGTGTGCTCAATTTACAATATAAGAAATTAGATAACGTTAAAATATCCTTAAATTTATAATCTAAAGCGAACCACTACGTAAAAACTACCGAGTCTGGATCATAAGGATACTTTTTGGTAGTCATTTTCTTCATAAGAAACTTATTTGGATACTATATTAGAATGGATCCTTAAAGTTTTTGCTGTTTTGAGATAACCAGCTAAAACTTATTTTTTAAATTATAAATCTAACATTAAAAACTAATTTAATAACATATGTTAATCTATAATTGTATCATGCATCACGTGCAATGCACGTATGACATATTAGTTCTCTTTAAATATCCATTGCAGATCAAACAGACATTTTGAGTATGAGTTTTCCAAAATCCACTACACTAAAACATTGTGGGGTCCATGACGACTCATTAATTTTAATAACAATTTAAGTGGAAGGACCCACCCTACACGTTTGTGTTTAGTAGAGTAGAAGTAGTTTCGTGAATGTAGTTTAGAAATAATTATCCTTCATTAAGGGGCTATTTGGTTGAATGAAAATAAAGTCCACATATAAATAGAGCAAACAGATTTATAAGCACATTATTCGGTTGACAACTCTATAATTAAGAAGGGTAAACAGAACTGTATTTTGTGGGAAAAACTTGTAGCAAATGTTATAACCAATTTTATGGGCGGAAAATAGGAGGAAAAACTGCTGCACGCTTCGAAAAGGAGAATTTAAAAAAAAAAGAAAAAGTAAGAACTTGCATTTATGCTTCCTGCGATGTGATCTGCATCTATGCAAACCCATCTAGGCCCTCGGACATATTGCTTGGACTTGGTCCGTTACGCTAGATTTTAGAAACCCAAAATTGAAACATATTATATTATTATCCCATTTCCTAATCCAGCTAGGGTTTATTAAAGCCAAAGAAGATGGAAACAAATTAAAACCCAATCAAACTCGGAATCATCAAGACACTAACTGAAATAGGAAACTTGATGAATTCCTAGTCCTATTCGAACTCTGACAGAGTACTGGTCCTATTTAAAGGAAAGCAGAACACGCTAAGAGCAAGGGCAGCAAGCTCTGAAGGAGGCTCTCAAGGCTGACGTGGCCGTGGAAGTTGGCAGCCCCCCTCCAACAAGCTCCTAACCCCTCCCAAACCCCTCTCCTAAGGCTGACGTGGCCTTGGGGAGCTTCCGAGCTCCCAAGCGCTCCACAAATTTGTGGAGCGCTTGGGAGCTCGGAAGCTCCCCAAGGCCACGTCAGCCTTAGGAGAGGGGCTTGGGAGGGGTTCAGAGCCGCTCCGGAGCCCGATTGGATGAAGCTCAATTTTGATGGAGCCGTATCGAAAGGGGTAGCGGGGTGCGGGTACGCTCTCAGGGACTCTGAGGGGGCGATCCTCGCTGCCGGGTGCTGCGGCGCACCTGACCTCAATGTGTTGGACGCAGAGCTCAGAGGGCTGTGGAGCGGTCTTAAGCTGGCGGCGAAGGTCTGCAAGAGAGGACAGAAGTTATGGATTGAGGGTGATTCACTGGTAATTATAGATTATTTGAAGGAGTTTTTCGTAGATTACCCGAACAACCAACCGGTAGTTCAAGACATTATTCGGTTACTCGACCATTTCTCCGAGATTCAAGCTTCGCATATTTATCGAGAGGGTAATGCTGTTGCAGACTGGCTGGCTGGAAAAGGAAAATATACACGGGTTGAGGTGGTTTGGACGAGCGATTTTCCAGATAAATTAGAAGCATTGGCTCAAAAAGATTTGCGTGAGTATCATGAGAGACGGAGGAAATGAGAGGATTGTATGTTGTATTTAATCATTGATGTAAATCTTTGTCATTTTTTATATGAAATTGATTCTCAATTTTTTTTGTGTGTGTACGGTTATGAACTATATTGATTTTAGTTATACATATCTGTGGTTACGAACATTTTACAAATAGAAAGACGAGAGAGGGGTGGTTGGCCTTTGTGAGGTAGCATAGGTAAAGAAATTCGTGGAATAGCATGCTTGATGAGCTTGCAGGCTAAAGAAATTGGTAGAGTGGCATGTTGGGTGCAACTTGAGAGCAGTTGGTCTTTAGTGAATTAGCATGAGTAAAATTCACAGGTTAAAGAAATTAAAATAGGGAATAATCTTTTAACAGGTATCCGTTTGTATGCTTTCTCATCATCCGAGCTTTTTACATCAAACAGGGGCGGATGCAAAAGCATATTAATATGTGTGTGGTTGTGTGAACGCAGACGGATGAAATCGTGGTTATCGTTTCTGAACTTGTTTTGTTTACCGACAGTCTAATGAATGATTAAAGAAGAAAGCAGATAGCTTTCATTACAAAGTTGGACATAATTGGGATTTTTCAGATATTGGTCCCTCATATATGTCTTTCATATTTTGAAATTAGCCCCTAAAATTTTAATTGCTATGTAATCCCTAAAATTCTATGACTTAATTCAACTTTTTTTGGTTAGTCTCTCCATCTAATTTTCTTAATCCTAGTGATTAATCCTTGGCAAAATAATTACCTTTTATACCTTCTACAGAACAACACAGATTACAGACTCGTGGACGGGCTACATTCAAGCTTAAAGATGGACCTATGGATGGGTTAGAGGGGATTTTAAAGGATTCAAAGGAAAGAAAGCAATTGTAGATGGATTTGAGGAAGACGATACAAATTTCGGGTTCGTGTCAGGTTTGAGTTTGGGTTTTGGAATCACATATTGGTAATATAAGGATATAACTAAAGGATTGAGGAGGAAAGAGGTCAGGTTGTGGTGTTGTGCTAAGGTGTTGGGAAACTAAAACCAAAAAGACAGAAATGATATATGCAAATAAAAAATGGACAACTAACTACAATCTACACATCAAACTTTGTAAATTCAAAAAACTACTTTAGAGGATACTAAAATCACCAGGGTTGCTTTTCACCAAGTTGTTTTTGCTTGTACCCTCTGTATCTCTTTGCAATCGATCGGGGATTTATGTTATAGTTATTTCCCCTACAAGCTACCAAAAATTAACATCATGAAAGAAGATGTTTCAAGAATTCTAGTGAAATTTTTACAACAAATAGCACTCTTGTTCTAAGGTAATGATACATGATCATGGATTAATAAGTGAAAGCTCCCGATATATGCTCAATTTGGATCTCATAAAACTTCTTTCTTTTCAAACATTGCCAGGCAGCTCTGGAACAAAAACTGAACGGAGCATTTATTTATATCCAACATGTTTCATGAAGGTTTGGCATAGGTTGTGTAGGCGGTAGTACAACCTTCAGAATGAGAAAGCTCATTCATTACCATTTATTAACATCTGCCTTTAACTCAGAAATATGCGTTGGAAGACCAAAGTTTCCCTATTGAATCGGCATCAGTCCATGTTAAGCTAATAAGCACCTTGGTAAAACTTTGCTGGAGCACAGAGGCATTAGAAATAATGTTTTATCTGAATCATTTACAGTCATAAGAGCTGCCTGTTGGGGATTCAAAACAATCAAATCAAATCTGTACCCTTTCGGATCTTGTGTTTGAGAGTTGAGCAAGAAAGAAATTCACCACAAATCAAAGATAAAAACTTATAGGAAAGTAAACAAGAAAAAACACACCAGATTTAAAGAGGTTCGACAACGTGCCTACGTCCTCGGGAGCCACACCACACAATTCTTTGATTACTTGAAGAAGATTACAATGCTCGCAATTGGTCTCTCTCTCTAAGATTTCTAACCTCAAAGAGCCCTCAAAACCCTCTTTTTTTCGTGCATTTTTTTCTCTCTTAAACCCTAAAGGGACGTGTTTCTATTTATAACAAAACACAATCCCAAATAGATTAGAATTCTAAAACGAGTCTGTCACACCCTGGTGTGGCGCAGACTATACCCATGGCAGACAGGGCAAACTCTGCCACACTCAGGTATGGCGCAGACCACACCCATGGTAGACAGGGCATATTCTGCCACACCCTGGTGTGGCGCAGACCACACCCATGACCTGTTTTGAATTTTTATGCAATTGTTGATTTTGATTCTAGATTTGGGTCTCCACTCTCAAGACCAACAATCTCCCACTTGGAGATCAAACCACCATCAATGAGCTCTCCGAACTCTGCCTTCTTCGCAAGCATCTTCTCCTACTTGAAAAATCCATTCTTCAATCATCAACATCTCGGCGATCTCGCCGATCCTCGTAGTGTGGTTCTGCCTTCGTCTTCTACTCGTGAAGGACAACTGAAGTTGCGCACAACTCTAGTTTCTCAATGGTGACTGCCTTCGTCAACATGTCTGCCGGATTTTGACTCCCCAAAATTTTTATCAAATGCAACTTTCCGTCTTCAACTAGCGAGCGTATAAAATAATATTTAACATCGATTTGCTTCGTTCTGGTATGATATACTGGATTCTTGACAAGATGTATAGCACTCTGGCTATCACAATAAAGAACTCCTCTCTCTTGCGTCAGATCCAACTCTTCCAAGCACCCGTTCAACCAGATCATCTCCTTACTTGCTTCAGTCACCATGACATACTCAACCTCGGTTGTAGACAAAGTCACAATCTTCTGCAGACGTGAGACCCAGCTCACTGCTGTCGACGCAAACGTATAAACATACCCCGTGGTGCTTCATCTCATATCATGATCACCAGCGAAGTCCGCATCCACGTATCCCTGCAGCACCAACTCCTTCCTCCTGAAACGTAATGGCTTGTTCGTTGTCCCTCTCAAGTACCGCATCATCCACTTCACGGCTTCCCAATGCTGCTTCCCTGGATTGCTTGCGAATCTGCTCATAACTCCCACTGCATGGGCGATGTCCGGTCTTGTGCAAACCATCGCGTACATGAGACTCCCAATGGCCGAAGAATATAGCACCCTGCTCATATGCTCTATATCTATATCTGTCTTAGGTGATTGCTCATCAGATAGCTTGAACTAACTTCTAAGGGGTGTGCAAACAACTTTAGCATTATGCATGTTGAACCTCTGAAGTACCTTCTCAATGTATTCAGCTTGGCTCAATCTCAATGTCCCTTCAACTTCATCCCTACTGATTCGCATCCCTAGAATCTGCTTCGCTGCATCCAGATCCTTCATTGTAAACTCCTTTGCTAGCTGCTTCTTCAAACTATTTATCTCCTCTAAACATGGTCCTGCTATCAACATGTCATCAACATATAATAACAAAATAATGAAGCTGGACTCGAACCTTTTGAAATAACAATAATGATCCGAATTGCATCTTTAGTAGTCATTGTTCTGCATGAAGTTATCAAACTTATTATACCACTGTCTCGGAGCCTGTCTTCCTTTCCTTCTTCAATGAAACCAACAGGCTGCTTCATGTAGATTTCTTCATCCAAGTCACCATAAAAAAAGGCAGTCTTCACATCTAACTGCTTAAGAAAGAGGTCTTCTGCAGCCACCAAACTCAATACCACTCTGATGGTTGTGAGTTTCACAATAGGGGAAAATATCTCCGTGTAGTCCACTCCTTCCCGCTGTTAAAACCCCTTTACTACTAATCTGGCCTTGAATCTCTTGCTTCCATCACTCTCTTGTTTGACCCGGTAGACCCATTTGTTATGTAAGGCCTTCTTCTGAGCAGGTAGCTGGGCTAACTCTCATGTCTTATTAGTGAGTAGAGAATCCATCTCTTCCTGCATCGCATGCTCCCACTGCTGAGATTCACTCAATTTATCGCCTTGTTCCGAAAGCGTTTAACAAAGTCGGTGACTATTTCTTCGTCTTTTTGCTTCTCATCGAAGAGTGTCCTGATGGACACCACTACTTTGGCTATCCTTGGTATTTTCCCTATTCTTGTACATCACATCCTCATTAAATATCACGTCCCTGCTTCTGATGATCTTCCTGTTTTTCTCATCCCAAAGGTGATACTCGAACTCATCAATGTCGTATCTAATGAATGTGCACTTCTGTGACTTAGCCTCTAGCTTGTCTCTGATGTGGTCACTGATATGAACATAAGCCACACAACCAAATACCCGTAAGTGTGAGAGATTTATCTTCTTTCCACTCCAAACCTCCTCTGGAATCCCAAAATCCAATGGAACTGATGGTCCGTGATTAATAAGGTAAGCTGCTGTATGCATCGCATCCGCCCAAAATGTCTTAGGCAGACCTGCATGTAATCGCATGCTCCTGACACACTCTGTCAAGGTCCTGTTCATCCTCTCCGTAATGTCATTCTGCTGTGGTGTCCCTGGAGTAGTCCTCTCTAACCGAATACCATTCGTAGCACAGAACCTCTTGGACTCCTCCAGCTCGTATTCTCCACCATTGTCTGATCTCAGACATTTCACCTTTAGATCTGTCTCGTTCTCCACCATGACCTTCCACTTCTTGAAGATTCCAAACATCTCTGACTTGTGCTTCATGAAGTAGATCCACACCTTCCTCGAGTGATCATCGATGAAGGTAATATAATATCTTAAACCGCTAAAAGAAGACACACTGGCTGGACCCCATACATCTGTATGAATCAACTCTAGTTTTTGAGCCTTATGTGGCCTTCCACCCTTCTGAAAACTAACCCTCTTCTGCTTTCCAAAGATGCAGTCTTCATAAACCCTGACTTTCACGGTGTCGATCTCGGTTAGCTTTTCTTGTGAATGCAAAAATCTTTATCCCCTTTTCGCTCATGTGCCCTAGCCTGTTGTGCCACAGATCTGTACTCTCTTTGCCAGCTGCAATTGCAAGGGTGTCACTCGCATGTAAGGTGAGGTAGAGAGTTCCTAACTTGTTACCTCGAGCAACTATCATCGTACCGTTGGAGATCCTAGCCTTCTGCTCCAAGCTGTCCCACCGAAACAAGATTCCTCTTCGGTTTCAGCACGTATCTCACGTTCTTTAAGGTCCACTTAGAGCCCTTCATCTGAATCTGTACTTCACCATTTTCAACAATATTACAAGGCTCATTATTCCCTAAATATACTTTTCTAAAGTCCCCTGCTACATAATTCTGAAATAGCTTCCTGTTAGCAGTGACGTGGAAAGAGGCTCCTGAATCGATGACCCAAGAATCCGAATCACTGTCCATAGCAAGGATCAAGGCATCCTGCACGATATGAGCCTCCTACTCATCCACATCATTCTTTGGACTTTTGCAGACTGAAGACATATGGCCCTCCTGGCCGCAGTTCCAACATTTCCCTTTGATAGGCCTAACCTTCTAGTTTGGCATATTCTTTACTGATTTCGACTGATTCCTGTTCTGGTTCCTTTCTTCTGGCTTCTGCCTCTCTGCTCGAAACTTAGAGCTGAACCTGAGCCTTCTGATTCGGATGATTTCCTTCTAATCTCCTCGGATAGAATCATGCTAACAACCTCACTCAGCTTTAACTTCTCCTTCCCCGCCGAATTGCTGATTGTCGTCACACAATCTGCCCAACTATCTGGCAACTACAATAGAATCAATAGGGCTTACACTTCGCATCAAACGTGATGTCTACGGAGATAAGCTGATCAACAATCGTGTTGAACTCGCTGAGGTGCATCGTGAAGGATCGTCCTTCTGCCATCTTGAGGTTGAAGAGAGTTTTGACGAGATGCACCTTGTTTGCTACAGACGGTTGCTCGTACATCTTCACGATCGCTTCCATAAGCCCCACCATCATCTTCTCCTTCAAAATATTGTGGGCTACTGATTTGGCGAGCGACAACCGGAATTTCTCTAGAGCCTTCCTATCCAGTATCTCCCAATCACCATCTAACTCCTCCTTTTTCTTTCTCTTTTCCTTGCCCATCAACGGGTGATACAAGTTCTTCTGGTACAGATAGTCCTCCATCTACGATTTCCAGTAGGCGAAATCTGAACCGTCAAACTTCTCGATCTTTGATTTATTTTCCTCTGCCATGACTTTCACACAAATTGCTGAACGAAGCTCTGATACCAGTTGTTGGAGATCTGAAACAATCAAATCAAATCTGTACCCTTCCGGATCTTATGTTTGAGAGTTGAGCAAGAAAAATGTTCATCACAAATTAAAGATAAAAACTTATAGGAAAGTAAACAAGAAAGAACGCATCAGATTTAACGAGGTTCGGCAACGTGCCTACGTCCTCGGGAACATGACCACACAATTCTTTGATTAATTGAAGAAGATTACAATGCTTGCAATTGGTCTCTCTCTCTAAGATTTCTAACCTCAAAGAGCCCTCAAAACTCTCTTTTTTTCGTGCTCTTTTTCTCTCTTAAACCCTAAAGGGACATGTTTCTATTTATAACAAAACACAATCCCAAACAGATTAGAATTCTAAAACGAGTCTGTAACACCCTGGTGTGGCGCAGACCACACCCATAGCAGACATGGCAGATTCTGTCACACCCTGGCGTGGCGCAGACCACACCCATGGAAGACAGAGCAGATTCTGTCACACTTTGGTGTGGTGCAGACCATACTCATGGCATGTCTTGAATTTTTATGCAATTGTTGATTTTAATTCTAGGTTTAGGTCTCCACTCTCAAGACCAACACTGCCTGTAGAATGTGCTTTTGGCACTTCAACATGGACCCAAGCAAATTTCCATGTGCAAAACCTTTGACAGGTAAAAAAATAAAACTTCATACCATGTATAAAGTTAATCAGGATTTGACGTGTTTATGGCCATGCATGACAGGTAAAAAAATAAAACTTCATACCATGTATAAAGTTAATCAGGATTTGACGTGTTTATGGCCATGCAGAATAACAAAACAGGATGCATGTTCATAAATCTAGTTAGACTAAAACTTGCAGTTTTTCAATGTGATCCGCACCTTGTTGGCTCTTTGCCTTTGTAAATTCTTTTTCCCTTTCAACCTCTATGGATATCTTCTTTTGTAGCAAGATCTTCTTTTCCTCGAGCTTTTCAAAGGCCTACAATTTCAACAAATGACAAGTAACAAGATAACTTGTTTCATTACAAATGAGAGATATCTAGTTTTCTATTTTGAAATAGTTGAAGTATAGTTAACGAGAGACACCAAAACAAGATATCCTACATGATAAATACACAGGATATGTGTTGCTAAAAGCACAATATATGTATATACATATGCGTGTATGCATTATGTACACAATTAATTAATGTTAAAGTAACTAGGAGTTCTTCAACCTAACTTAGTTCTCCATAAGAATACAAAATTAATTATCATTACCATAAAAAGAATTTTGGCTGCAACTCAAAAGGCCTTAAAAAGGTATCACAGAAAAATAAAAACTCAAAAAAGCATACATTTTTTAATCCAGCTCTTTATCTAAATATAATCTTTTCCAATACATTTCAACTTGTTTTTTTATCTAATTGTAATTTTTTTTTAGAATTCTGTATTTAAATAAATCTAAGAGTTTTTTAATGTTTTCTATATGTATATATGATTCTTTAGAAAGAATATACCTATTTTATATAAATATTCTTTTAGTTTCTCAAGGAATCTGCATTCTATATACAAATACCAGTAAGGTATCATAAATATGTCTTACGAGTATAAAGTAAGGCGTCTGGGCGTGTTAAGAATATTCCCCATATTTTCAAGCATGATAAGTACCAGTGTCGGAAACAGATTTTTTGGCTGGTGCCTATGAGTTGAACTAAGTTGGAAGCTCCCTCCAAGTTATTGCAGCTAGACCTAAAGCAAATTCTTTTCATAGCATCATAACTACAATGCATCCCCTGACAAACCTCAAAGATAAAACAGAACCACTATCTTCCAATTTTTTAATAGTTTTGAGTTAATCAGATAATATATTATTATCAGGGTCTGATGGGAATAATTAGACAAGAATAGCTTCAAGTAACTGTCAATAGTAGGAAAGATCGAACGCCTATTTTTTTGTTTTTGCTTTCGGGTGAATTATTTTTCTCACTTGAAACTGTACACTGAATGAAGAATAGTGTGAAACCTACAATGGTGAATATCTTTGGCTAAAAACATTTTACAAAGAGAAAGATGAGAGAGGGATGGTTGGACTTGGTGAGGTGGCATGAGTAAATAAAGTCATGGAATAGTATTTACTTGGTGAAATAGAAAGTGGGATGTAATGTTAAAGCAGTTGGCTTTGTGAATAGAATGAGGGGAGAAACAAAAATGTAGGTTGGGATGGGAGAATACTTGATGAATTAGCATTTTGGGCATAGAAATTGGTGAAGTACCATTTTGGGTGTGACTTGGAAGCAATTGGACTTGGTGAATTAGCATGAGTAAAGAAACTAAAATAGGGAATAATCTTCTAACAGGTGATATACTTTCTCATCATCCAAGCCTTTTACATCAAAGAGGGGCAAACCCAGGCACTCCATTATGGGGATAATGTCGGCGTCTGTGTGAACAATGGCAGATCCAGGGAGTTGTGCTGACAGGTTACCGCGCAAGGAGCATGGTTATTACTGCCGAACTTGTTTTGTCTGCTCCCAGTCTAATGAATGATTAAAAAAAGGAAGCGGATAGCTTTCGTTAGAGTTGGACGTAGTTAGGATTTTTAGATATTGATCCCTCATATGCTGAAATTAGCCCTCAAATTTTAGTTTCTATCTAGTCCCTAACAACCTATAACTTAATTCATTTTTTTTCCGGTTAGCGTCTATGTTTAATTTTTTTTAACTCAAGTGATTAATCATTGGAAAATTATTACCTTTACACCTTCAGTAACAAAAAAACAGATAGGTGCTTGCGGATAAGTTACGTTCAAGCTTGGAGATGGACCGTTGGAGGAAAGAGAGTAGTCGAAGTAGATGGGTTTGAGGAAGAAGATGACCGTTGAAGGAAGAAGGTACAAATATATGTTTGTGTCAGGTTTGAGTTGGAGTCATAGAATCAGGTATTGGTAACATGGGTATAACCAAAGGATTGAGGAGAAGATATGTCATGTTGTACTAAAAGGGTGCTAGAAAACCAAAACCAAAAAGATAGAAATGATATATGCAAATAAAACACAACTAAGTGCAGCCTAAATTTCATATATCAGTTCACCGTCGACCATCACGGTCGACCGCGCCTGAGTCTTTTGCATAGTGGGCAGCAGAAACTTTCACGGTCGACTGCCACGGTCGACCGTCAAGCTGAATTTCTCGCGGTCGACCGTCGAACTCTCTGAAAGTTTTTCTTCTATTTTTTATTCTTCGCAGTCGACCGTCGCGATCGATCGCCGATTTGACCGTTGGACTCCAACGGCTATTTTCTGAGCTGTTTTTATGGGGGCTTTGTGATCTTTTGTTTAGGGTTCTTGGCTGAGGTTTTGGGAGGCTATAAATACCCCCTTGATCTCAGTTCTCAAAAAAAACCTAAGAGAATGTTTTAAAGAGTTTTAAAGGGTTTTAACTTATTTTAAGTTTGTTTAAGAGTTTGGTTTATGAAGAAAATTTTACAAGAGCTTGAGGAGATTGTCAATTGTATTTTGGGCATTCAATCCATCTCTCTCTTGTCATCTAGAGAAGTTTTCCTAAACTCAACTCTAGCTTTTATTTATAATTATTTGTTGATTATCATTTCTATTAAGCTAGAATTATATTGAGTTTAGTTTTGATTTATATCTCATTGTTACACACCCACTTGAGCGTATTGTATCTTTCATACATAGTATATTTGGATTGGTGAGTGTTGTAACATTTGAGTGTGAGCTTTCATTGTGTTCTCATCCATAGTAGAGAACAAACATTTATTGTATTGAGCCTTATTGTGAGATCACTTTGTAATACACTTGTACACCGATAGAAGTGTGTGGTGAGAGTCGGGGATCGTCTTTATATCTCATTGTTACACACCCACTTGAGCGTATTGTATCTTTCATACATAGTATATTTGGATTGGTGAGTGTTGTAACATTTGAGTGTGAGCTTTCATTGTGTTCTCATATATTAGAGAATAATCATTTATTGTAATTATTCTTATTGTGAGATTCACTTTGTAATACACTTGTACACTGAGAGAAGTGTGTGGCGAGAGTCGGGGATCGTCCCAAGAGGAGTGACATCGGTTGACGAACCTAGGGAGATGTTGTAACCTAGCACTTGAGAGAGACACGTCTAGTTCAACACTTGTGAGGGTGTAGAGTGGGATTGCAAGAGTGTTAATTGTAGAGTTTTCGGTGTACTAGAAAACTGAGTGTGAGGAGTGGATGTTAATCAGTGATCGTCGAAAACCGACATAGTGTGGTTGTAAACGTTATTCGGGAGAGCGTAGAAAACCTGGTCGTGATAGTGGATTTCTCCCCGGGAGTGGGGAGAGGAGACGTAGGATGAAAGGTCCGAACTCCGTGATCATATTGCTTGTTTGAGTTTGGCTTAGCACACTTATATTTATTCATCTTTATAGCCTTTCTCTCATTGTTTATTTCATCCACTATATCATTTGTTTATGTTACCCTTGTGTTTACATATCCTTGCATATATCATATTGTATATCTCTTTGGTAGGATATATCATCTTATGCTAGTTTGTATATCCTTGCATATATTTATCATATAGGATATATCTCTTTATTCATTTTTCTTATCCTAGCTCATATATCTTGTTGTATTTTATTCTTGCTAGGATAACTTGTTAATTAATTTTAATTGGTATAAAATCGGATTAGATTAGCATAAGACCCTAATCACCCCCCTCTAGGGTCTAACAAATAAAGTGCTCCACTTTGTACCCTTATAAATATTAGTCTGCATAGATAAGAGCGTACTACTTGCAATGGATTTGTTCTTAACATTGTCAAAAGATTTCCTAGTGATTTTATCAACGAGATTAGACTCATAAATGGAAATATACATCTTGCTACACGTACCTAGGAGGTTGCTCCTGGCTAGCCTACTTGCATCCTCCAATATGGCTTAGTCTATAATACCATAAATTAGATCCAATCTTAATTCATAGTATGAGACAAAGTAGAATATAAACCCAATTGTTTATAATCAGTATTTTAAAATCAAGTAAGAAATTAGCTTGACGTCCGATGTAGAGCAGAGAATCCAAAAAGTAAATCTATGTAAGTCACCCATAAATAGGAAACTAACATGAACCCTAGAAGCCTAGCTACAGAGAGACGAGTTCTCATCCATGGTAGAGTATTACAAGATCTATTTGTTCCCTAAACCCTAAAAACACCTTTATGCATTAGTGCCCGCCACCATTACATATCCTCCACTTAAATCTTTCTACTCCCATACGGATTCTTCTAGAGCTCTACAAACTAGTCTTTATCCTGTAGATGTAGTTAATGACTCTTGAGTTTTTTCTTGGTTGCATACCTTCATGTGAAAAATGATTGGCTTGTCTATAGTCAAAACAATCAACATTGCTCTTATTAGTAACCTTTTCGAATATCTCCCGACATACCCGCTATAACTAGGCTCTTATCCTTGTGCATTCAGTATTCAACTACCAAAGTAAAAGTGGACATTTGCACACACCTTAGTATTTAGGCTACAACTTCACTTTCATTTGCACATACCTAGATGTTGTTGCATTTGTGACATGTAATAAACAATAAAAAATGTATTTCCTAGAGTTTTATAAAGCCTGATAGCCGCTCAGATTTGTCGCTGCTTACACGATATAGTTTTAACTATCTCATGATCCTTGATCATAAAATTTATCATCCAAAAGTGAATTTGATGTTCTACCTAGCAGACATATCATTTGAACCTAACTTAACAATAAAAGTTTAGATCCTCATTAGGGAGATATATTCGAATCTTGCAAAAGTCTCAGAGAATTCATTCTCTTAGCACAACGTTACATGCGGAACGGATTTAGACAATCCGCATGCTAGCCCGACTCAAACGGTAGTCGGTAAAGGCTAATCAAATCCGTTGATGGCTGAGGGTTTGCCAAAAATCCTAAAAGTATTATGGTCAATCATTTCAAACGGAATGAGGAATCATAATAAAGATAAAGACAAAAACCAGTTCCACTAAAAGGATCAAGAGTCAAAACATTCAGCAAATGAAATCATACATCAAAAACATGGCCAAAAATCTGCTGATTAAGCTTAGACAGCTTCTCATCATAAGCTTGCCTCAGCTCAGCTCTGATGGACTCCTCGTTGGTAGCTAAAGTCTTCGCAGCAACCTCCTCCATCTCGGTCAGCTTCTGCTTCAAAGATTTCAACTCCTCAGATAAAGCAGTATGGGCTTGCTGATCCCGTATCTTCGTCATCTGAAGAATACTCAAAGTCTCCTCTTTCTCACGGAGCTCTCTTCGGAGCTGGTCTATCTGGGTCTCACAAGAGGTAATAGAAGAGTCAAGCTCAGTGAGTGAAGATGATCTAGCAGCAAGGTGGGCCTCAACTCGGTCCACTCGATCCCGTTGCATCTGAATCTCGAGCTCAGCAAAAAGCCGAGTATCGCGCCATGTCTGTAAGCGAGTATCAAACTCGGCAGCAATGAATGAAGAGGCACCTGCATCCCGGAGCTCACGACTCTAGGCAGTCAAGATCATCAACAATAGCCTTCGCCAGATCCGGGTACCCTGCATCCTTTATTGAATTTATCTTAAGATCAAGGAATGGCTTAAACTGGTGAAGGGAAAGTCCGCCATGGAAGAGTTTGCCAATCATAGCATTCACAAAGGAGAAGAAGGAACGGATCTCTATACAGATAACAATCTTCTCTGGGTCATCGTCTGATAATAACTCCCTCACAAGGACATGAACCCGAGAAGAAAGCCCTACACAAAAATGACTGTCAAAAGCCTTGATGAAGAAATGAATAACATTTCTCAGTAGCTCAATTCATACCTTCTTCCCCT
>NC_033803.1:21618175-21680623 GCF_001876935.1 Asparagus officinalis
CACAAATCAGAGAGATATACACAGCACAAGCAAAACCGTTTTCGTTCTAGACATTGAAAATTACTGAACGCAAGCTTAAATAAAGCAAATTCATTTAAACTACACAGTAATACATCATATAGAGTTTAGTCATGATCAGCGTTCTTCAAAATTATTGTAGGATGACAAACACAGATAAAACTTGAAATCGAAAAATAAACCGCTCTCTTGATTTTACAATGTTATATGCTGTCATTAATACCTGACTTTCAGCCTTTTACAACTTAATATTTAATGAAATATATCATAGTGTTTGAATAATGCATAGAATACAAATTTATGAAAATATTGTATTTCAATGGCCCAGAGCACACCGTACTCTAGTAACTCAAATCAATTATACTCAGTTTTTTTTTTATTTTAATCTACTGTAGCAGCTTTTTATCATAATCATGTTCCTCATAACCGATGTCTAGAAAAATGTATTGTTTTAAGTCAACTGTAATTGACATAAAATAGAATATAATTTACGTCAAGTGTTTGTATCAGATGTTCTGTTTTGAAACTGTAGTTTTATAAAATGAATGAATATTTTATACGTCGAGCAAGCGGGGATATAAGATTGGCCCTTTTTTCGTATGAACAGTATTAGTAGCATGTATTATTATCAGGCACAAATTCCTCAAATTTAACATTTTTTGGAAATTTTATTGATATTTAAATCCCAGGCAAAGAAATATTCTTAATGATACAGTCTCTATTAAAGCATGATCCAATATTTTGTGATCTAACCGATTATGGCCGCTAATAAAGTACGCAAAGTTCTAAAAAACGCATCAGGTCGAATCCGCTTGTCTGTCAATGTGTCACATCCATCATTTAATACTATGCCTTCCTCAAATTTCAAGACAACATGAAGAATGAATACAAATTTCGCAGAAACGAGTATTAACTTCTCTTCTATCAACAGCCCAAGAAAAATAAAGAGTTATGATCTATTTGGGGCAATCAAACGTTACTTAGTCCGGGAGTAGAAAGCAGGGTCGTGTATTCGCAATCATAACGTCCATGCTTTGGTAACACAGGGCAGCCGATTGCTTCTTAAGTCAGTGTTCGGCGACCCCGATAAATTTTCGGTCGTACGGAGCGAAATTTTCGGTCGACCGAGACGATGAATTTTCTGGCCACGGCGTTTTTTAACGGGTTAACTTGGCTGTGTTTGTCTTTTGCCTCAGGTTTGGCTGAAAGTTGAGAAGGCGTATAAAATACCCCATTCGCTGTATCTTTCAGGTGAAAAAAAAGAGAAGGTTTACAAAGACACCAGGTTAAAACTTGTTTAGTGTTTTTAAGTTTGTTTTAAGAAGCTTAAGCGATTTGAGTGTTTACGTTTTTGGTAGATATCAATCCTACAAAGACTGAGAATCATCCTTGTGTTGGGCATTCACTATTTCCCCTCCAATCTTGATATATGGTGAAAGAAGTTTTCTAAACTCTATTTCTAGCTATTTTATATATTTGATTATCAATTGTTATTTATAGCGAGAACTACATTGAGTTTAGTTTTGATTTCATATCTCTTTGTTCACACACACCTTTTGAGCTATTGTATTTACATTCAGAAAATTTGGGGTGTGGGTTTTGTTGTGACTCAGACTTGGGCTTAATTGAGTTCCACCTTTGTTTGAGAAACAATATTGTTTATATTTTTGTGCTTATGTGAGAATCAATGTTGTAATACACTTGTACACCGAGAGTGAGGAGTGTGTGGTGAGATGTCGGGACGTCCCACAGAGGAGTGGCGTCGGTTGACGTGCCTAGAGAGAGGTTGTACGCGGCACTTGAGGGAGACACAGCGCTAGCCAACACTTAGGGGTGTAGAGTGTTATTGCATAGATGAGTTGTAGGAGTTTTCGGTTAGCTAGAGAAACCGGAGTGTGTAGAAAAGTTCCGGCTTCTCAAACACGGATTGGTAGTGGATTTCCCGCCCGGGAGTGGGGAGCGCGAGGACGGTTAGGTACGAAGTTTCGCGAACTACCGTGGATCATAATATGCTGTTTTGAAGTGTGCTTTGGCGTTCTTTTCATAATTATGTTCATATCCTTATTAATGGGCGCATTGCATTAGCGCTCATTATCTTACACTCCACATCTTGTTTACATTGTTTACCCAACTGTTTGGCCTGTGTTTATATATCCCTTGCATTATATAGTTCATGCGATAATAGGATATAGTTTGCATTATTCATGGATTGCTTATTCTTGCTTGTAACATAATTGAATATCTCTTTTGCAAGAATAATTGTAATTATTTTAATTGGAATTTAACTCGATTAGATGTCACAAAGCGCCTAATCACCCCCCCCCCCCCTCTAGGGTCTAACAATTGGTATTCAAGAGCTTGGGTGCTCTTTGATTTAAGTCTAGCCGCCTTGAGTTAAGAGATCCAATTATCTTTTGTGTGCAATCTTGTTTTGATTGCATTGTTGTATGCTTAGCTATATTTTACAAATATATGGATTATGAAATGATCGGCATCTTTGTTTGAGGGCTATGATTCTATGTGTTGCTCCTAAGAATTTGAACATTTCCCACTATGCCTGCAATGGTGTGTTAGAATGTTAAACTATTTGTTAGATCTAAACATTTTTGATGTTTTGGAAATTATAGATATGCTTATATTGTGCGCCATCTTGGGAGAAATCCAAGTGTGATACAGAAATGATCATCGCATGTTTACCATGAACAGACATTTTGTTAGAGATACTTTGTTAAAATGGCTTTTAACTCATGCTATGCTAACAAGTTGTTCATATTTGATAGGTGCTTACACCTTATGGATATTTATAAAGCACGATCAAGGAGAGACTTGGAGGCGATTCCGTACAAGCTTTGGAGGGATCCCGCTTCAAGTTCATGGGAGGGCATCATGATCACATCGGAGCGCACATAGGCCGATAGCCCTAGTTGAGGTTTGGCGATTCGAAACCATAAGATGATTTACCTAAGTGATGCAACTTGCACTGGTAGTGAATAAAATTATACATGCCTTTAAACAATGCAAAATGATTTTCATTAATTTAAAAGGCAAGCAATGAAATTTGAAATCCGAGCATGAGTTTGTTAGCCCATCTTAAGTTGAAACCTATTTCTTAAAGAAAATGTGATGCCTTAAAGAAAAACAATGAAATTAAAATTGATCATGTGTTCTTTAACTCAAAAGCGTTGCTGAGTTTAACTCATGAAAAGAGTAATGCCATGTTAGAAGTAAAAAGAACATACAAAATATCAGGCTTCTTTTGATAAATGACTTATTATGTTCACTCTAAAAATGCATATGTGGCCTAAGAAGAGACTTGAATCTTATGAACAAAATATTTCAACTCTTTAGATCACTTTGAAAACATGGCAATTAAGACATCATTAAAAGCTTATGGATATTGTGGCTAAGTCTACAGAAGGTTCCATCCACGTCATAGCACCACATTAATAGCAAAACTTAATAAGTGTTTCTATATTGGCCCGTAAGGTCATTTGGCCAAATATTGCTTTTGATTGAAAAAAATCTATTGTGACAAATGCTTCAAATAGACGGCACATATTTTAAATGGATTGTTGTGGTTAGGTTTGACATCTTGGCTAAATTTTGCTTTTGATATTCAAAAAGGCTTCTAAATTGCAAAATGTTGCCAAATACGCATTGTTAAGAATGTTTCTCATTTGCAAAAATAATTTATATAGAAAATCCTTATTTGCAAATGATGTCCCGTGCACGAGCTAATGGGTCGCAGCAAAGAAACAATAGATCTCTTTCCTTGGCAGTAACAAAATTGCAATCGGAAGGGTCATTTTGAATGAATATTGTTTTGACACATGTTAGTGGCATGCCATATGTGGCCTAAGATGGGTTCATCAAGCCCTAAGGGCCTTGAGCTTAAAGATAGGGGCATGTCCTAAATATCTTTTGGTAGCTCAAAGTTCTTGGGTAACAAACAAAGATTGATTCTAACCAAAGAATTTTAATGTTTTTATCTTTCTCGTTTCTTGGTTTTGAAAAATTACGCTTTAAAATCTTTTGGTTATGAAAACAATTTTTCTGTATAAATACTTTTGTTTTCATGATTATTACTTTGTTTGATGAGAGGACTATGTTCTATATACCCCTCCGGAGTATTGTTGGTGTTTATTCCCAAACATTGTTCACGGGTAATAAAAATGTTAATATGGTTGAATACAGCTCAAGAGCTAGATATAGTTGCCTCTCTTCGATTTTTTGAATCAATGACTGATTTGATTACATTTTTGATTAAACCTTTGATTAATGAGATTTCTCTTAGTTGATTTGTGTTCATTGAAACTATTTGCATGATATCTCATGTTTCTCTCTTTTGATTCATAAATTCTATTTTGATCTTTATGTTTATGCTTTGAGACACATTATGCTCAAAATACATTATATGTGTTCTCATTCTCTCTGTAATATGGACGTGTTACCATATGTCACCTATGCTGTCCGCACATATGGTTTGCCATGATCTTCATTTCATATAATTTCCATGAGGCTTTTTTGGATAGGGGGAGCAATCCATATATACTTTTTTATAGCCACCTAGCTTATGATTAGGGGGCTTTCCTCGTCTAATTCTTTTGTCCTCCTTTTTGATGTTGTCGCAAGGGGGAGAAATATTATGAGTTCATATTCCTTCTAGTTTATATGCATTGTGAACTTATAATGTTATATATTCATGTTCGCTTTCATGCATATATTATTTTTTGAAAATGTTTTGACATCATCAAAAAGGGGAATTGTTGGCCCTTCTTGTTTGATGATAACAAACAATTTACCACAATGTTGTTGTCTATTATTCGTGTTTTCTTATATTATAAGACAAACAGACGTAGTTGGAGGATGGATGGAATAGAGCTTCAACGATCATATCCAAAGGCAGGTTGGCGAGATGTCGCGTGAAGCCTGCTATTCAAAGTCAAGATCCAAGTTCAAGCTTCATCGCCGTGAGATTAACCAAGTCAGCTTATTGAAATCAAGATCATTACTTGTAATTTAGTTTAGCGGAATTTATATTAATGGTGTGTTAAGTACTTAACTCAATCATATACACACATACACGTTTGGTTTGTATATACTATATAGTTATAATCATACATATATTTTTGGTTGAAGTTTCAAGTTTATAACTATGAAACAAAGAAATAGAATGGAAAAATACTATTTTGTTTCATGTTTATATGCTAATAATGATTTCAACCTTTAACAACTATATTTAAGAAATCATGATTAGTGTTGAATATATTTGCATAGAATAGGCAATTCTAATGAAAAAATTTATTGTAAGTTATAGACTTCATAACAACATATTATACTTTTATCAAGTCTAGTACAATCATTTATAAGGTTTCAAAATGTGTTTCTAAGTCAACAATATCACAAAATATGCAAATTTTCTAGGTTTCATGTTTTGGACTATTTTGTTTTAAAGAATGATGATATCTTTAATTTGGAGAATCCTTTTTCGATAAGCAGTCATTGTAGCATGTTATTATCATGTCACAATCATTCCCAAAGTTTTGACATTTTGGATTTATTTGAATATTTTAAACAGCATTTTAAATCAGATTTTTGATGTTCAGTTTTCGTCGACCGGTACGGTCCCGACCGAAACCTGAGGTCAAAAGTTCTCTGGCACAGAAGCCTGCGGTCGACCGGTCCGGTCGACGATGAAAATCTTTGGTCGACCGACGAATTCCGGTCGACCGACGAGTGATTTTTTCTGCTTCCAACGGGTCTAGTTTTTACCGTACCTTGGGCTGTTTTGTCTTTTGCTGGCAGGTTTGGCTGAAGTTTGAGAGGAGTATAATACCCCATGCTGCCGATCTTTCAATGAAAAAAAGAGAATGGTTTTAAAAGATTTTAAGCAGGGTTTAAAGCTTGTTTAGTGTTTGTTTAAGTTTTGTTTAAAAGAAGCTTTAAGCATTTGAGTGTTTCGTTTTGTGATTCAATCACTCAAGGCTTGAGGAGTAATCCATTGGTGTTTGGAGCAATTCAACTATTCCATCCTCCAACTCTTGATATATTGAGAAGTTTTCTAACTCTATTCTAGCTATTTATATATTTGATTATCATTGTTATTTTAGGCTAGAACTACATTGAGGTTACAGTTTTGATTATATCTCTTTGTTCACACACCAACCTTTTGAGCTTATTGTTTACATTCATAGTATCGATTTGGGGTTGTGGTTGTGACTAAGAGTGGCTTGCTATTGAGTTCTCACCCTTGTTGAGAACATCATTTGTATTATGGCTTATGTGAGAATCATTTGTAATAGCACTTGTACACTCGAGTGAGGAGGGTGTGTGAGAGTCGTGCGATCGATGACGAATCATGTCATCAGACGGAAAACGCGAAAGGCGAAACACAAGATGAGAAGGAAGGAGAGTAGAGCGTGGTTGCTCCTAGAGAGAGGTTGTAACCGAGCACGTTGAGGGAACACGGGCTAGGGACCAACACTTAGTGGGTAGTGTGATTCAATAGTGTGAGTTGAGAGTTTTCGGTTAGTCTAGAACAACGCGAGTGTGTAGAAGAAGTCCGGGCTTCCAAACGGATTTGGGTGTAGTGCATTTCTCCCGGGGAGTGGGAGCGGTAGACGTAGACGGAAGTCCGAACTCCGTGATTCATATTGTTGTTTGAGTGGCTTTGGCGTTCTTTCATATTTATGTCATATCTTATATCGGCCATTGTCATTAGCCTCATTATCTATAGCATCCACTATCTTGTTACACATTGTTTACCCTTGTGTTATATATACCTTGCATATATAGTTCATCATATAGATATACTTTCATGTATCAGTATTGCTTATCTTGGCTTGAACATATTGAGTAGCTCTTTTGCAGAAAGCATTGTTAATTAGTTTTAATTGGATTTAAATCGGATTAGATTAGCAAAGAAAACCCAATCACCCCCCCCCCACTCTCGGTCTAACACCCCCATAAAGGTTGAAGGCCAAGAACCCTGTCGATGCAGGTCCTCAAAGGGCTGTCATGTAGTGCGTGGATTGCATCAATTCGTAGCAGCGCTTCGCATAAGCGACTGCGTCAGTAACCATCCCAGGCCAAAAGTAGCCTATCCTCCACAGGCAATCCCAAAGTTTGGGTCCAGGCTGATGAGCCACGCACGCGCCATCATGGGCTTCGCGTAGGGCCTCTTGCTCCTCTGCCTTTGAAAGACAGCGAAGCAACAAGCCGTTGTATGACCTCCGATACAGCGTTTTAGTGGTTGAGTCATAGTAGAACCGCGAGGCACGCCGTCGGATAGACTCTCGTTCCTTCGCGTCTTCGGGCAATATGCCGTATAGGACATAATCGATGATCGGGAGACGCCAGTCTTCCTGATCCTTTTAGTCGAAAGAGTTTTCGGCTGGCGACTGTAACCCGTTGGGTCGTCCCCAAAGGCTGGGCCAAGTTAGCTGCCAAGGAAGCGAGAGCGTCTGCATGCGTGTTCCTAGAACGGAGCATGTGCTCGATGCGGAAACTCTCGAGCGACTCCACTAGTCTGATAGCCGCTTTGTGGAGCGGGATGAGGTCGTCGTTCCTGACTTCATACTCGCCGGTCATTTGCTTAACGATGAGTTGGGAGTCGCCGTAAACCTCCAGATGCTTGATCCCTAACTCTTTGGCCAACTCGAGCCCTATGAGTAGTGTGTTGTACTCAGCCACGTTGTTGGTGCACGGTTCCGTCAAGGAAAAGGCTCGGGGTAACACGTGGCCATGCGGAGAGGTGAGGATCACCCCCACTCCTGCAGCGATAGAGCCGCTCGCGCCTACACGAGACGCGCCGTCGAAGAACATCTGCCACACCTCTGGTGACGAAGTCACATTGGCTTCGGGTGGTTCATCTGGAAGATCTTTAAATAGGTCGGTCTTCGCCCCCAGCGGGTGACTAGCCATGAGATCGCAGATGGCCTGTCCCTTGACTGATTTTTGTGGCATGAAGTGGATGTCGTATTGAGAGAGCAAAAGTGTCCATCTGGCCAGGTGCCAGTTTAATGCTGCAGGTTGTGTCATGAAGACCCGAATGGGGTTCATCCGGGAAATGACATGGATCGTTTGGCCAACCAAGTAGTGCCGCATCTTTTGGATGGCGAACACCAAGGCTAGGCATTCCTTCTCGACCATTGGGTACCGCTGTTCGGCGCCCTGTAAGGTTCTGCTCAGGTAGTAGATACCTTGCTCGTGGCCTACATCGTCATTTTGTGCCAAGAGGGCGCCTAGAGAATGTTCCATGGCCCGTATATATATGAGGAATGGCCTCCCAGAGATTGGCGCCGCAAGGACAGGCGGATTTGAGAGATAAGCTTTGATCTCTTCAAAGGCCTTTTGGCATGCCTCGTCCCAGACGAAGGAAGCACCTTTCTTCATCAGCTTAGAGAAAGGTTGATATTTGCCCGAGAGATTTGAGATGAATCTTCGGATATAAGCCAGTCGTCCCTAAAGGCCTCTTAGCTCTTTAAGATTTTGGGGCGGCTGAAGCTCTTGAATAGCTCGCACCTTGTCTGGATCAATTCGGATTCCTTTCGTCGTGACGACAAAACTGAGGAATTTACCGCTAGACATCCCCAAGAATGACTTAGTAGGATTCATCTTGAGTTGATGAGTCCTCATGAGTTCGAACATCATTTTCAAGTCTTGGAGGTGGTCCTCCTTGTTGCGACTCTTCACGACCAGGTCATCCACATAGCATTCGACCGTCTTTCGCATATGATCTCGGAAAATCATACTCATGGTGCGCTGGTAGGTTGCGCCAGCATTCTTGAGCCCGAAAGGCATAACGGTGTAGCAGTACACCCCCATGGGAGTTCTGAATGCAGTGTGCTTCTCGTCCTCGGGGTGCTTTTTGATTTGATTGTACCCCGAGAAGCCATCCATGAAGGACATCCTCTTGAATCCGCACGTGTTGTCAATGATGACATCCGTGATGGGCAGAGGAAATTCATCTTTAGGGCACGCGGCGTTGAGGTTCCTAAAGTCGATGCAGATGCGGATCTTACCGTTCTTCTTCAAGACCGGAACAATATTCGCTACCCAGTCGGGATGTTGCTCCTCTCTGATGAAACCGGACTCAATCAGTTTCTTCACTTCAGCTTCGATCGCCTCCATGATTTGGGGGTGAAACCGCCTTTGCTGTTGTTTGACTGGCTTGGCGTCAGGGCTGATATTGAGGCGATGCGTGGCGACCCGCGGATCCAGACCAGGCATGTCCTCGTAATTCCAGGCAAAGACGTTAATGTATTCCCGTATGAGGGCGACGAGGTCCTCTTTTTCCGGAGGAGGCAGACTGCCGCTGATGAATATGGGTTTAGGGTTCGCCTCGGTACCCATGTTCACCTGGAGGACTTCGTCTTCGGTTGGTGGTTCGCGCTGTTCAAAGCGACTGTTCCACTGGGCGTTAACATGGTGATCCCATGTCTCATCATAGAGTGGAAGTTGTCCATCCTCCGCTATTTCGGTGGGGTCTATCATAGCCATGTTGACTGTAAGGCTATCGAACAGATCCCTCACGCTGACGTCCGAGTCCCAAGCCGAGGTTGCTGACGATTGATCCCCTGAGCATGCATAGTCGGAATCCTCGTTGACGTAAAAACACAAATCTGACGAGGAGGAGGAGTAGCCTAAGCCTCTCCTAGTCTTGTTGAAGTAATTTGAGGGTTTCCCTTTGGGTACGTAGGCGGGTCGGATGACCGTTCTGCGACCTCGGCCATAATTCAGGCCCTCTAAACAAGTGAGGTCATACCCCATGTCGCTCATCATACATTTCGCAACTCGACTATATTACGAAAACTGGGGCTCTGGGTCCTCGTCCTCAGATTCATCCCATAGCGTGCGTAGGGGATGATCGATTCGACCGAAAATAATTTCTTTTCGATAATTATTTCGGGCCGGCACGACGAACATAGCTTGCGATGACCTGATCGGCTGCATCTTGGCGACGTATGACGAGCACACCGGCAGGTGTAGGGACAGATCACTGTAGAGTGTCGACCATAAGTTATTAGGTGCATCATCCTCGGACGTGGAGCAAGACGACAAATAAGCAAAGTCAGATTTCTCATTCATGATAATTTTTTCCGCCTGAACAGCGTTGGTTACATGGTGACTCTCGTAACCAATTACAATTGACTCGAAGTCATTCAGAATTAAGCTGTCGCCGTATTCAGGCTCGCTGTCCACCTCGTTGCCACTCTCCAGTTCTTCTGCTGGTGGCTCGTCGGGGTCCTGGTACAGCAGAGAATCCGCGAAATAGTTTTTGACGCCTTTAAAGGGCTGCATGTCGGCCACTACTGTCCTTACCCGCTCGTAGTCATCCACGTACTTCAAGCACTGGTGTAGTGTAGACAGAACTATCCGGTTGCCATGAATCCACGGACGCCCTAGGAGTATGTTGTAGGAGGGTTCGGCGTCGATGACGTAGCACGTCACCTCCGTCTTCATGTCGCCTATCCGACATTTCAGGCGGATTTTGCCGAGCGGCCGAGTCCGGTCGAGGCTAGGCGCTTCGATGGTATCCCCAAGTGTTTGATTAACTTCAGGGGCACGATGCTCAGCGCAGACCCCAGATCGACCTGAATCCGATCCACTTTCGACGAGCCGACGTACCCTGTGAAGTACAGCGGCCGGTCATGGGATGTGCTCTTGATGAGCATGTCCTCTGGAGTGAAAGTGATGCACGGGATCCGTCTCTCGGAGACTTGGCAGCAAGTCGCACATTCTTGTTCTGCCTCTATTTCTTTCAAGAAATAGGTAGAGAACGCCTCTGAATCGGCCAGCGCCTCTTGTAGGGCCTCCCGGGTAGGTCTGGATAACCGGAGGAGGTCGTACATGGTGATTCGCGTGGGGATGCTTTTCAGTTGCGCGAGCACGTTGAACCGGAAGGGCTGGCGGCTTGAGCTTGGTCCGTCTGGATTAGGAGGGGTTGGGGTTGCTGTGACTGGCCTTGCGGGAGGTCCTGCCGGGTTCTCCGCCCTCGCGGGATATTCTTTCGCGAATTCTTTCCCTGCTCTCGTGGCGAAGACGTTGGTGTCCTCTTCAGAGTCCGTCAGAGCAGTCATCGTCGTGTTATCTCTATCCAAGATGGCGAAGACAACGTTGCAGTGTCTTCCCTTAACCTCCTTGGAAGGCTGTGCAGTCCATTGCTCATCATTGAGGAGGTCCGGATGGACCCACATCACCTGCCCCGATGGCAGCGTCTGTGGGACCAAACCGTTTCCCCGCTGGTCGTGAGGATCGTCATTAGTGATCTTCAAGACCGCCTTGGGGATAGGAATTACCCCCGCTGGAGCGTGAACCTCCGGGATATCTGTTCCAAAGCTCAAAGTGATCATGTTCGCAGTCACTTGCTTTTGGACTTTCTCTTTCTTCAAAACCCCCGCGTCGTAGAGGGCCTGGAGCTTGTCCTTGAGGACGTAGCACTTGGTTGTATGATGGCCAAGAAATCTGTGATATGCACAGTAACTTAGGTCACCGGTTTTATCCACCTCTTCAGGCTTCGCGGCTTCTGGCAACTTAATTCGCCCACTCTTGAGTAGAGTGTCGAAGGTCGCCACCACCTTGTCTTCTTTGAAGTCGTATTGCCACTGGGGGCGTGGTTCAAATTGCCTGAGTTTCGGCTTTTGAGCAGCCTTCGGCGCCGGGGCGGAGTCGACTGCCATGATCTCTTTTCCCCTCGACCGAGGAGGATTCTTTGGCGCAGCCGGCTCTGCTGCTCCTTTCTTGGACTGCGGCTCCTCGGCCTCCAGCCTCTTGATCATGTTTTCGACTTGCTCGCCTTGGCGAACAAGCTCCTTCCAAGTCCGGGTCTCTACTGCCCCTATCTTGGACAAGATATGGATCGACAGGTTGTTGCGACACATCTCAATTAGTGTCGATTAGGAAACTTGGTCCCGACAGTGGACTGATCGATTCTGAAATCTCTTTACGAAGTCATTGACCGACTCCGACTTCCGCTGCTTCTCAGCAAGAAGAGTGGACATTGACACTTCCGTGTCGTCGTCGAAGAAGCGGGCGAGAAAGAGCTTTTCAACGTCGGCCCATGCCTTGATAGAGCCGGGTTCCAGTTTGCGGAACCATTCAAAGGCCACCCCCTTGAGGGTACCTTTGAATAGTCGAGTGAGAATGGCGTCATTCCCTGTAAGGAATCCTGTCTGCGCCATGAAGTAGTAGATGTGCTGGGAGGGCGACCCCTTGCCATCAAACTGTACCAAGCTGATTGGCTTGAACTTCGCTGGGTATGGGACAGTGTCCCATTCGATAGGATAGGGACGTACCACCCCCAGCTTGTTCATATTTTGCTAAAGCTTCAGCGCGTTCAGCTGGTCCTGGAACTCGTCGAATCTCTTGTCACGGATGCTACCGGTATGCGACGTCCCCAGCGACGTCTTGGAAGAGTAATCGGATTGCTGATTACTGTTGTGTTCCGTTTCAGTCGCCGGGCGACGGGAATGTACCCACTCCTTGTCCCTAGTCTGCCGAGGTAAGGGACGCTGGGCCATTTTCTTCTTCTTTTTCTTGTTCAGTAGTTGCTCCATCATCTCTCTTAGAGAGTCGATGGTCTCCTGCTGTTCCTCCAGCTTTTGAGCCATTGTCTGCTCGGGGTTGAGTTCGGTCATGTGCACTCTCACCAGCGCGTCTTGACTTGAGTGCGAGGTCTGAGATGTGGCCGCGGCCGAATGAACCTCACTTACCCCTCTGCGACTGCGTGTTCGCTGGAATATGCCATCCTGTCGGCGTTGAGAGAACCGAGTGTTAGGTCTCAGGACGGAGCCCGAGTCTGGCGAGTCGGAGAGTACCGCCTTCCCCTTGTCCGTCATGTTAACTGTGGCGGATGCGAGCTCCAGGTCGTCGACAGCGCGTCTTTTTTGGTGACGACGCCTTCGAAGGGAGGGCCTTGGTCGAGAGGACTGTTGAGAAAGTTTCTCAAATACCGAAGGTTTCACCGTTCTGACGCATTGGCAGTCGGTGAGGACCGTGTGGATGAGTCTCTCGTAGTGGCACTGAGGATTCGCCTCATGGATAGTGCGTTTGCGAGTTAAGTATTCTCTGAGGTCTTCTATGGGCGGTTGGTGATAACCCCCAGCCTCAGAAGAGTCGCTCGGGTGAGCGCATGAGAGATTTTTGGACGTGCTCTCTAGTGCACGCTGGGTGGGACGTTTTGATGCTGGAGCTAGGCGATCTCGCCTTGACTGGCGAGTCTTCGCGTTCTGGCAAACTCCAGTGCGTAGGCGGGTCTCAACCCTTCGTCTGGACGAGCAGGTTTGCAAGGTATCGCCTATTTCCTTGCCTTTACGTTTATCCACCAAATGTTTATGGCGAGGCTCGCCAACCTTCGAGGATTCGCCTACTTGGGTAGGCTCGCTCGTTCGAGGTGACTTATTCGCATCAGGGATGTGACCTGAGAAGCGAAGTCCTCCTGAGCGGGTGGCCCTGCCTTCCTCGGTCGGCGCCCCTGACTTGGAGAGTCTTCCGACGTCGGGCAGTTTGCCTTCTCGTCTAGCGTTTCTCGGGCTTGTACAATGATTCAGGCCATTATGAGAAACGGAGGTTTGGACCTCCTTTCTGACGAGCGTTTGTCGTCGCTGTTGGCTAGCTCTCCCAGCGAGGAGAGCATCACCGTGGGCTGTGGCAGTGCAGTTTGTGCCGGAGTAAACCAACGTTCCCTCTGAGACAAGTGTCTGCGGGGACCGCCTGCCGATCCATTTGGCAGACCCTTGTCCCTTGTGCTCGATCTCTGGCTTGGCCTTGCTCGATTGCGAGGGAACGGGTTCCCCCGACGAGACTCGGGTGGAACCTTCAGGCATGAAGGCTTTGACCGTTTTTAGGTCGGCTTCGGCGCACGACTCTGTGGCGTTTGCGGGACGCATCGCCACCAGAGGATGAGGAAGACAAGTACTCTTCGTACTTGGCCTGGTCGAACTCAATCTCCAGGGACTCTACGGTCGTCCCAACAGCAACTTCATCAAATTGAGCCACCACCATTTCGTTCGATGAAACAGCTCCTCCCACTGTGGTCGCCATCCTCTGTAGGGTGTAAATTTGATTTCCCGAAAACAGGGAGTTTCGTTTGAATTGATAAGAAAGCTTATTACAAACTAATAATCAAATGTTTACAACAGAAGCAGAGGGAATGCCCTCTTTGTTTTGTGTGGGGTCTTTAGGTGGCTATAGGACGCTTCGCTCGATACTTATGTCGAGTCTGCTTCCCTTGGACCGTTCGATCGAGGTTACTGGAGAGCTTCAGTACACAGTAGAAGCTCAAGTCGATGGAGTTCGGGTCTGCTTGGTTCGCCGGCGATCAGGGCTCAGAACCAGGCAGTGGTGCTGTAATGCAAGGATTATGCAAACAGCTTGGTCTCAACTGCTTTTCTCCAAGTTTTTCGACCTCCTCAAAGCTTGCTGGAAGAGGCTTTTAAATGGAAGAAGGACAGCTTGACTGCTCCTTGAATTATGGGATCTTTTAAATGGAAGAAGGACAGCTTGACTGCTCCTTGAATTATGGGATGTGACCATACATTGTTCGGAGCTATCCTATTGCCCATTCGTACCTTGAATTATGGGATGTGACCATACATTGTTCGGAGCTATCCTATTGCCCATTCGTACCACCAGTGGTCCTTCGAAGAGCTGTGATCTGCATCACGTCACGTAGGAGTGGGAAAGCCCCTCCTCGTATGCGTGACAACGGCTGTCGGATGCTTGCGTGGATCTGACCAACCACCGAGCGCCGGCGGCTCTTGCCCGTTGTTTGGACAGCTGAGGTGAGTCGCATTTATGAGAATGCAGGCTGTTTTGACATCTGTCTGCTCAGTTGTACTGTGGGCGGCTGTTCGGCGGGCCTGGAGTGCCGTGTCTTCTCTCTTTAGGTCAAGAGAGGCGGGAAAGCATGTTCCTGGCACTCGAGTGGGTTTGGACAGCTCGCCGAATGCTGGCGGACTCGTCTCCTGACTCAGACAGCCGAGGTGAGTTACATTTATGAATGCTCAGGTCAACTCGACACCTGTCCAGTCCTTCGCACTGTGAGCGGCCGCTTGACGGTCTTGGGGTACTGTGCCCCCTCTCTTCGGGTCGAGAGAGGTGGGAAGGCCCATCTCAGCACGTGGGGTAGCAGGTATCTGGCCATATTGGCGGCCTTAGGGTTTGCGGGCGGATTCGACCTTGGACTCGGGCAGGCGAGTTGTGTCCATGGCGAAATTCTGCTATCCCAGTTGATTCTGGCTCATACAGGTGAGTTGATCATTCGGGTGAATTTCCTGCAAGCTCACGGAGGTATTTTTTTACCGTCTACATAGACGCCACAGAATTAATACTCAAGCCTTCAACTTTCTTAAATAAAGCATCAACTTTAGAGGATATATGGTCTAAAGCATCTATTTCATACTTGCCTCCTTTTGATGTCTGAGGAGCACGCTCGTTCGCCCATTAATAGTGATTCTGAGCCATGTCTTCAATGAGAGTGTATGCCTCGTCTATTGTTTTGTTCATCAAAGCTCCTCCTGCAGCAGCATCAACAGTCATCCGTGTGTTGTAAGTTAGCCCGTTGTAGAAGGTGTGAACAATTAACCACTTCTCCAGTCCGTGGTAAGGGCACATCCTCAATAATTCCTTGTAGCGTTCCCAAGCTTCATAGAGTGACTCTCCTTCCTTCTGTACAAAACTTGTGATCTGGTTCCTCATCTGTGCTGTTTTACTTGGAGGAAAATACTTTGCAAGAAACGCTCTGGACAATTGATCCCAAGTGGTGATGGACTCAGCTGGCAATGAGTGCAACCAAGCCCTAGCTTTGTCCCTTAGAGAGAACGGAAATAATCTGAGTCGAATAGCATCATTGGTCACTCCATTAAGTTTCAAAGTGTCGCAATACTCCAAGAAAATCGATAGGTGGAGGTTCGGGTCTTCAGTAGCACCTCCTCCAAACTGATTCTGTTGAACCATTGAGAGCAGTGATGGTTTCAGCTCAAAGTTATTAGCTTCAACATTGGGCCTTGTAATGCTTGACTATGTGCCTTGAGCATTTGGGGCTGCAAAATCCTTAAGAGGCTGATTTTGATCTCCCATCGTAACTTGTTCTGTGTTCCTTTGTTCCCTTATAGACCTTCTTATGTTTGCAAGGGTCACCGATAGTTCAGGATTGTTTTCGTCGTTTACTTCTGTTTGATTCCCTTGCATAAAAGAAAGTGAGAAGCAAAGAGAAATAAAAAAAATCTAGTCTAGCTTAATAACGTAAGCACTCAATATTAACACCGTAGTCCCCGGCAACGGCGCCAAAAACATGATGGGCAAAATCTGCAAGCGCACGGACTCGTTGTAGCTATCAAGGTCGATCCCACAAGGACTAGGGGTTATCTACCAAGTTTCACGTTTTCAACTAGCTAAATCAATAAGTGAATTAGAAGAGATTAAATAAAAGAAATAAAATAAACAACTAATCGGATGGAATTCAATATAATGAAGGACTAGGATTGGGTTATCACCACAACTTAGGTGTTCAATGATGAATTATTTCAATTCTTGGTGTTGGTTTAATCTAGAAATGGTGAATTAGCCTAAATTAATCTAAAGCCTCTCTCAAGGTCTAAAGATCGTGCCTATTTAATCTCAATTAACCTACTTTCGTGGAATTAAGATTAAGTTAAACCCATTAAGCTTTATGCTAACCTAAATCAAATCCCCAAGGAATCTAGCCTACTTTCGTGGTTCGAGCTCCCTGCTTAATTTCTAGAGATCCGGTATTAATCTTCACCTTTCAGTCCTTTAATTAATTACCTATGATTGCTAATACGGTGATCAAGCGAATCAACAAAATTAAAACACTAGAAATCAAGTTCAAAGATTTAAACTTTCACCAAGAACCTATATCAATTCATCATCAATCACCAAAAAGTTGGGTTCTTTCCCAATCCTAGACAAGAAATCTACTCACACATGATTGGAATAAGAGAAGACATCAAATAATTATGCAAATCAATCATAAGAAGAAATAAATCAAAGAGAGGAAAGAATTAACCCGTCTTTCAATTGAAATCTTCAAAATAAGAACTTGCAATCCAATCTTCTACAAGAGATTAATGTCTTCCTTCAATACTTGAACCCTAGAATAGTTGCTAGTTGATGGCTAAAAGAACATAACAAAAGATATCCAAAACCCTAAGTCAAAACATCAATTTATATGTCCCCAAAAATCTGGAAAATAACTAATTCCCGCGCCACAGGTGTGGTCTGCACCACACCAGGGTGTGGTAGGGGCTGTTTTGCTGATTTCGTGCTTGTCTGTATAGTCTTCGGTATTTTGGCTATAACTTTTGCGTACGACCTTGGAATGAGGTGATTCAAGTTGCATTGGAATCCTGTTGAAGAGATCTACAACTTTTATCTTTTGAGTGTTTCTTTATTCAAATTGTATCATGGTCGAAATTTCAGTTCTTTATACTCGTGCATCCATTTTCTTCACGAACCATGCCTTCAAAATCTTGTTGTTGCTTCAAACTCTTGTAAAACTTCCAACAATCATTAAATCTTTCAATATTGAGCCAATACCTACATATAAGAACACAAACAACAGCAGTATCCTCGATCTAAATACGAAATATGCATCAAACGCTCGTAAATCATGCTTGAAACACACTAAGATAATGCATATTTTACGTGTTTATCAAACACGTGTGGCCAGTTAGTTCTTGATCGTAAAGAGAACAAAAATCCCACATATTCGATATTATGGCAGGTTATTATTAATAACATCATAATCCGTGCCTTACACGTATGGGAATTTTATCCTGAATCCTAAGAATGGATAAGTCAACGCCTAATACGCGTTGCCGGTTTAGTCTTTCACTGATTAAAGAAGATACCAGAATCTAAGTCTGGGGAATTTTATCCTGAAGCCTAAGTAGGGATAAGTCAACACCTAATACGCGTTATCGGTTTAGTCTTTCATCGAGTGAAGAAGACACCAGAATCTAAGTCTGGGGATTTTTATCCCGAAGCCTAAGTAGGAATAAATCAGCGCCTAACACGCGTTGTCGGGTAGTCTATTCATGTGAGAAAGACGAAGTCTACGTATTCAATATCGTAGCACTAAGAGAGTTAACTCTCTTAGCATAACGTCACATGCGGAACGGACTTAAACAATCCGTATGTAAGCCCGATTCAAATGGTAATCGGTAAAGGTAAGCCAAATCCGCCAAATCCGTTGAAGGCTGAGGGTTTGCCAAAAATTCTAAAGTCTACGCCTAACACGCATCGCCTTTTAGTCTTTTCACGTAAGAAATACGAAGTCTACGTATTCAATATCGTAGCACTAAGAGTGTTAACTCTCTTAGCACAACTTTACATGCGGAACGGACTTAAACAATCTGCATGCTAGTCCGACTCAAACGGTAGTCGGTAAAGGCTCATCAAACCCGTTGATGGCTGAGGGTTTTCCAAAAATCCTATAAATATGATAATCACTGACGCACCAGCTTCATTAGTTAATCTCGTGACTTGAGTATCTGACAACCTCAGGATAAGATCCATACTTACAGATGAATCAGCTTTAATAGTTGGTCTTGCAGCCTCGACACTAGGGACCATCATGCTCCAATACCTTGAGAGCTTAAACTGTATAGTCTCCAGCAAACGTACGAGTATAAACTGTGTTAACACCAATCAACGCGTTACAACAAAGGTCAACGCCGAATAACGCATTACAGTAAAGGTCGATGCCGATCAACACATCGACAATTTTTCCAAAATAAGGCTAAGGAAAAGTTTTGGATTAAAGGATGATTCCAGAGAGTTTAATTATGATCTAGATATGAATTCCTGATGAAGACAATTAGTTCAATGTCAACTCTATGACACAAGCTAAATCCAGAAATTTACTCAACAACTTCGGTTCGAGACTTCGACAACGTTCAAACGATAAACGTAGTAACTAAAGAACTTCATCTGCTCGACAAAATACTGAGTAGACTGAAAGCTAAAGAAGTTAAAAATTAAAGTCATTCACAGGTCCTACGTGATCTCCTCGACAAAATACTGAAGAGGTTAAAGACAGTGCCTATCTTATCCAAAGCATTCCAGACTCCTCTATAAAAGAATGAGTCTAAAATACTTTGGAATGGGTATCTGTAGGCATCTAAAAATACCTATAGGTGTCTGTACGCAGCTCGAGATGAAGAGAAGACGATAAACATCATCATCTGAGTCAAGAAGGATTATCCGAGTAGCCCGCGCTTCTCGGTCAGCCCCAAAGTGCCTAACGGGCTTGTCGGTCAGCTCCATAGTGGCCGACGGGCTTGTCGATCAGCTCCAAGTGCCCGCCATGCTTGTCGGTCAGCTCCTAATATCGTAAAGAAGCTAACAAGTGCATGAAGCAAGTTAGTGAAGTGTACAAGTCAACAAGACAACCAGATACGTAAAACACAAAAAAGTACAAGTCTCGAAAGTCGAGAAACATCAAAAACATCAAAACGGGTCCAAAACCCGCATGGAAATGCGTGTCACTGATCGGTGACCCTTGGCGGACGCGCGTCACCAAATGGTGACCGCGGGCCATCGTGGGTCACCAATGGTGACCGCCGGGTGGTACTGGTCACCTAAGGGTGACCGTAGCCTCCGAGGGTCACCGAAGGTGACCCATGGGTGGCGCAGGTCAGGTCTGTCTGACCCGTGCCCCCTGTCAGTCAGCAGACACCGACTTTTGACAGTAACCACCAAAACACATTTTGATTTATTTCAATCGGTTTCTTCTGTTCCAGAACCTCCATAACTACCTACAAATCATATCTAAACGTGAGTGGGTGGTTGTTGACTGAAGATATGACCAAATATATCGTTCCTATATGAATCAACCGATTTCAAAGCCTATAAATATGAAATAAGGACTTCCTTTCACAGGGAGGCGGAATTTTATCAAGAGGGCAAGGTGTTGCTGGATTGAGGAGTCAAAGGAGCATGAATTTACAGCGAAGGCAAGTCAGATCCCGACGAACTTCAGCATAAAGAGGAAGTCTTTCGAAGGGTCTAAACCCGTATTTCCCCTGTCTGTTCCTTGAGATTAGGTTTGGTCTTAATTTTGAGAATAGTTATTGATTTCGCTTGGTCGATTTCAGTGCTTCAAGCGAATATTTTCTTGGTGAAGTAGGAGCTCCGTTAATTTTCTGACAACCGGATCTGATCTGCGGTAGTCCATGGATATCAACATCCCCGACATAGGCGAAGACGCCATGCAAGCAAGAGTTGATAAATAGTTCTTGTGTTTATTTTCTACAAAGTTGTAATCTTTATTTTTGTTATTTGAATTCATTGTAAATGATCAAAGTTGTAATAAACTCGATAATGTAAACTACTTTCGACGAAAACATTAACAACGTAATTTTATATCTTTCCTCAAGTCTATAAATCTATTTTAAAGTATTTCAAAACTTGTTTGAAAGAAATTTATCAAAATCAAGTTTTAAGAAGCTCATATGGTTTACCGATTTATAAAATAATGTATTGTGGATTAATGACTTAATATAATAGTTATATATCTTTCATAAAGTCTATTAATCTATTTAAAAGAAGTTTCAAACTTGTTTGAGATCATTTTGTCAAAATCAAGTGTTTTAAACGAACTCGTATTTTTAACACTTTTGCAAAATGATGAGTTTTCACAAATGAAAATAGCGTTTTCAAAAATTTCTTCGTTGACATGTTCATCTTCGTGGTTATAAACATTTCCAAAATTTCACTATTTTTTGAGTTAATTTGTTATGTTTAATTATTTTCAAAATCAAATTTTCTGCAAAAACAGCTCCTGAAATATCTCATGTATCAGTTCCGGTAGACCGAACACATGGCACCGGTAGACCGACCAGAGAAAGGTTTTTCAACATCCTATTCTTAGGGTCATTAGTCGACTGATACTCATGTATCAGTCGACCGATGAACATCATTCGGTCGACCGGCCCTTGAACATCAGTCGACCGAAAATGTGTCCTTGTACAATAACAGCTAGTTTCTTGATTTTGTTTTTTATTAGTTTGTATGTGTAAATTTTGATCTCCCGAAATAGGGATTACGTTTGTATTTATAAGAATAGCTTATTATAAACTAATGAATCGAAATTATAACAGAAGCGGAGGGAATGCCCTCCTTGTTTAACGTGGGGACTTTGGCAGCGATAGGACGCCTCGCTCGGTTCTCGCACCGAGTCTGCTTCCCTTGGACGATTCGATCGAGGTCGCTGGTGAGCTTCAGTATGCAGTAGGAGCTCGTGCTGGTTGAGTTTGAGTTTCCAAGTTTGATGGCGATCAGGGGCTCGTGTTTGTCGGTTGACTGCTTGGAGAGAGAGCTACCATGCACTAGCTTGCAAAGAGCTTAAGAGCCTCAAGTCTGGGAGTTCAGATGAGTCTGTAAAGAGCTATTATGCAAGAGTCTACAAAGAGATTGAGAGCCTCAAGTCCGAGAGTTCAGACGAGTCTCTTCAAATGAGGGTGCCTTTAGCAAATGAGCCAAGGTTCAACCTTTGGAAGATTAGCTAGCTTAAGCAAGCTGCAGCCAAACAACCCCTTTCACGTTGGCTGAAAGTGGCTTTAAATAGGCAAAAGATGGCATGGGTCACCCCTTGATTTGTGGGATTTGACCACTAGTAGGGGTGAGGGAGCCAGCCGTCCTAGCTATGGGATGTGACCACTTAGGGGGTCCTGTCAGCCACCCTATTCTTGCTAGGTGAGGAACGCCATGCTTTCTCCCTTGATTCGTGGATTTGATCACTGACGTGACTGTTACCATAATCCAAGTGGGCAGCTAACATTGCTGGTGGGTTTCTAGTTGTCAGGCGAGCTAAGTCTGCACAGGCGATGTGCAGGCTGTCAGGCGAGCTCGAACCTTCGTGTTGGCTAGTCGGCCAAACAGGCGAGCTTTGAGCTATCAGGCGAGCTAGGCCTTCAGGCGAGCCTGGGTCAAGCAGGCGAGTTTCAGTCTTCAGGAGAGCTTCAAGCCTTCAGGCGAGCTTGGTTCAATGTGAAGGCGAGGCTGTGCAGGCAAAGCTGTGCAGGCGAGTTGTGCAGGTGAATCTCATTCAGGCGAGCTTCAATGCTGTTAGGCGAGCTTGGTTCAATGTACAAGCGAGGCTGTGCAGGCGAAGCTGTGCATGCAAGGCTGTGCAAGCGAAGCTGTGTAGGCAAATCTCATTCAGTCAAGCTTTAATGCTGTTAGGCGAGCTTGGTTCAATGTGCAGGCGAGGCTGTGCAGGCGAATCTCATTCAGGCAAGCTTCAATGTTGTTAGGCGAGCTCTATCCTTGTAGACGGACTTCTTTACAGGCGAGCTTCAGCCTTTAGGCGAGCTACTGAACATGCTTCTAAGAATAGGCCATAACTTTCATCTAGTTGTCAGGCGAGCTAAGTCTGCACAGGCGATGTGCAGGCTGTCAGGCGAGCTCGAACCTTCGTGTTGGCTAGTCGGCCAAACAGGCGAGCTTTGAGCTATCAGGCGAGCTAGGCCTTCAGGCGAGCCTGGGTCAAGCAGGCGAGTTTCAGTCTTCAGGAGAGCTTCAAGCCTTCAGGCGAGCTTGGTTCAATGTGAAGGCGAGGCTGTGCAGGCAAAGCTGTGCAGGCGAGTTGTGCAGGTGAATCTCATTCAGGCGAGCTTCAATGCTGTTAGGCGAGCTTGGTTCAATGTACAAGCGAGGCTGTGCAGGCGAAGCTGTGCATGCAAGGCTGTGCAAGCGAAGCTGTGTAGGCAAATCTCATTCAGTCAAGCTTTAATGCTGTTAGGCGAGCTTGGTTCAATGTGCAGGCGAGGCTGTGCAGGCGAATCTCATTCAGGCAAGCTTCAATGCTATTAGGCGAGCTCTATCCTTGTAGATGGACTTCCTTATGTTGGCCTTCTTGTTTTGATGATGTTTAACAAACAATTTACCACTAATATTGTTTGTCTAGTATTTATGATGTTTAACAAACAATTTACCACTAATATTGTTTGTCTAGTATTTGTGTTTTCTTATTTATTATAGGCAAACAACGAGTTGGAGGATGGATGGAATTATTGTTTGTCTAGTATTTGTGTTTTCTTATTTATTATAGGCAAACAACGAGTTGGAGGATGGATGGAATCGAGCCTTAACGATCATATCAAATGGAGGTTGGCAGATTTATGGAGTGAAGCAATGTTAATTCAAGTTAAAGATCCAATTATAAGCTTCTTCCGCAAAGTTTACCAAGTCATGCTCATTGAAGACCTTCATCAAAATTCAAGTTAAAGATCCAATTATAAGCTTCTTCCGCAAAGTTTACCAAGTCATGCTCATTGAAGACCTTCATCAAGCTTGGGTATATTTAGTATAGGTTTATATTATGTGTGTTAATTCTATAAGCTCAAACATACCCACACATATATATTTGTGATTTTCGTAACTATAAGTGTTTTTATACAAAATAAGTTCTGGACTATATTTACATCATAAACAACTTTTATTATGTCCATATAAATATTCCATAAGTTTTCAAAACTTGTTTTGAGTCAAAAATAACAATCACATGTTTTTCATATATACGTCTTTTAGTGCTTTTGCAGAATACAGTGTTTTTTCACAAATTATAAATTCAAATTGAGAAATTCTATTTCTAACATGTTTGTTTTCATGTTTACAAACATTTCACAAAGTTTCATCAAGTTTGGAATTGATTTGTTATGTTTAATGGAATTTACAAAATCATGTTTTTCATTCGTGCATGTTCGTGCATGTTTTACAAAACAGATGAGTTTTCATAAATGGGAAGTGATATTTAATAAATTCTTTCTTTGACATGTTTATCTACATGTTTAAAAACTTCCTTCAAAATTTTACTATTTTTGGAGTTTATTTACTGTGCCTAATTGATTTTACAAAATCGTATATGTTAACAGTTTTTCAGAAACTGTAAATTTGTGTTTAAATATTTATTTATCTCAACTGGGAAAGGATTTTTCATAAATTCTTTCTCTGACATGTTATTCTACATGTATAAAACATTTATACAAAATTTCATAATTTTTGGAGTTAATTTACTATTTTAAATTGATTTTAAAAAACAGCTGCGCACTGCTACAGTACTCCGGTCGACCGGACCGGTCGACCGGAAATGTCTCTGGACGTTTCTCAGCTTTGCATATGCCTCTCGTTCCCAGATTTTGATATATCCATTTTTTTGTCTTTTTGCTTGGTTTTCTTGGGTTTTTGGGCTTGTTTCATGAGCCTATATATACCCCATGCCCTCATACCTCTAAGGTAACTCAAGAAATGTTTTAAAAGAAAAGAAAAGTTTAAGCAAGGGTTTAGAGTTTTACTGTTTGTTTTGAGTTTGGGTTTCTGTTTACAAAGGAGGAAGTTTTTACTGCAGATTGAGGGATTCATTCTCAATCCTCTTCATCCTCTTCTTTGTGGTATTTATATTCATAGTATAATTGGGTTGTGGGATTGTGTAACTTAGAGAGTGAGCTTATAATTCGTTCTCATTCATTGTAGAGAACAAACACTTTGTATTGAGCCTAATTGTGAGGATTCACTTGTAATACACTTGTACACCGAGAGAAGTGTGTGGTGAGAGACGGGGTCGAATCCAAGAGGAGTGATGTCGGTTGACGTGCCTAGGGAGAGGTTGTAACCAAGCACTTGAGGAGGAGGACACGGGCTAGGACCAATACTTAGTGTGTGAGGTGTGATTACATAGTGATTGTATTATGAGGTGTAAACGTTGTTCGGGAGAACGTAGAAAACCCGGTTGTGATAGTGGAGATCTCCTCGAGGTGAGGAGCGGGGACGTAGGTCGTGGGGACCGAACCTCGTAAACATATCGTTTTGTTTGTGATTGCATTGGCGTTCTTATTCTTGTTTTCATATCTTATATCGCCTTTGTGTATTGCTCATCATATTACCCTATCACTGAGGAGCGGAGACGTAGGTCGTGGGGACCGAACTCCGTAATCATATTGTTTGTTTGTGATTGCATTAGCGCACTCTTTTATGTTCATATATTATATCGCCTTTATATATTGCTTGTTGATTATACTGCCCACTATCTAGTTTAGATTGTTTACCCTTGAGTTTATATATCCTTGCACATACATTGCATATATCTCTTTGTTAGGATATATCTTGTTGTTCATATTGCTTATCCTAGCACATATATCTTGTTGTAGTTCATACTTGCTAGGATTTGTTAATTAGTTTTAATTGGCATAAAATCGGATTAGATTAGTATAAGACCCTAATCACCCCCCCTCTAGGGTCTAACAATTGGTATCAGAGCTTGGTGCTCTTTGATTTAAGGTCTAATCGCCTTGAGTTAAAGATCCAAGTTATCTTGTTGTGCTAATCTTGTTTTGAGCTTTATTTGTATCTTGCTTGCCTTTTATATTATGGATATGCATGGTTTAGGTTATGCCATTAATATTGCTCCTAGATTAGATAATTTCCCATATGCCCAATGGTGTGTTAGATTTAAACTTTTTGTTCAATCTAAACACTTTGATTTATGGGAAATTATAGATGATGCTTATGTTGTGCCTATTTTGGAGAAATCCAAGTGGAATAAAAATGATCATCGTATGTTTACAATGAACAATATTTTGTTAGAATATTTGCTAAATGCTTTTAATTCATCTATGTCTAACAAGTTTGTTCATTTTGATAGTGCTTACAAACTTTAAAAATTTATAGAAGCACATCAAGGAGACTTGGAGGCAATCCGACAAGCTTTGGAGGATCTCGCCTCAAGTTCTAAAGGAGCTTCATGCACACGAGCACTAGGCGATAGCCCTAGTGAGGTTTGCGAGTTCGAACCCGATAATGATTTATTTAGTGATGAACTTGCTTGTGCTAGTGAAAAATTATTGCATACCTTTAACAAATTGTAAAATGATTTTAATGATTTAAAAAGCAAGCATGAAATTTTAAAATCCGGTCATGAGTTATTAGCATCTAAGTTTGAAATTATTTCTAATGAAAATGTGATCCTTAAAGAAAACAATGAAAAATTAAAATGCATCTAAGTTTGAAATTATTTCTAATGAAAATGTGATCCTTAAAGAAAACAATGAAAAATTAAAATTGGATCATGTTTCTTTAACTTCAAACGTTGCTATTTTAACTCATGAAAGAGATAATGTCATGTTAGAAGTAAAGAACATACAAAATAATACTGCTTCTTTTATATTAGAAGTAAAGAACATACAAAATAATACTGCTTCTTTTATAAATAATTATTTATGTTCTACTTCTAAAGTTAATGCTAATATGCCTAATGATGAGTTGAACAATGTTAAAAATCGTATTTCTTCTTTAGATTTAACTCTTAATACATGCATTAACAACCATAAGAAGCTTGTGAATATGTGTGTCAAGTCAAAGTCAAAATCATCTACTTATCATGCACACATGTATAGCAAAGTCTACAAATGCACAAATTGCGGTCGTAAAGGCCATCTTGCTAGATTTTGCTATGATGCATATAACCCCACCAAGATTCACTTTAATCCTCCTTGTGCATCTCATCAAGCTTCATCATCACATTTTGCACACACACACACATGCATTGCTAATCATAAACATGCACGTGTGTATAAATGTGATCTATGTGGTCGGTTTGGCCATTTGGTTTGGCAAAGTTTTGCTTTGATTTGAAAAAGAATTCTAGTTTGCCAAATGTTTCTAGTAGAACACATGTTTTTAAATGTGATGTGTGTGGTAGATTTGGTCATTTGGCTAAGTTTTGTTATGATTTGAAAAAATGTTCAAACTTGCCAAATTCTCCAAGTAAACCACCTTTGTTTAATAAGGTTTCTCATTTGCAAAATAAATTTAAAAGACAATATTTAGTTGCAAATGATTTCCGTGCACACTCACTTAGTCAATACAAATCTTTTCACTCTTTTCATTGCACGAATTGCAATCGAAAGGGTCATTTGAGTGAATATTGTTTTGACCGTGCTAGTGCACCATATGTGCCAAGAGGGTTCATAACCCTAGGTCTTTGAGCTTAAATGATAAGGGTCATTTAAGTTTTTTTAATGTTTGTTTAGAAGCTTTTAAGCAATTGGGTGTTTGAGTTTGAGAATTCAATTCCACAAGAGCTTGAGGAGATCATCTATTAGAGTTTGAGCAATCAACTATTCTCCCTCCATCTCTTGTCATCTATTGAGAAGTTTTCTAAACTCAATCTAGCTTTATATTTCATATTGTTTGATTATCATTTTATTAAGCTAGTATTCATATTGAGTTTAGTTGATTTTATTATCTCTATGTTTATACACACAACCATTTGAGCTTATTGTATTTACATTCATAGTATAATTTAGGGTTATGGGTTTGTGACATTGAGAGTGAGCTTAATTGAGTTCTCACCTTGTTTAGAGAACAATCAAATTGATTTATATTGTGACTAATTGTGAGGATTCACTTGTAATACACTTGTACACCGAGAGAAGTGTGTGGTGAGAGATGGGGTCGAATCCAAGAGGAGTGGCGTAGGTTGACGTGCCTAGGGAGAGGTTGTAACCAAGCACTTGAGGAGGAGGACACGGGCTAGGACCAATACTTAGTGTGTGAGATGTGATTACATAGTGATTGTATTGTGAGGTGTAAACGTTATTCGGGTGAACGTAGAAAACCCGGTTGAGATAGTGGAGATCTCCTCGAGGTGAGGAGCGGAGACGTAGGTCGTGGGGACCGAACTCCGTAATCATATTGTTTGTTTGTGATTGCATTGGCGCACTCTTTTATGTTCATATCTTATATCGCCTTTATATATTGCATGTTGATTATATTGCCCACTATCTAGTTTAGATTATTTACCCTTGAGTTTATATATCCTTGCACATACATTACATATATCTCTTTGTTAGGATATATCTTGTTGTTCATATTGCTTATCCTAGCACATATATCTTATTGTAGTTCATACTTGCTAGGATAACTTATTAATTAGTTTTAATTGGTATTTGAATCGGATTAGATTAGCATAAGACCCTAATCACCCCCCCTCTAGGGTCTAACACCCTACAGGCGAGCTTCAGCCTTTAGACAAGCTACTGAACATGCTTCGAAGAATAGGCCATAACTTTCAAACCGTAAGTAGGAATTTGACGAATTATATATGAAAATCGACTATCTCGGCGAGACGGGGCCAACCAAACCTCCAAAGGGGGTTTACCGCCTCCATTTTTCCAAATTCCTTACGGTTTGAGAGATATCAGTGTTTTCCCCCTTTTTGCTCTTTCAGATGAGGTTTTAGCAGTCTTGTTCTGAACTTCTCTGATAGGGATAAAGGTAATTTTTATTGCCTACATAGTTTGCCTTGAGTTTTGTGCATTCCTCTGGTTTGGTCTGATGTGTTGAGAGACTATATATAGTCCTCAACACGTAGATTTTATTATGGAAGTTTAGAATAAGTTTTACAATTTTTTAAGAGTTTGAAAGATAAATAAAAGGTGTTTCATTTGTGTTAGATAAGAGACGAATTCTTACACCATATTTGGGGATCTCTACCTTAAATTTCTACCCTTCTTGTTTATCAGAAAAGTTTTCTAAACTTCTTTCTTCTAGCAAATTATTATTATCGATTTTCATATATTGACGGGGCATAAATAATGTCCAAAAGTTACAAGTGCACAACCAATCAAGTTATAGCATAAAAAGTTACTAATCCCACGAGGAAGATGTTTGTAAGAAATAATTAAAATCGGTTCTTATGTTGTGTGTGTAACAATTATGAGTGATGAATGTGATTATAGAGAGATAGAGAGAGTGATTGTGTGTGAATAAGTACAAAATGAGATTGAGAATAAATAGATAAAGAGTGGATGTGATAAAAAGAATCAATGTAATCAAAAAGGAAAGAAATAAAGATGAAGGAAATAAAATCAAGACAAATAAAAGAAAAATCAAGAACTAAAGGAAAAAACAAGAAAGTAAAAGATGGAGGATTCAATTAAAGATATGAGGAATCTAGAAATGAATCCACTAGCTAATCACACTTATAAAATATGAATCATTCTCTTTTTGTTATATTCTACTTTAGATTTATTAAGTATAGATTATCATACCACTCAAGAAAAGTATAACCTATCAAATTATCATCCAAATAAAATTATTACTCATGAAAATAATAACAACTAAATAGTAATTCTAGAATTCCTTCTACCAATTAGTTCTTTAGTTGAACATTCTAAACATGAATATTTTAAGCATAAGAAAATGATTAACAAATTATAAAAGAAATAAAGCTAGTTTCATGCAATTTCTAGAATCCTACGAGTATTAATTCCACATCAAAAGAAAAGGCAATTCCCTAGAGGGTTCCAATCTCAAGGCGAATCAAAGAAAATAAAAATAAAATAAAATAAAACTAATCCTAAGAGGGTTCTAGCCTCAAGACGAATAGTACAAGAAAATAAAATTCTAAACTACAAAATAAATTCTAAGAACTAAACTACAAAATAAATTTGAAGAATTAAATACGAGAAAATAAAAGTAAATCTACTCTATAAGCATAAAAATAAATCTAAGACAAGTGGGTTCTAGCCTCTTGGCTATTTAACAAGAAAATAAAGCAAAAGGATAAAAATATTAACAAAGAGAAAATTTACATCCCGAGAGGGTTCTAGCCTCAAGGCGAAAGCAAACCTCCATCTTGGTCTTCATCTTCATCTCCATCTTCATCTTCATCATCAAATAAAGAGAAGAAAAGAAAAACATGAAGAGGTGAAAAAGTATTTTATTAATTGCAACAAGTTATAATTTTGAAAGGTCTTCTCAATTAAGAATAACCATCCTCTATAAATGGAGTTACAAAATTTTTTACACCCTCAACCCATCACTTCCTACCCCTATTTATAGCATACATCAATAAATGAGAGCCCTTGGTTAAGACTTGAGCCCCAAGCCACTCAAAATCAGCATCAATGCCCTCCATCGATGCTCATTATATCCAAATTCTGACTTCACAGATGGCTTCGTTTCATCAAGATAGGCGATTTTTATATATTATATGTTAAATTCCGCTTTCCGGGTTGGGAGATATTACCGTTTCTTTATGGTTAATCATCTTAAATATGATTTCTTTTCATATTGGATTTTTTATTTTCTTCGACTTCTATAGGCTACTCGGCTTAATTCTGGGCTTCAATAAAAGGTTACAAAATGAGAACGTTAGGGACTTTTAGGTTTTTATTCATTATTTCTTCATTAACCTGAAATTTAAAATAAAAATAATTATTAGTGGTATACATATTCATGTAAAATAGATAATAAAGGTATAAAATTATAATAAAATATGATTATCAAATACCTCTACACCTAAACTTTTACTAGTCCTCCAGCAAAGAAAGAAATTAAAAATCCTAACTCACTTTTACAGGAATCGTGGTTGTATTTATCGTATACAACAAGCTTTTATTTCCCTAGGTTACCCTAGAGGACGAGTTGTAGTCTAGTGAGGGTTTGCAGCGAATATACCCATAAAATTCAGTTAATTTGCCAAGTTAAAGAAGTCAGTATATAACTAATTTTACTTGATATATTTAGACATTCTAATTAAAGCTAGATATAACTCAAAAAAATATTTTTATATATAACTCTAAAGTAAATCTCCTAGAAAATCTTTTCATTATAGCAATACAAAACCAAGTCAATTTTTATATATAACTCTAAAGTAAATCTCCTAGAAAATCTTTTCATTATAGCAATACAAAACCAAGTCAAACTTAGAAATTTAATTTAAATTTTCATTATAGCAATACAAAACCAAGTCAAACTTAGAAATTTAATTTAAAAGTTTTGAAAAGAACATGTCAACTCTTTGTTTTAAATAATTTTTAAGTCTCTTAATCAAAAATTATTTTTCAGGACCATATATACAAATATAACTATATATATAAAAATATTGTTAGTATAAAAAATCACTCTTTATACTTTGGTGATTTTTTTCTACTTTATCAGGCTTTCTAAGTGACCATTTAACGAGTTTTTGGTTAATGAATCCTAACCTAATTAGGCTTAGGTCATTAAGTATGGAAATACTCCTTGGGCTTAATTACTTGGTCAACTTAGGCTTTATAAGATAGAATCACCTTGAATTCAAGAGTTTTTGAGCGACATTGTGGATGATCTGCTCCGTTGAACTTGATCTACATATTCTAAAACCCCAACACACCAAGTTTGGGGTGAATCCGTCGTCGGTTGACCCTCCATCGAGCCATATGAAAAGTTCTATTCATTCAAAACCATTAAAATTGATACGAGTGGTTGAAGGGTCAAACGACGATGGGTTCACCCCAAACTTGGTGTGTTGGGGTTTTAGAATATGTAGATCAAGTTCAATGGAGCGGATCATTCATAATATCGCTCAATCATATGAATTTAGAGGTGTCAAGGAGGAAATCCCCTCCTATGACAAGGATACCCATTAATCTCTCTCTCTCTCTCTCGTCCTAGCTGACATTGCTTATTCTCAATAAGTTTTTCCTAATGAATTCATAGGTTATATTTCTTCTCTCTCTATATATATATATATATATATATATATATATAATATATACATATTGTGTAACTATCGATGAGGTAGGTGGAAAGATATACATATACGAATTTCACACGCGTCTTGGTGTGTAAACTTAAACTCGTGTTCACATGTCATCTCACATGTAAAGATGCAAGTTAAACAATAAATTTGAATATCAACTATCCAAAGCGACTCCTCGTTCATATAGAAGCACGCAAAGACAATAAACATGCCCAAACGGTTTCGGTTAAAACGAAACAACTCAAACAGATCCAAAACGTGGAAAAACTAGAAATTTCCTCGTCAGTCGACTCATGAGTCGACTGGGATTGGTCGACTCATTGGTCGACCAAAACAAAACTCAAAACTGTTAATTTTCCCGTCAGTCGACTCATAAGTCGACTCATTGGTCGACTGAGCAGAAAATCCCCAGTTTTGCTGTATACAAAGGTTATCTGTAAAAACGTTAAACTAAAGTTCTTTTTCGTCATGTCAAGCAACATATTTTTTATTCTAACCCATGTGTATCAACAGAATCGAGAGATTTGCAAGTAATATCTTACATTAAAACCCTAAACATATTTATACATGTTTAAAACATATTGAAAACATTAAATCACATGAAACCCATGTTTAAAACTAATTCCCAATCTGGATCTACCATACAAAAATGTTGGTGAGGTTTTTACTAACTAAAAACTATAGATCTTGCAGCTTATAATGTAAAGCATCTACTTTTATTCACAAAAATACATTTTAGGCTCAAAAATCCGAAATAAAAACTCAAAGAAACTATACAAACAGTGAGTGTAGGGCTAGGCGAGATGTTACTCGCCTCTGATATGATGCACAACTTCCTAGATCTGCCAAAGCACGATCTCCTCCGCTGCACTGCACGAAATCCCGTGCAAACTCCTTCGAGAACTCCTCCAAAACGTCAAAATCTGAGCTAGGGTTTGAGAGGGAGAGATGGGGGGCTAGGATTTTGAGTTCTGAAGGTGTTCTCGGGTAGGAGATATCACATATGAGCGGTCAAACCCGATACAAAACCGAACAAACCCACAAACTTAAAGAAAACCCAAAATCAGCCCGTTAGTCGACTCATCGGTCGGCTCATCAGTCGACTCATGAGTCGACTGATAAGTCGACTGAGTAGTCTGATTTCTAGATCCGTGCACATTTTGCTAATTTGCTCAAAACCAATGCACAAAACTCTATATAATTACACTCATACTTCTCTAATAACTTGTTATCAAGTGTCTCTATGACCTCAAGTCATTAATCATAATAGAATTATTTATCATTAATAATTCACATATACTACTAACAAAAATACGGGGTTTTACATTCTTCACCCCCTTAAAAGAATTTCGTCCTCGAAATTCAGAAATCATACTAAAACAAATAATATTACTCTAGACAAGCATATAACGATATTTATATTTAACAATCCAGGATGACTATATTCCCACGCAACCCTTAATCAAATAGAACTAGTACGTCGGGTAAAAAATCTAAACAATGAACCCCCCATATATATACCATGTGTTCCAAAAGGTTAAGGATTAAGCGGAAATATCCTCATTCTAGCGTTAAATCTAAATATAATCACACAAATACTCATGTATATAAATCATTTCACTTCCTCAATAAATGCAGGAAGTGATGCTACATATCATCTTCGCGCTCTCGAGAATCATCTTCGATGTCTACACTTAACCATCTAAAATGTAAATATACATATCATCTTCGCGCTCTCGAGAATCATCTTCGATGTCTACACTTAACCATCTAAAATGTAAATACCCCCACTTAACCCCTAACTAAATGGAACAAGTACATCGAGCAAAAAATCTAAACAAGAAACCCCCCATATATACATCATATGTTCCGAGTACTTAGGATATAAGTGGTAATACCCTCATTTTAGTGTTAAGTGTAAACGTCGCCATAATTGAATTTATAAGGCATATATAAGTCGTACAAAAAGATTTAATTTACCTGCTCAAATATGTGCGGATAGTCACGACGCATGTCCTCTTCGTGCTCCTAAGAAATCTCCTCAACGCCTCTTCATTTCCACTGAACTTTCACCAAAGGAATCACCTTATTTCTAAGCCTCTTGTCCTCCCTGGCAAGTATACAAACTGGAATCTCAATAGTAATCAAATCCTCCTAAAGCTCAATCTCTGATGCATCCAATATCCGCTGCTGCTCCTCATCATGCAAGTGTTTCTTTAGCATAGAAACATGAAATACATTGTGTATACTAGATATCGATGCTGGAAGATCTAGTCTGTATGACACAGCTCCAATACGCCCCAAAATCCGGAAGGGTCCAATATACCTCGGTGTAAGCTTTCCCCGTCTCCCGAATCATTAAACGCCTTTCATAAGCGATACCTTCTGCATAACTAAATCTCCAACCTGAAACTCCAAGGGTCTTCGTCTCTTATCTGCACAGCTCTTTTGCCGAATCTGAGCGGCTAGAATCCTATCTCTGATCAATGCTACCTTCTTAGTAGTTTGTCTCACAAGCTCTGGTCCAAGCATTAAGCTATCCTCTGGCTCTGCCCAGCATATCAGTGATCTACAAGGTCTCCTGTACAATGCCTCATAAGGGGCCATACCGATCGTCGCTTGATAACTATTATTATAAGCAAACTCTATCAGTGGAATATGCTCCTCCCCGCTACCTTGAAAGTCTATGACACATGCACGCAACATGTCTTCCAACACCTGATTCACCCTCTCCGTCTGACCATCTGTCTATGGGTGGAATACACTGCTGTAAGATAATCTGCTGCCGAACGAATCCTGGAAACTCCTCCAAAAATATGAAGTGAACACCGAACCTCGATCTGACACAATCGTGTTAGGAACTCCATGAAGTCGGACTATCTCCCGAATAAATATCTTCGCATACGCCTCAGCTGTATATGCAGTCCTCACTAGAATAAAATGTGCTGACTTCGTCAACCGACCCACTATCACCCAAACAGAATCATTCCCCTTCTTCGACTTTGGCAACCCTACAATGAAGTCCATAGAAATATCCACTCATTTCCACTCTGGGATGGGTAAAGGCTAAAGTATTTCTGCTGGTCTCTGATACTCTGCCTTCACCTGCTGACAGGTAAAACACTTAGCCACATACTCTGTAATCTCTCTACCCATACCACTCCATCAGAAGTGTCTCTTCAAGTCCTTGTACATCTTAGTGGTCCCTGGATGTACTGTGTACCTAGTACGATGTGCCTCATCAAATAACTCTCTCTTTAGCTCGTCACTGGATGGCATAACCAGCCTACCCTTCATCCGTAGACCTCCATCTGCTCTAATAGTCCAATCAGCCTTAGGCTCTTTGGAAATCTCCTCCTTTCGGATTTGAATCCAAGAGTCTTCCAGCTAAGCTCTGACTACTCTGGTACTCCAAGATGGCTAAACTGACATAACTCCCAAAAACGCATTGGTTCTACCTATCTCGGGTTTAAAATCAAGCTGGCTAAGAGTAAGAAGATCTCTATATAATGAACACCTTAAAGCCGAAACCCGATGTCGACGCTTCCTACTCAAAGCATCTGCTACGACATTCGCCTTCCTCGGATGATATTGAATCACGAACTCGTAATCCTTGATAAACTCAATCCATCTCCTATGTCTCTGGTTGAGTTCCTTCTGAGAGAAAAGATACTTCAGACTTTGGTGGTCTGTGAATAGCTCAAACTGCACTCCATACAAGTAGTATCTCCATGACTTCAATGCAAATACTACTGCTGCTAACTCCAAATCATGAGTGGGGTAGTTCTGCTCATGCACCCTCAACTGCCGTGAGATATATACTACTACCCTCGGAGTCTGCATCAAGACGCCTCCTAATCCTGCCAATAATGCATCTGTGTAGACGACGAACATCCTATCGCTACTCGGAATAGTCAAAACTGGTGCTAAAGTCAACTTAGTCTTCAAGATATCAAAGGCCTTCTGGCACTCCACACTCCAAATGAACTATACACCCTTCTTCGTAAGGTGTGTAAGTGGCATCAAAATTTTCGAGAAGTCCTGGATGAACTTCCTGTAATAACCGGCTAAGCCTAAGAAGCTACGAATCTCTGTCACCATCTTCGGTGGTTCCCAATCAAGAATTGTTGTAACCGTAGTCGGATCCACTGCTATGTCCTCTTTACTAATGACGTGGCCGAGAAATCTGACTTCTAAAAGCCAAAATTCACACTTGCTAAACTTGGTATATAACTGATGCTCCTGCAGAGTCCTCAAAGCTAGCCGTAGGTGCTGCTCGTGTTCTACCTCCGATCTCGAATAAATGAGAATATCATTGATAAAAACAATCACAAACTTATCCAAGAAGGGACGAAAAACTTGGTTCATCAAATCCATGAATACCGTAGGTGTATTGGTCAACCCAAATGGCATGACCATGAACTCAAATGATCCATATCGAGTAAGAAAAGCGGTCTTGGGGATATCCATCTCCCGAACCCGCAACTGATGATAACCAGATCGAAGATCAATCTTTGAGAAATACTACGCTCCCTACAACTGATCGAATAAGTCATCAATCCTAGATAATGGGTACCTATTTCGGATAGTGACCTTGTTTAACCCTCTATAATCAATGCATAATCTCATACTACCATCCTTCTTCTTCACGAAGAGAACTAGCACACCCCACAGAGAATGACTCCGTCGAATAAATACCTGAGCTAACAACTCGTGCAACTAGGTCTGAAGCTCCTTCATCTCAGCTGGTGCCATGCGACAGGTACATGGGATATCGGGTCTATACCTAGCTATAACTCAATACAAAACTCGACCTCTCTCACAGGAGGTAACCCAGGTATGTCCTGAAAGACATCCTAATACTCTGAGCTAACTCTAGTCTCTAACAAATCAGCACCCTGATCCCGTCGCATCACCTCCTCAATGTACGTCAGAAACGACTCCGCAAAACGGTTGCCCTGAGAGGTTGCCACAATCATCTTGGACCCATCGGATACCCGCAAATTGACTGTCTTCACAAAGCAGTCAATACTAACATGGTAGGAAGATAATCAATCCATACCAAGGATGACATCAAACTCGGACATAAGCAACACTATCAAATCAACGATGAACTCCGACTCATCTAAACTGATAGTACACCTCCTACAAACGCTCTTCAGAAGCAATATCTCACCTAACGGGGTGGAAACTGATAAAGGGGTGTCTAATGGCTGAGCTACGAGCTGGAGTCTAGTCATAAAATCATACGAAATGAAGAAATGCGAAGCTCCCGAATCGAAGAGAATACGGGTGGAAAAAGAATTCACAAGGAACGTACCCTCTATCACTGCTCCACTAGCTCTATGATCACACGATACTACCGCATATACTCTGCCTATGGCTGAAGACTGCTCTGCTGCTAGTGCTGGAGAATACAGAACTATCTGCCCCTGAGGAACCTCCTGAACTACACGAATCTGCCCCCCAGTCCTCTGTGCTGCTGGCGGTGCCTCAAGTCTCGTCTGTTGGCCCTCACCTCTGCCTTGCTGTCGCTGTTGTTGCTGGTTCGGACCCTTGCCCTACTGGGCTCTTGCTGGTGCACTATGGTACTCTGATGCCTTATGTCCGACCTTGCGACAGTTAAAACACACTTCCTGGAACTTACGCTACTGATGCGCTCTCTGATCCTGCTAGGGTCCCTTCTTATGAGGGCCTTACTGCTGCTGCTAGGATCCAGAAAAAGGCCTCTTGTTCTTGCCCTTATCCCATGTCTGCCCTGCCTTGGTCTTCCCTTCCTTATCTTTCTGAAACATGGCAGTCTCAATCTCCTGTGAGGTGACGGCTTCTGCTACCTCTCAAACTGAATAGAACTTCCTCAAGATGAGGTATCAACGAAAATTAGGGCGGAGCCCTGCTAAGAACATCTAAGCCTGGCACTCTCCTGTCTGCCACATGCCCGTGAAGTGTAGCAACTCCATAAATCTGCTCTCAAAATCTACCACCGACATGTCCCCCTGAGTCAACCGGGACAACTCAATAAATCTGCTCTCAAAATCTACCACCGACATGTCCCCCTGAGTCAACCGGGACAACTCAAGCTCCTTCCCAGTCCGTGCTATAGAAGAAATATACTATCCATCGAAGAAATAAACAAAGTCCTCCCATGCGACGGTCATCCGGTGCTCTGGAGTGAACTGGAGCCTATATCATCTCCCGACGTCTCCCTTCAGACTGTAGGACGCCAATCTCTGCTTCTAGACCGAATTCACATTAAGTATATCGAGGATGCTACTCACATCCTCCTTCCACTTATGGGCTGCAAGAGGATCTGCTGACCCCTGGAACTCTGGTGGTCTCATCTTCTGGTACCTCTCAACCATATGGAGCCAATCCTCCTGCTCTGTTGCTCTATCTGGGACTACTGGTAGAATAGCTGTATGTGCGGCCTCTGGGGGTCTCTCACTGATAGGAACTGCTGGTATCCCATGTGGCTGATCTGGTGGTGGTGGTGGTGGTGTTGGTGGCGCGACATGATTCGCCACAAGCTCCTCAATTGCTGCTATCCTAGCTATGATGGGAGTCATGAGATCAATAAGATACTGGGGAGCCTGCTGCTGCTCAGGTGGTGCCTGCTACGGCTCGGGTTGAGCCTGCTGTGGTTCGGGTTGAGCTTGTTGTGGCTCAGATGGAGCCTGCTATGACTCTGCCTGTCCAGCTCTCCGAATACGAGGTCCACCACATCCTGCCATCTCTCTGATCATAAGAAAATAAGAGTTTATGAGTCAAAATAGACATATACACATACATAGCATATCACAATATGATTTTTTTACAACAATTTAGTATTCACACAAATACTTTAAATTTATACAAAAATAGTTGTTATAAAAAAATATCCTTAAATTTTGAGATATACGTATATATCGTCCTCACTCAAACCTGTCATGCACCACGCCGTGTAATAATATGTTTCACCATCACAATTACTATCTCTCTAGTAGAGTCAATAAAAGGTATAGTTACAAAAGCAAGTAAAAGATAATACAAAAATCAACAGATGAAATAATAGAGATTAAATTATTATTCCATCATCTAGCATACTGAAGTACAAGTCAATATCTAAAATAAATAAACTGAAGTACTCAACAATACTCAAATACAAAATATCTGACAAGAGGAAATAAGGCACATAGAATTTACAACTTCTAGAATAAAACTCTCAAATGTCTAAACAAAAGTCTACAGTGGAGCTTAAAAGAAAATATAACTAAATAGACAGCTAAAGCAAAAATGTATCAGCATCAACCTGCGACTCTCCTGGCTCCTAGCTCGTTACCTGAAAGGAGGAGGGACAGCGAGCATCAAAGCGCTAGCGAGCAACATCACAACCAACCCTAAGGAAAAGGGCTTGTTGTATACAGAAAAATACAGTTAATACATATATATATGAAATCATTGATCCTATTTAGGTTATTACAATATGAGCATAAGTACGTCGAGCAAAATAATCCAAACAAGGAAACCCTCATGTATATACCTTGTAGCTCAAATTGTAATTACCTACGTATAAGAGGATTTTAGTATTTAGAAAATTACAACACGAGCATAGGTACGTCGACCGAAATAATCCAAACAAGGAAACCCTCATGTATATACCTTGTATCTCACATTGTAAATCCCTAAATACCAAACCCAAAATTTAAAGCAAGCACAATAATAAAAGAAGACAAACTCATCTCAGAACTTAATTACGGTGTCATGTCACAACTCATATAAGTGTCATGTCCAGTCTATACAAGTATAAGTGTCAACTCAAGGTCTAAACTGATGTCCAACACATGGACAAAAAGGTAAATGTCCAACACGAGGACTGATATGGATTATAGTCCAACACGAGGACTTCAATGGATTATAGTCTAACACGAGGACTGAATAAACTGTATAACATCGATGAGATAGGTGGAAAGATATACCTATACGAATTTCACACGCGCCTTGGTGTGTAAACTTAAACTTGTGTCCGCATGTCATCTCACATGTAAAGATGCAAGTTAAACAATAAATTTGAATATCAGCTATCCGAAGCGACTCCTCGTTCATATAGAAGCACGCAAAGACAGTAAACATGCCCAAATGGTTTCGGTTAAAACGAAACAACTCAAACAGATCCAAAACAAGGAAAAACTTGAACTTTTCTCGTCAGTCGACTCATGAGTCGACTGGGATTGGTCGACTCATTGGTCGATCAGAACAAAACACAAAACTGTTAATTTTCCCGTCAGTCAACTCATTGGTCGACTGAGTAGAAAATCCCCAGTTTTGCTGCATACAAAGGTTATCTGCAAAAACGTTAAACTAAAGTTCTTTTTTGTCATGTCAAGCAACATATTTCTGATTCTAACCCATGTGTATCAACAAAAACGAGAGATTTACAAGTAATATCTTACATTAAAACCCTAAACATATTTATACATGTTTAAAAACGTATTGAAAACATTAAATCACATGAAACCCATGTTTAAAACTAATTCCGGATCTGGATCTACCTTACAAAAACGTTGGTGAGCTTTTTACTAACTGAAAACTATAGATCTTGCAGCTTATAATGTAAAGCATCTACTTTTATTCACAAAAATATATTTTAGGCTCAAAAATCCGAAATAAAAACTCAAAGAAATTATACAAACAGTGGGTGTAGGGCTGGACGAGATGTTACTCGCCTCTGATATGATGTACAACTTCCTAGATCTGCCAAAGCACGATCTCCTCCGCTGCACTGCATGAAATCCCGTGCAAACTCCTTCAAGAACTCCTCCAAAACGTCAAAATCCGAGCTAGGGTTTGAGAGGGGGAGATGGGGGCTAGGGTTTTGAGTTCTGAATGTGTTCTCGGGTAGGAGATATCACATATGAGAGGTCAAACCCGATACAAAACTGAACAAACCCGCAAACTTAAAGAAAACCCGAAATCAGCCCGTCAGTCGACTCATCGGTCGGCTCATCAGTCGACTCATGAGTCAACTGATAAGTCGACTGAGCAGTCTGATTTCCAGATCCGTGCACGTTTTGCTAATTTTCTCAAAACCAATGCACAAAACTCTATATAATTACACTCATACATCTCTAATAACTTGTTATCAAGTGTCTCTATGACCTCAAGTCATTAATCATAATAGAATTATTTATCATTAATAATTCACAAATACTACTAACAAAAATACGGGGTTTTACATAATGGAGGTGAGCTGGCAACTCACCTCCCCCGTGAGCTGTAAGTGTATGACATGTGAGCCTCATACTAGTCACATCGGTGTGGGGCTCACATGTCATACACTTGCAGCTCATGGGGAGAGGTGAGCTACCAGCTCACCTCCATTATTCCGTGTGTGTGTGTGTGTGTGTGTGTGTGTATTCTAAAAAATATGTAAATCAGGACAACTTGAAAATTTATTTTCAAATTTAAGCTAAGCATGTAAAAATTTTATTATTTTAATTAAAAGTCTAAGTTAAGGCTTAAGTGAAGTATATTACTTTGAAAATTATTTCTTAAAAAATTTATTTAGTGTTATCATAAAATGTGAACTTGAGTATATCACTAACTAAGAATTAAAAAAATTAAAATTTATCAAATAGATCAATTATTACTTAACTCTATTAATTTGGCAAGTGACAATATTTTTATGAATTTTTTAAAGGAAAGAAAGAAATTATGAAAAAAAAATACAACAAAAATGTAAAATAAAAAGGGAAAAATAGCTACTTTCCAAGCGCCAGAAACTTGACGGGGCATAAATAATGTCCAAAAAGTTACAAGTGCACAACCAATCAAGTTATAATATAAAAAGTTATTGATCCCACAAGGAAAGTGTTTGTAAAAAATAATTAGAATCGGTTCTTATGTTGTGTGTGTGACAATTAGGAGTGATGAATATGATTATGGAGAGATAGAGAGAGTGGTTGTGTGTGAATAAGCACAAAATGAGATTGAGAATGGATAGATAAAGGGTGGATGTAATAAAAAGAATCAATGTAATCGAAAAGTAAAGAAAGAAAGATGAAGGAAATAAAATCAAGACCAATAAAAGAAAATTCAAGAATTAAAGGAAAAAAACAAGAAAGTAACATGGATGATTCAATTAAAAATATGAAAAATCTAGAATTGAATCCACTAGCTAATCTCACTTATAAAATAATAATCATTCACTTTTTTTCATATTCTACTTTATATTTATTAAGTATAGATTATCAAACCACTCAAGGAAAGTATAACCTATCAAATTATCATCCAAATAAAATTATTACCCATGAAAAAAATAACAACTAAATAGTAATTCTAGAATTTCTTCTGCCAATTAGTTCTTTAGTTGAATATCCTAAACTTAAACATTTTAAGCATAAGAGAATGATTAACAAATTATAAAAGAAATAAAGCTAGTTTCATGTAATTTCTAGAATCCTACGAGTATTAATTCCACATCAAAAGAAAAGGCAATTCCCTATAGGGTTCTAGCCTCAAGGCGAATCAAAAAATAAAAAATAAACAAAATAAAAATTAATCCCAATAGGGTTCTAGCCTCAAGGCGAATAGTGCAAGAAAATAAAAATCTAAACTACAAAATAAATTGTAAGAACTAAACTACAAAATAAATTACAAGAATTAAATATGAGAAAATAAAAGTAAATCCACTCTATAAGCATGAAAATAAATCTAAGGCAAGAGGGTTCTAGCCTCTTGGCTATTTAACAAGAAAATAAAACAAAATGATAAAAATAATAACAAAGAGGAAATTTATATCACGAGAGGGTTCTAGCCTCAAGGTGAAAGCAAACCTCCATCTTGATCTTCATATTCATCTTCATTATCAAATAAAGAGAAGAAAAGAAAAATATGAAGAGATTAAAAAAATTACTAATTGCAACAAATGTTACAATTATGGAATGTCTTCTCAATTAAGAGTAACCCTCCTCTCTAAATGGAGTTATAAAATCTTTCACACGCTCAACCCCTCACTCTCTACCCCTATTTATAGCCTACAGTAATGAATAAGAGCCTTTAGATTAGACTTGATCCCCAAGCTACTCAAAATCAGCCATTAATCTCGCTATAGGAAAACTACATCGATGCAGGCATTGATGCTTGTATCGATGCCGCCATCGATGCTGCCATCGATGCCACCATCGATGTTTAGTGTATCCAAATTCTGACTTCACAGATGGTTTCGTCTCGTCAAGATAGGCAATTTTTGTATATTATATGTTAAATTCTGCATTTCGGATTGGGAGATATCGTCATTTCTTTACGGCCAACTATCTTGAATATGATTTTTTTCATATTGGCTTTTTTATTTTCTACAACCTCTATAGGCTACTCGGCTTGATTCTGTGCTTCAATAAAAGGTTATAAAATGTGAACGTTGGGGACTTTTAGGATTTTATTCATTATTTCTTCATTAACCTGAAATTTAAGATAAAAACAATTATTAGTGGTATATATATTCATTTAAAATAGATAATGAGGTTATAAAATTATAATAAAATATGATTATCATATATTCTTGCTAGATTAATTTAAGTTTGCTTTTATTTATACTCATTGGTTACCCCCCCCCCAGCTTAAGTATTTTCACATATAGTATAGTTATTGTGTTATGGGGTTGTAACATTGAGATTGAGCTTAATTAAGTTCTCATCTTTGTATTAAAGAACAAATCTTGAATTTATGCTTTCATTGTTGAGAACACATTGTAATACACAAGGATACCGAGAGAAGTGGTTGGTGAGAGACGGGGTCAATTCCAAGAGGAGTGGTGTCGGTTGTAAATCCTAGAGAGATGTCGTAATTCCGAGTACTTGAGGAAGGTGACACGGGGTAGACCAATACTTAGACGGTATTTTATGTGATTACAAATGTGTGAGTTGTAAACGTTTATCGGTGAGCATTAAAAACCAATTGTATAGATTGATTTGAGATAGTGGAGATTCTCCTCGAGAGTGTGGAGCAGAGACGTAGGTCGTGGGTCGACCGAACTCCGTGATCAATTTCCTTATGTTTGTGTTTGTCTATTTGTGCACTATCTCTCTTATTCTTGTGTTCATGTTTATTTCGCCCTTTGGTTAATTACATATCCTTACATTCATCACTTGTATACTATATATTGCTAGGATATCATTAGTAAAGTTTTATTTTGTCATTACTATCAGATTAGATTAGCAAATACCCTATTCACAACCCCCCCCCCCCCGGATTAGATTAGCAATTACTCTTTCCCACCCCCCCCCCCTCTAGGGTACTTTCATTTGGTATCAGAGCTTGATGCTCTTTGATTTGTGGCTTAATTGCCTAGAGTCAAAGATCCTCACTTTGATTTATTGCTAATCTAGTTTTGTGATATTTCATCGTGCTTGCATATATATCATGGATATGCATGGTGCACTTAGCTTAGGTTATATCATTAATATTGCTCCAAGACTCGATAATTTCTCTTATGCTCAATGGTGTGTTAGATTTAAACTTTTTATTAGATCTAAATATTTTGATTTATGGAAAGTTATTGATTATGCTTATGTTGTACCCACTTTAGAGAAATCCAAGTGGAGTAATGATGATAAGAGAATGTTTACAATGAACAAGCTCTTGTTAGAATTTTTACTTAATGCTTTTGATACATCTATTTCTAACAAATTTAATTTCTTTGATAGTGCTTATACATTATGGAAATTCATAGAAACACATCATGGTAACTTGAAGGAGATCTAACGTGCTTTGGTGGACTCTACTTCAAGTAAGATTGGAGCATCCTCATCATGCACATGGCCACTAGGCAATAGCCCTAGTAAGATATGCGAGTCTGATACCGATAATGAATTATCTATTGATGAGCTCGCATATGTATATGATAGATTAACGCATGCCTATAATAAATTGCAAAATTTTATTGATTTAAAAAGCAAGCATGTAAGCTTAAAATCCGATCTTGAGATGTTAGCTTCTAAGTTTGATATTATTGCTAAAGAAAATATGATCCTTAAATAAAATAATAAAAAAATTAAAATTGGATCATGATTTTTTAAATTCAAATGTTGTTAGCATAACTCATGAGAAAAATAATGCCATATTAGAAGTAAAAAATATTAGAAATGAATTTAATTCTTTTAGGAATAATCATATATGTTCTACTTCTAATAACAATGCATTTGTGCAAGTTAATTTCATTTGGTATTAGTTTCATTTGAAAGTTAATCATCTTTTAAAGAACATGAAGCTTGATGGGATGCACAAGTAGAAATATTATTGGACTTGATCGATTTTTGTGTATTATAACAAAATTTAGCAAGATGGCATTTACGGCCACAAATAGAGCACTTATAAATTTTGTTATACATGTGTGCATAGTGTGTGAGAGTTTTGGAAGAATTTATATGGGACTTTGCACACAAGTCCATAAGCTTATTGTTATTTATAATGCATATTTTTAATGTTGAATCTAAAAATGATATGCGATTCTTAATATGATTCAACTTATTAACTTCATTTTTTTTTTCTTTCATGGATTCTTATATTTTTTGGATGTTTTTTGAAACCCTTGTATCATTTTTTAAATGGTACATATATATATGTTCTTTGGTCTCTTTAATGGTAAGTTGCAATTAATATTTTTTGTATCTATTTGCTTACATTGTGCCTCGTTTGTGTAAAATTGCCTTAAAAACATATATTATCTTAAGTCCTTTATTTGCTTTGTCATTACCATTAATATATGCTATGTGGCATTTTGATAATGGGAGCTTTTTCCCTATATTTTGTTTATACTCACTCGTGCTTTTTGATAGGGAGAGCTTTTGCTGTCTTATTCTTATTATTTTTCCCATTTTGATGTTGACAAAGGGGGAGAAACAAGTCAATTATGAATTCTATTGGTTTTATGCATAAGGAATATAATTAATATATTCATTTGGTATCATGCATATTTTATATACTCTTTGTGTAGATTATTTGTCATTATCAAAAAGGGGGAGATTGTTAGGTCTCATGTTTATGAGCGTACTATCTAATCTAGTTTTTATGATTAATAAACAATTCCTAATAATATTTGTCGAGTGTTTATATTTGCTTGTTAGGTATTCTACGCAAAGATCCTTAGTTGGCGGTTGGATGAAATTGCGCTTCAATGATAATATTCAAATGAGGCTAGCGGAATCGGAATGAAGCCATTTGTGCATTTAAGTCAAAGATTCTCTATTGCACTTCATCTTACCAAGGAGAGCTTATTTGAAGATCAAATTGCTTGGGTATAGTGTTTTAGGTTTATAGCTTGTGTGTTAATATTTAGTGCTCAAAAATCATACACACGCACATTGATTTTTGATTTATCACTGTTTTGGATTATAGACTTAATAACACGATTTTATATCTTTCCTCGAGTCTATAAATCTATCTTAAAATATTTCAAAACTTGTTTGAAAGAAATTCCTCAAAATCAAGTTTTAACAAGTTCGTATGGTTTATCGATTTACAAAATAATGTGTTGTGGATTAATGACTTAATATAACTATTATATATCTTTTATGAAGTCTATTAATCCATTTAAAAGAAGTTTCAAACTTGTTTGAGATCATTTTGTCAAAATCAAGTGTTTCAAATGAACTCGTACTTTTAACACTTTTGCAAAATGACGAGTTTTCACAAATAAAAATAGCATTTTCAAAAATTTCTTCGTTGACATGTTCATCTTCATGGTTATAAATGTTTCCCAAAATTTTACTATTTTGGAGTTAATTTGTTATGTTTAATGTATTTTTCAAAATCAAATTTTCTACAAAAACATCTTCTGGAAAATCTCATGTATCAGTTCCGATCGATCGAACACATGGCACCGATCGACCGACCAGAAAAAGGTTTTTCAGCATCTTGTTCTCAGGGTCATCAGTCGACTGGTACTCATGTATCAGTCGACCGATGAACATCCTTCGGTCGACCAGCTCTTGACTATCGGTCGACCGAAAATGTGTCTGTTGCACAATAACAGCTAGTTTGTAGATTTTATTTTTTATTAGTTTGCCTTGGGTTTTATGCGTTCCTCTGGTTTAGAACAAGTTTTTAAGAGTTTCAAAGATAAATCAAAGTGTTTCAAAGATTTTATATAGTCCTCAACACTTAGATTTTATTATGGAAGTTTAGAACAAGTTTTTAAGAGTTTCAAAGATAAATCAAAAGTGTTTCATTTGTGTTTGACAAGCGAAGAATTCTTACAACGTATTTGGGGATCTCTACCTCAAATTTCTACCTCTCTTGTTTATCAGAGAAGTTTTCTAAACTCCTTTCTTCTAGCAAATTATTATTATCATTTTTCATATATTCTTGCTAGATTAATTTGAGTTTGATTTTATTTATACTCATTAGTTACGCACACACACACCTTGAGTTTAAGTATTTTTCACATATAGTATAATTATTGGGTTGTGGGGTTGTAACATTGAGAGTGAGCTTAATTGAGTTCTTGTCTTTGTATTTGAGAACAAATTTTGAACTTACACTTTCATTGTTGAGAACACGTTGTAATACACAAGGACATCGAGAGAAGTGGTTGGTGAGAGACGGTGTTAATTCTAAGAGGAGTGGCGTCGGTTGTAAATCCTAGGGAGAAGTCATAATTCTGAGCACTTGAGGAAGGTGACACGGGCTAGGCCAACACTCAGAGGGTGTTTTGTGTGGTTGCATGTGTGTGAGTTGTAAATATTTATCAGTGAGCGTTGAAAACCAATTGTGTAGATTGATTTGAGATAGTGGAGATTATCTTCAAGAGTGAGGAGCGGAGACGTAGGTCGTGGGTTGACTGAACTCTGTGATCAATTTCCTTGTGTTTGCGTTAGTCTATTTGTGCACTATCTCTCTTATTCTTGTGTTCATGTTTATTTTGCCCTTTGTTTAATTTTATATCCTTCCATTCATCACTTGTATACATTATATTGCTAGGATATCATTAGTAAAGTTTTATTTTGGCATTAATATCGGATTAGATTAGCAAATACCCTATTCTCCCCCCCTTTTAAAAAGTTGCCAACCATAATAAAAATAGAATCCATACCTCGTTGGGTTCTAGGGAGTCCCAATACAAAGTCCATCAAGATATTATGCCACAGAGTATCAGGAACAGGTAAGGGTGTATATAATCCCGTATTTTAGGGTTGTCCCTTGGCAACTTGACAAACTTGACAATACCGCGCGTATTTTTCTATTTCCTTCTTTAGCTGAGGATAGTAGTATCTCTCCTTAATGGTAGCAATTTTCTTATCACGCCTCAGATGTCCTCCTAACCCGCCACCATAAATATCTCATATGATCTGCTCTCTTACTGAACACTCATGACTGATCTCCACAAAATAAATAACCATATAGGATATGAAAACCTCTGGCCAACTGATTCTTCAAATAATTATCTCCATCTTCTACCTAGTCTTCGTCTTCTTTATAGAGCTCCTTTAGCTATTCAAATCCAGTCACTTCCACCTGCAAAGTCCCAACAAAGTACCTCTCTGACTAAGCACATCCGCAACCTTATCCAGACTTGTGCTTCAAAACAAAGATAAAACACTACAGAAACACTATCCTTCAAGCATGCACACGATTGACGGTAGTCCGATTGTTAATGGACTTCAAGGCCTGATAGTCGGTGTTGAGCAAAAACTCTCAAAAAATTAAATAATGCTCCTAATACTTCAAGGACTGGACTGTGATATACCATTCTATCTCATATGTGGTCCATCTATGTTGAGCTTCACTGACTTTCTTGTTATACAAAGAACTGGACATGTTTCTTGGGATAGGACGCTACCAATAACTACAACGGATGCATCACAATCAGCATCAAACACCTTTTAAAAAGCTAGAAGTGCGAGCACTAGTGTTGTGGACAGCTTCATCTTGACTAATGCAAAGCTACAATTTGACATCTTCCCCCCAATTAAACTCGTCTTTCTTCATACACTTTGTGAAAAGCACAAAAGAGCTACTAAGGCTTCTGACAAATCTCCTATAGAAGTTCACTAGACCATGAAAGCAATGAACTTCGTTGATAGTCTTTGACTTGGGCCAATCTTGAACAGTATGCATCTTTTCATCATCAACATGATCGCCCTCTGCCTACAAAGCCTAAGAATAATAAGCTATTAATCATGAAGTTGCATTTCTTTATATTGATATACAGTTTGTTCTCCTGCAAAACCGTTATACCTCCCTCAAGTGGTCCAGATGCACTGACTCATTATGGATATAAATCAGGATATCATCGAAATAAACTACAATAAACTTGTCGATAGATGGTTCTAATATACGATTCATCAACCGTATAAAAGTGCTAGAAGCATTAAAAATGCCAAAAGGTATGACCAACCATTCATATAGGCCTTTTTTTATCTTGAATGCAGTCTTCCAGTGATCTCCTTCTCTAATGTGAATCTGATGACAACCACTCCTGAGATTAATTTTGGAGAATACTTTTGATTCCAATAATATATCTAGCATGTCTTCTAAATGAGGGATAGAAAATCGATATTTCACGATAATCTTATTAATAGCACCACTATCCACACACATGCACCACTCTTTCTTCTTCTTTGGAACAAGTAATGCCAACATGGTACGCGGACTCATGCTTGCTCGTATAAAGCCTTTTGGATGAGATCAACTACTTATTTCTATAAGATCTCCCCTTCATTCAAGCTTATCTAACAGTAGGGCAAATTTGGTGCGTGATCTAGGGATGAAGTTGATCTAACCTTGGACATCTCGAAGCATCAGTAACTCAACAGGAAGTTCTTCAGGCATAACCACATCAAACTGCTACGAGAGGGTCTACACTTTAGGTGGAATTTCAAGGGGTATAAAGTCCTCTTTTTTATACAAGAAGAACATAAATCTCTTTAGACTATTTCAAATCTTCTATAAAATTTTCACTGTTAACAATGAAAAAATATCTTTTTAGCAATATCTATCTTGGTTGGCCCCTTCTCTATATGAGGCATGAGCACAAATCAACATCCATCTTTCTTACAGATATAAACATTGTTTTTTTGCTGGGTGTGGCATCAACATCGAACTGTCATGGCCTATCTAATAGCATATGACAAGCATCTATCTCAACCACGTAACACAACACCTTATCAACGTAATTACGGCCAATGGAAAAAGGCACCCGACACACCTCATCGACTTGCACATTATTACCCTTATGAATCCAACCAATCTTGTAGGGAGTTGTGTGTTTCTTTATCTTCAAGCCTAATTTCTCTATCATATGCCAAGAGATAATATTCTCGCTATTGTCGTTGTCCATAATAACATCACAAGTCTTCTGCCTCATGGTGCACCTTGTGTGGAAGATATTATGCCTCTGAGGCGATTCTTCTATATTGGGAGCCAATAACAATCATTGTACAACACATGAAAGTTGATCCTCATTATCAGGATACTCAGCCTCCTCATTGCCATAGCCTTAACCGTCATATTGATCTGCATTATCCTCGCCAGGATCCATCACATTCACAATATTTCTTTTAGGGCACTAATTGGATTGATGACCAGGTTGACCACATTTGTAGCACTTTCTTGGATCTAGGTTTGCATATAGTTTTGTTGGTGTAGCCAGCTTTGTTGTTGTTATTGCCGGTCTTGTACCCTTCTTAGTTGCAGAATCTTGATCAGGGATAGATTGAGATGATTTGTCCTGCTACGATTATAATTCATGCACAAACCCTCTGAAGTTGCCCATGATTCTTAATTGTTCAATCCAAGTTATCGCTCCACCTTTTTGAATAGACTAACTGTGTATGCCAAAGTGTATGTTTGTTGTAAAGACAGACGGTCCTGAATCGCCATCCTTAATCCCCTGATATAACGAAATATATGTTGGGCCTCATTCTCATTCAAATTATTTCTGAATGGTACCCGATAAAACTCCTGCGTGTACTCAACAACTATTCTTCCACCTTGTCTTGTAGTTATGGTATTGTCTGACCAAGACTTGTTCATAGTCACTAGGCAGCAAATAGATTTTCATCAAATTCTTCATCTTCTCCCACTTATCGACTTTCATTGACAGGATCGATTCGTTCATACTGATTCTCACCAAGCAGATGCTCCACCCTTAAGTCAGTAGGCTACCAACTTAACCTTCCATTCATCTAGGATCACCATGTACTCAAAAAACATCTCCACCTCTGCAATCCAATTGAGAAATTCTTCAATATGGAGTTGCCCGTTAAAAGATGGTAAATCCATTTTCATCTTGAACCCTCCAGCATCATAATTGTTCCATTGTCAATAGTCTTTGTAACTGCTGCATGAGGCTTCATAGTCATCATTGTCGCTATTGAATTCGTCCTATAGAGTCAGATCACGTCGTTGGCTACCATCAATGCGATTTTGAACTCACACCGTGTTCAGATACTCCATTGTCTACGCAAGTCAGTCTATGGTAGTTTAATCTAATTAACATCAGCCTTCAACTCATCGAACTCAGTTCAGGAAATATGAGCTTTATCGCCTGCCATCAGAACTAAGAAGCAGGGTTCTGATACCAATTAACGCAATGCAAAAGTAATAAACTTTGAAATCCACCAATGACTGCTCTTTGAATCTACAAAAAACAATCTTCGAACCTACGAACAAGTTCAAATCCATGAAGAGAATATAATAAAGATGAAATTTTATTAATGAAATGTTATGACTTTATGACTTACAGTCCTCTACTTAAATAGAAAGCAAATATGATTCATTCTAAGACCCCAACTTTATCAAAAATAGAAATAAACAAAACTCTCCTTAAAAGACTGACTATAATTGAGGAAACAAATCGGTTAAATTTTGAATCAAACCTGATTTATTTCCTAATCAAAATAAATCCCTAAAATATTACCCAAAATAGTAAAAAAAACTGATAAAATTTTTGATATCTCTCAATTTGGAGAAAATTTTGCAAAACAGCCAGTAGAAAACCAAACAACATTCAGTTTGGTTGACTCCTGCTCAAAATTTCATATATAATTTGTCTTATTCCAATGTACGCTTTGGGATATACGACTCATTCTTCGTTGCGAGTCATTTTTCCCTGTCGGGCCTGCATTTAGGCTTCTAATGGTCCAGTTTCTCTATGAATATATCAGCAATGTGTTCTACATCATATTGTCGATACCAGTTGATCCTATTCTCAATTTTAAATTGTGAGTTATTTAAAAAAATCAAAGTTTTGTTGCAAAAATCTAATAAAGATTCAAATACTTGTCATGAGAATTGATCATATATATATTTCTTCTATAATTATTGTTTCTATCTGTAAAAATTGTCAAATGTGAGTATATTTATCAAGACAAGAAGAACTTATCAATATACAAATTGGGATTTATCATCCTATCTACATGCTCAAGCAACTCAGATGAATTCAAATGCAAATGTACAACTAGAAAGACAAGTGAAATATCCAAACTGTTCATCTACTTGAAGAACAACAAGTTTAAGAGGTAGTAACCCGATTATTAAAATTTCATGCTTATTAAACTTTTTCGGCTAATAAAATAAAAATTTTCCACACAAAAAAATCTACAGTGATGGACTACTTTTTTATATTTCTCCCTTAATATATCCCGTTAAATTTGAGGGAAAATTATGTCAATGTCCCAAAAGTAAAAATTTAATGTGCTGCAGCCCCTTTGACTTTTTCCCATGTGTTTTAGCTCTTAAATTGGAGATATATGCTCTACAACCCTTCTTTAGCAATTATTATCTGTCAACTAAGCATAAAGAGATAATAATAAATAAAAAATCCTAAAATACCCTTATCTCCTCTATTCTTTCATGTAAAGTCTAAAAATAAGTTGAATTAGACTTAACATGAAAGTCTAATTTCATGTTAAGTTTAATTTAATTTGTGTTAATTCTAATTTAATTCATTTTAAGTCTAATTTAATTTATTTTATATCTAATTCAACTTGTTTCAAGTCTAATTTAATTCATGTTAAGTCTAATTCAACTTGTTTTAAGTCTAATGTCATGTTAAGTCCAATTTAATTTATGTTAAGTCCAATTTAATTTATGTTAAGTCTAATTTAAATCATGTTATATCTAATTCAACTTGTTTTAAGTCTAATTTAATTGTACTTAACATGTAATTAGACTTAAAAAGTTAAATCAGACTTGACATGATTTAAATTAGACTTATTTAAATTAGACTTAAAAGGAATTTAACATGATTGAAATTGTTGGACCCTAGAGGGGGGGTGATTAGGGTCAAGAGGCTCTAATATGCAATATAAATTCAGCACAAGCAAAACACAAAAACAAAAATGCGATAAAAGTAAGAGAGATAGGGTTAGGAGTTCGTTATCCTTGACGTGCGATGTGTTAACGAGGTTCGGCCCTCTGGCCTACGTCCTCGCTCCCCACTCTCGAGGAGAAATCCACTACACACCCGGTTTGGAAGCCGGAACTTCGTCTACACAGCGATCTCCACAGATCTCTCTCACTACACAGTTTGATCTCAACAGATCACACCCTCACAGTAGATCTTATACAAGATCTCACCCTCACAGCAGAAGAAAAGATACAAGACTCTCTCTTTACACAGCCCCTATGGCAAAGAGAAAGGTTACTGAAGCTGGGAAGTGAATCACACTTAAAACAGAGAGAAAACAGGATTTGAAAATTTTTCTCAGGAAACAGAAAGCTCTCTCTTGTTTTTGCAAACGTTAGGGCAGAGGAAGAAGAAGCAGTCTAGGGGGTTTTTATAAAAGAGTTTAAACCAATTAAAAACAAAAACCCAATCTTCCTATTTAGGAAGATAATCTACTTTTCAGGTTGTTACCTCAGACTGTGCCAAACACTATTAAGTGAAAGCACAACAGTCGAGGCAAACGACCGTTTTAAAAAAGTCGCGGCTAACCAAAGACACAATCGGTTGACCGAAGGGAATTTCGGTCGACCGAAAAAATGCTTCGGTCGACCGACCAAAAATTTCGGTCGACCGCTGACAACCTTGAAAACTTGGAAAACGAGCAGAGACACCGTCGGTCGACCGGCGCGGTCGACCGATTTGAAAGTTGAGATTTCGGTCGACCGTACCGGTCGACCGATGACCTCTCTGAAAAATAGTAAGGAATGCCCATGAGAGCGGTCGACCGGACCGGTCGACCGCTTTCTGACATTCTGCAGAAAACAGTTTTTAACCAACTTTAAATATTTACAAAATATTTATTTGACCTCTGAAAAATCTGAAACTTTGTAAAATGTTTTTAATACTAAAAACAAACTGTTTAGAAAAGGAATTTTGCAGATAGGTCCTCATACTTATGAAAAATAGTATTTTGTAAAAAAACGCTTAAAAAACCTAAGTATGAAATCGTGTGTGTGATTCCCAATAGCTTCAAGTAAAATCAGTAACTCTTTGCCTACATTCTAGCACTAGAGAGAGAAACAAAAGAAAGCTAATATCCTCATATACAAAGAACAATACTTGAGCTTTGATATACTCTTGGCCTCCTCCTCCTTTGGATATCTTCGTTGTAGCGTATATTCCATCCATCCTCCATTTATGGCACTAACGAGCTTGACAAATGATTTTACTACATTTACACTCAATAAGCCATTAGTACCGATAATGGTGGTTGTAAGAACATCATCAAAACATAAGGGCTAACAATCTCCCCCTTTTTGATGATGACAACCAACCATTATATAAGAGCAAAAATAAAATAGCTTATAGATAGGTGCTCCCCCTATCTATGAGCTCCCCCTAAATATATGCAACAAATGAGGAGATTTCTCTCCCCCTTTGTCACCATCAAAAATGGGGAAAGAAATGCAAAATGCAAGATGCAACTAAACAAGCAAGCAATGTAGAACTTTCACATAGTGCATAAGCCCAAACCATTTCTTATGCGACAAAAATCATCCTCTCCAAGAGGCTTAGTAAATATATCCGCTAGTTGAGATTTTGTGTCAACAAACACTAGGGATACATCTTGTCGCTCTACATGATCGCGTAAGAAATGATGGCGTACATCAATATGTTTAGTTCTAGAATGCAAAACCGAATTTTTGGAAATATTTATAGCACTTGTGTTATCACAAAAGATTTTAATATTTTAAAAATTCAAATCATAGTCAACTAAACTTTGTTTCATCCATAAAACTTAAGCACAACATAAACCGGCGGCAATGTATTCCGCTTTCGTAGTGGACAATGCAACACAATTTTGTTTCTTAGAAGCCCAAGAAACAAGGGAATTTCCTAAGAATTTGCATGTTCCACTAGTACTCTTGCGATCTACCTTACATCCGGCAAAGTCGGCATCACAAAAACCATATAAATCAAAAGAGGTGCTTCTTGGATAAAATAAACCAAGGTTAAAACACAAAAACCATATAAATCAAAAGTGGTGCTTTTTGGATAAAACAAACCAAGGTTAAAAGTTCCATTAACATACTTAATGATTCTTTTAACCGCAATTAAATGAGATGCTTTTAGAGATGCTTGAAAACGTGCACATGCACACACACTAAACATGATATTGGGTCTACTAGCGGTGAGATAAAGAAGACTACCTATCATACCTCGGTATAGTTTTTGGTCCACATCTTCACCACTCTCATCCGCATCAAGCTTAACACTAGTACTCATGGCAGTAGGCGCATGCTTAGAATTCTCCAACTTGAATTTCTTCACCAATTCCTTCGCATACTTGCTTTGTGAAATGAAGATCCCATCCTTAGTTTGCTTGACTTGGAGCCCGAGAAAGAATGTAAGCTCTCCCATCATACTCATCTCAAAGTGATCCTGCATGACTTTAGAAAATTCCTTGCACAAGGATTCATTAGTAGCACCGAAAATAATGTCATCCACATATATTTGAACTAAAATGAAATCATTTTTCCTTTTTCTCACAAAAAGTGTGTTATCAATTGTTCCTTTTGAAAAACCATTTTCAATAAGAAAACTAGAGAGGCGAGCATACCAAGCCCTAGGAGCTTGTTTCAACCCATATAAAGCTTTTTGTACCCGGTAAACATGATTAGGAAAAGCATGATCTATAAAACCGGGGGGTTGCTCAACATACACTTCCTCTTCTATAAAACCATTTAAGAAAGCACTTTTGACATCCATTTGAAATAGTTTGAAATTTTTAAAACTAGCAAATGCCAAAAACATCCTAATAGATTCCAACCTTGCAACCGGTGCAAAGGTTTCATCATAGTCTATGCCCTCCTCTTGATTGTATCCTTGGGCAACCAAACGAGCTTTATTTCTAGTAACAATGCCATGTTCATCAAGTTTGTTTCTAAAAACCCATTTAGTACCAATAACACTAGCATTGTTAGGTCTAGGAACTAACTTCCAAACTTCATTTCTTTGAAAATTGTTTAATTCTTCATGCATAGCCAAAACCCAAAACTCATCATTTAAAGCATCATTAACCTTTTTAGGTTCTAGTTGAGATAGAAATGCAACATTACCACATTCACTCAAGGCTTTTGAGCGAGTTATAACTCCTTTTGAAGGGCTCCCAATGATTTGTTCCTTTGGATGATTTGATGTGAATTTCCAAGCTTTAGGTGGTTCAACTTGATCTTGAGCGTTTGTGCTATCCACATCCTTTTGAACTTCTATAGAGGGAGTGTCATTGATTTGCAACAAGTCCAATCCTCCCTCAATATCATCATCATCATCTTTCCTAGGCAACACAACTTGAGAGCCAACATTAGTCTCATCAAAAGTAACGTTTATAGACTCTTCAACAACGAGGCTTCGTTTATTGAAGACCCTATAAGCCTTACTTCGAGGTGCATAACCCAAGAAAATACCAACATCAATTTTGGAATCAAATTTATCATGGTGATCTTTTGTATTTAAAATAAAGCATTTGCAACCAAAGACACGATTCTTCTAGAGAGATGAGCCACTTCTCTAGAAAAATCGACTTCACTCTCCGACGACGAAGATGAGTTGTCACTAGATTCTTTGAGAGCTATGGTCTTCAACTTTGGTGACGGCTCCTCAACTTCTCGTGATGGCACTTCCTCCTTCTCCTTGCCCTTGAGCTTCTTCTCATGCACTTTGAGCTTTCCGATAAGGCTATCAAGAGCTAAGGTAGTGAGGTCATGAGCTTCCTCAATGGCCGTAGCCTTGGGCTCCCATGCCGGAGTCAATGAGCGAAGTATCTTGTAGTTCATCTCTTGAATGGATAATTGCTTATCTAGACCATGTAATTCATTAATGATATTAGTAAAACGGGAAAACATAGCATCAATGGATTCATTAGGAAGCATTTTAAATAGCTCATAATCATGCATGAGTCCACTAATCTTAGATTCCTTAACTTGGGGTGTTCCTTCATGTGTGACACATAATTTTTGCCAAATTTCGTATGCGGTTGCACACGTGGAAACCCTATTGTATTCATTGGGGGAAAGACCACAGATTAAGGCGTTCATGGCCTTAGCATTGAGATTGGCAAGGTGCCTTTCATCATCGGACATGTTCTCGACTTTTGACTTCTCTACATATTTCTTTTCTATGAGCCCTAGGATGTCAAGATCAATGCAACGAAGCTAAATTCTCATCCTAGCCTTCCAATAAGCAAAATTTGTTCCTGTGAATAGTGGTGGTCTAGTAGTGGATTGTCCTTCCAACATATGCATATTCAAAGAGGGCCTCCATTAGATCTTTTCTCTAAGGTTGTTAAACTAAAAACTGATATAGAGACCAAGCTCTGATACCAATTGTTGGACCCTAGAGGGGGGTGATTAGGGTCAAGAGGCTCTAATATGCAATATAAATTCAGCACAAGCAAAACACTAAAACAAAAATGCGATAAAAGTAAGAGAGATAGGGTTAGGAGTTCGTTATCCTTGACGCGCGATGTGTTAACGAGGTTCGGCCCTCTGGCCTACGTCCCCGCTCCCCACTCTCGAGGAGAAATCCACTACACACCCGGTTTGGAAGCCGGAATTTCGTCTACACAGCGATCTCCACAGATCTCTCTCACTACACAGTTTGATCTCAACAGATCACACCCTCACAGTAGATCTTACACAAGATCTCACCCTCACAGCAGAAGAAAAGATGCAAGACTCTCTCTTTACACAGCCCCTATGGCAAAGAGAAAGGTTACTGAAGCTGGGAAGTGAATCACACTTAAAACAGAGAGAAAACAGGATTTGAAAATTTTTCTCAGGAAACAGAAATCTCTCTCTTGTTTTTGCAAACGTTAGGGCAGAGGAAGAAGAAGCAGTCTGGGGGGTTTTTATAAAAGAGTTTAAACCAATTAAAAACAAAAACCCAATCTTCCTATTTAGGAAGATAATCCACTTTTCAGGTTGTTACCTCAGACTGTGTCAAACACTATTAAGTGAAAGCACAACAGTTGAGGCAAACGACCGTTTTAAAAAAGTCGCGGCTGAACAGAGGCAAAAATCGGTTGACCGAAGAAAATATCGGTCGACCGAAAAATACATTCGGTCGACCGACCGAAAAAAATCGGTCGACCGCCAGCAGCTAAGGAGTTTTGACAAAACATCCAGAGACTCATCGGTCGACCGGCACGGTCGACCGATTAAAGATTGAAAATTCGGTCGACCGTACCTTCAAGTAAAATCAGTAACTCTTTGCCTACATTCTAGCACTAGAGAGAGAAACAAAAGAAAGCTAATATCCTCATATAGAGAGCAATACTTGAGTTTTGATATAGCTTGAATCGGATGAAGCTTTTAGTTGAATTTGTCGTTCTTGAAATAACGTTGCTTCATCTCTTGGCCTCCTTCTCCTTTGGATATCTTCGTTGTAGCGTATATTCCATCCATCCTCCGTTAATGACACTAACGAGCTTGATAAATGAACTTACTACATTTACACTCAATAAGCCATTAGTACTGATAATGGTGGTTGTAAGAACATCATCAAAACATAAGGGCTAACAGAAATTAGATTCAACATGAATCAAATTAGACTTAACATGAATCAAATTTAACTAGGCATAAGACTTAAAATAATTTGAAATAGATTTAACATGATTCATGTTAAGTCTAATTTAACTTGTTTTTAGACTTAAAATAAGTTGAATTAGACATAACATAATATAAATTAGACTTAAAAGGAATTAATATAGACTTAACATGAACCGAATTAGACTTAACATAAACCAAATTGGACTTAACATGAATTAAATTTGACTTAATATAAAATTAGACTTAAAACAAGTTAAATTAGACATAACATGATTTAAACTAGACTTAAAAAAAATAAATTGGACTTAACATGAACTAAATTAGATTTAACATGAAATTAGACATAAAACAAGTTGAATTAGACTTAACATAATTTAAATTGGACTTAATATAAATCGAATTGGACTTAACATGAATCGAATTGGACTTAACATGATTTAAATTGGACTTAATATGAACCGAATTGGACTTAATATGAACCGAATTGGACTTAACATATAACCCATGTTAAGTATATTTCATTTTATTTAAAGTCTAATTCATGTTAAATCTAATTTAAATTAGACTTTAAATGATTTAAATTAGACTTAAAATGATTTAAAGTAGACATAAAATGATTTAAACTAGACTTATCACGAATCAAACTGGACTTAATATGAGCCAAACTGGATTTAACACGAATCAAACTAGACTTAACATGAAGCAAACTGGACTTAACATGAACTAAACTGGACTTAACACTAAACTAGATTAAAATTAGACTTAAAAAGAATTAAATTAGATTTAACATGAACTAAACTGGACTTAACACTAAACTAGATTAAAATTAGACTTAAAAAGAATTAAATTAGATTTAACATGAATCAAATTGAACTTAACACTAAACTAGATTAAAATTAGACTTAAAAAGAATTAAATTAGATTTAACATGAATCAAATTGAACTTAACATGAAGCAAAATTAGACTTAATATGAAATTAGACTTAAAATAAGTTGAAATAGACTTAACATGATTCATATTAAGTCTAATTCAATTTATTTTTAGACTTAAAATAAGTTAAATTAGACATAGCATGATATAAATTAGACTTAAAATGAATTAAATTAGACTTAACATGAACCGAATTAGACTTAACATAAACCAAATTAGACTTAACATGAATTAAATTGGACTTAATATGAAATTAGACTTAAAACAAGTTATAAATTAGACTTAATATGATTCATGTTAAGTCTAATTCAACTTGTTTTTAAACTTGAAACAAGTTAAATTAGACATGGCATGATTTAAATTAGACTTAAAAGAAATTAAATTATACTTAACATGAACTAAATTGGATTTAACATGAAATTAGACTTAAAACAAATTAAATTAGGCTTAACATGATTTAAATTGAACTTAATATAAACCGAAGTGGACTTAACATGAACCGAATTGGACTTAACATGATTTAAATTGGACTTAATATAAAACGAATTGGACTTAACATATAATCTATGTTAAGTCTATTTTATTTTATTTTAAGTCTAATTTCGTGTTAAGTCTAATTTAAATTAGACTTAAAATGATTTAAATTAGACTTAAAATGATTTAAACTAGACTTAACACGAATCAAACTGGACTTAACACGAACTAAACTAGATTTAACACGATTCAAACTGGACTTAACATGAACTAAACTGGACTTAACACTAAACTGGATTAAAATTAGGCCTAAAAGGAATTAAATTAGATTTAACATGAATCAAATTGGACTTAACATGAAATTAGACTTAAAATAAGTTGAAATAGACTTAACATGATTCATATTAAGTCTAATTTAACTTATTTTTAAACTTAAAATAAGTTAAATTAGACATAACATGATTTAAATTAGACTTAAAAAGAATTAAATTAGACTTAGCATGAATCAAACTGGACTTAATATGAATCAAATTAGATTTAACATAAAATTAAACTTAAAACGTGTTAAATTAGACTTACCATGATTAATGTTAACTCTAATTCAACTTATTTTAAACATAAAACTATTAGGTCTTATGTTTATGAGACTACTATCTAATTAGTTTTGATGATTAACAAACAATTCCTAACATTGGTTTGTCGAGTGTTTTGTATTTGCTTGTTTGAAACTCTACACAAAGATCCTCCAGTTGGAGGTTGGATGGAATTGAGCTTAACAGCGATATCTTGGAGGATGGATGATACAGGAATGAAGCTATGCATTCAAGTCAACACAACATCAAGTTCCATCCTGCTACCAAGATCGAGCTTCAACGAGAGATCATCAACTTGGGTATATTAGTTTAGGTGTTGTAGTTTGTGTGTTAATAGTTTAAGCTCAATTCTTATATACACACACGTATTTCTTGATTTTATCAAAATATAGGTATTTTTGAGAAAACATTGTGTTCACTTGTATACGTTTTTTATTAAGTCTATAAATCAATTCAAAAAGATTTCATAACTTGGTTTAAGTCATAGTGTCAAAATCAAGTGTTTAAACAAACATGTATTTTTGAGTTTTTATAAAATGATGAGTTTTCACAAACGGTAAATGATATTTTAAAAAATTCTTTTGTAACATGTTCATTTTCATGTTTATAAATATTTTCCCAAATTTTACATTTTTTAGAATTTATTTGTTATTTTTTAAAGGGGTTCAAAGTTTAATTTTTTTGTTCATACAATTCTCTGTGCATGTTATCAGTTGACTGATGAGGAACATCAGTCGACCGAAGAAACGCGCTGGAAAAGCAAAAAAGTTTCTGCTCAGTCGACTGATGAACTATCAGTCGACCGAAGCAAGTCATCAGTCGACTGATGATGAATGAGCGGCCTCCAACGATCAGCTCATCAATCGACTAAACAGTACCATCAGTCGACTAATGGCATAGTAACGACTAGTTTTTCAGCTTTGCTGGTTTTTTGGGTTTTTATCTTTTTGCTTGGATTTTCTTGATCTTTAGGTTTTGTTTCATGAACCTATATATACCCCTTGCCCTCTAACTTCTGAATTATCTAAAGAAAAATAAAACTCAAGTTTTAGGCTAGTTTGTTTAGGTGTTTTCAATTGTTTTCAAGTTTTGTTTATGTGAAGAAGTTTTCACAAGAAGAGAAGATCATTTTTTTGGTGTTTGGACTTCAATCTCATTCTCTCTCGCTCTTGTTTTTAGAGAAGTTTTACTTAACTTGATTTCTAGCTTTATATATATTTGTTGTTGATTAACACTTTAATAAGCTAGATTTTATATTGAGTTTAGTTTTATTATTGCTCATTGATCACACACACTACCTATTGAGCTTTTAGAATTTTATACATTATATACGCTGGATTGTGGTGAGTGATTCATTAAGAGTGAGCTTAATTGAGTTCTCATCTTGTTAGAGAATAAGTTATTTGTATTTGTGAGACTATTTGTTGAGATCACTTTGTAATACATAAGGACATCAAGAGGAGTGGTTGGTGAGAGACGGGGTCAATTCCAAGAGAAGTGGTGTTGGTAGTAAAACCTAGTGAGAGGTGGTAAATCCAAGCACTTGAGGAATGTGATACATGAGAGGCCAACACTTGGAGAATGTACCGTGTGATTCCAAGTGTGTGAGTTGTAAACGTTTATCGATGAGCGTTGAAAACCAACTGTGTAGCTCTTTGTGTTGATAGTGGAGATTCTCCTCGAGGGTGAGGAGCGGAGACGTAGGTCGAGCGTGACTGAACTTTGTGATCATATTGTTTGTTTGTGTTTGGCATTGGCGCACTTTTCATTGTCTCATTGTTTATATCATCTTTTGCTCATTGTATATCCTTACATATTTTATTGTACATCAAAATTGTTAGGATATTACATTAGAAATTTTTATTTGACATTAATACCCGATTAGCTTATCAAATACCATAATCAAC
>NC_033803.1:21680631-21696227 GCF_001876935.1 Asparagus officinalis
AAACCACCCCCCCCCCCCCCCTAGGGTAATTTCAAAAACATGTTGAATTAGACTTAATATGTTTTAAATTAGACTTAACATCAACCAAACTGGACCTAACATGATAGATCTAGAGAGAACGAAGAAGGAGGCGGAAATGAAGGTATTTTGGGTTTTTATGTTCGTCCCTCTCTCTTTATGCTTAGTTGGCATGATAATTACGTGAAAAAAAACTGCAGTACATGATGTGATATTTCTTGGGGCTGAACCACATGTGAAAAAAATAAAGGGACTGTAACATATGAATTTTTTTTAGAGCATTGACACAATTTTCCCTAAATTTGAAGTGAATCCAGAGCTATTTCTATTTTCAAATAGTAGTTAAGCTTATTATGGATTTTATTTGTTCTTAAAATTTTGCTGAAAAATAAAAAGCTAAACATTTAACACCAAATTGACTCTGAACTCTCCATCGCTTTCACGGGCGCCAGAAAAATAAACTCTCGTCCCAAGGACAACCTTTATTTCGATTCTCTCCATCCCCTCAATTTTCAAACCCCCGCCAGCTAACAGCAGCAGCATATCACGTGGCCACCTGCACCCTAAAAAAATATTCCCACAAATAACACAGACGTCCATCCCCTGCTCCCTCAATTTTTACGATTTTTAACCAAACAAATAAAAAAGAAAAAAAGAAAAACAACAACACAAGCATAATCATCATCCGATCAGCTGATCACGACGAAGGACGTGAATCTGCTCCTTCTGCCGCCGGGAGTTCCATCACCTTCCGATGGGGGAGTTCGAGGCTGAGTCAGCACGAAGGGGCCCTCTGCGGCCGGCCGGTACTCCGCACGAGCCGGCCCGATTGTACCGGACACCGCAGGCGTTGCAGGGGTCTTCGGGGGCCCATTGTGCCCGGTCCTCACTGCGGGCGTCATTCTCCGATGCGCAGTGGGATGCAGCGCCGGACCCCGCCGTCTGCCCTCCTGCGGCGGCGGCGGAAGGGCGCGAGGACTTTCCGCGGGGGATGCTGATTTGCGCGGGCGAGTGAAGGTCGTAGGGGGACGAGGACCGAGGTGGGGTTAGGAGGACGGCGGCGGCGGCGGCCACTCGAGCGCTTGGAGCGGGGCCCTCCCCGCCCGGGGGAGCGGTTGTGTGGCCCCATCTGGGCGGTCGGCGGCGCGGCGGGGAGGCGTGTTGGTGTAGGATCTGCTGTAATTGATAGGGTAGGAGCGTCGGGTGAAGGATCCTCCATGAATTTTGATAGCCATTCTAGCTCTGCGGCTTCTTCGCTCTGCAAACAAATTTTGAATTTTTTATTTTTTTAAATTTCCCCCGTATCGTATACAGAATAAATTTGGGTAAATTTCATATGATCTCTCTTCCATATAATTGGCTGCATTTAGACTCTTCTCCTGTTTATTAATACTCACCATAGATTCGTGAACTTTTTCGAGTAGAAAATTATGATTTGGACCCTCTCCATTACTAAAAAAATCAGTGTAAAAACTACTCATTTTTAATTTACAACGAACCGGTGTCTCTTAAACAATTAACACTAAAAAAGACTGAACGTAGTTTGTAATGTACGTAGTTGTCTCGGCACTATTTTTTAAGTAATAGAGATGGTCAAAATTCGAAATTAAGTATAACCCCGTCACGGTTTAAAAGTTTTTCATGCAAAATTTCATAATTAAAACTCACCATATACAGCGTAAAGAGTTTCGATGCGAAATTTAAGATGAACCGTCTCCACAATAAACGAACAGTTTGAGCAATTTCTTTCGATAATTAGATTAGAACTCTTTTTTTTTACTCAAGAGATAGTAATCTGCAGGGAAGAACTTACAGGTACGTAGATGTCGTCGGCGAAGCTACTGACGTTAGACACGGAGTGATATACTCCCCTAACGAAATGTCCCCCGATGAAACTCGGAGCCCCTTGCTTCGGAATCAAACTTGCCTCAACGGAGGCGGCGACGGCGGCGGCGGCGGCGGACTTGTCCCGTGGCCAGCTCGACAGATCAAGCAGGTCTGTCGATCCTCCAGCGTTGTCGGCGACGGGGAGGCCGTACAGATACGTCGGGGAATTGGCCGTGGGGCCCACCCGTAACGAACCCCAACGCCATTTCCCAGCTCCCACTCCGACGCCATCGTCAGTAATATAGAGAAGAAGCGGAAGAAATTAATAGAGGGATGAAATTAAAGAGGTTGGGGGGCTCAGTTCCGCTTCCCAAAAAAAAAAGAAAAAAACTCTTTGCCTTCTTTTGTTTGCGAGCTCGATCACTAATAATGGAGGTTTCAGTAACAAGGAGCTAAAGTTAGCCGCTCACTGAAGGAATGTGAGCGGAGGAGTACTGTAACCCATCCGCTCCCAGCTCTCATCCCACGGCCTTTTAAGTTGGTTGGTCTCGCCTTCGTCCGCTCTCTCTCTCCTCCATAATTTCCTCACCCTTCAGGCTTCGCCCATGTGAGGCCCCCTTTCGTTTTTTTTACCTTCGTACTTAAAAACATTAATGACGGCACGTAGTCGGTCACGCCCCCTAAGCAATTAGCGGCTGTAATTAAATCCTAAGAGGATCTTTTAGTTCGATCTCCTCCACTACTCCTTATCATGTCCACATCACTTGCATTTTTTCGTGTTTTGTACGAAGGAAATCGTAAGTGGCTGTGATTGAGAAGCGGATGTACTCTAATTGTTAAGCCTTCTTCGGTGCGCGGGAACGAGCGGGAATGTAATTCTAGCTTCCCGTTTGTGTATCCAGAACGTGATGTGTTTTTCGATGCTAGAAATGAGGAACTGTTATTCCCAATGAGTTATCAAATAATTAATATTTCCATTTAAGTGAGAATAATAAAAATAATAAAATAAATTTTGTATATGTCGTTCTTGAAAATATTCCAATTTAGTTCTCTAATCGCACCCAGACATAAGAATGGGAATGAACATTCAATTCTCGCATTAATTTTATTTCTACATTCATTCCATATTCGTCATTTGACTCTATTCCTGCTTAATAAACGGGATGTAATTATTTTTCTACGATAAAAGAATACCATATTTCTCTCTAGAACTCCTTAACGGAGTCAATATCGCTATTATTTGCAATAACTAATGGAACGAAACTTATTCATGACATTTAATGTGGATATAAAGGATATCAACTCTTAGACATTAGATTTCATGATTTATACAATAATTTAAAGTATATTTTTTATGCACGTTTAATTCTGTGGACTAAGTGCACTCGATTCTTTCCCGTATATATATCATACAGTTTATGCCGCGAACTAGATGTAATCCTTCTCATTATTTTGCGTTATAATACACATCATATTCTACATAGTTTGCATACGTTTCAATCAGCTAGAAAACATTATATCTTAAGAAAGTGTTAAATTAAACATAATTTCCTCACATATTCATTAAATACACTAATTATAAACACTTGTGATTACAGGTTCCATTTGCTCTCACACAAGTAAAGATAGCAGATACTAATCAACAAATTTAGATATGATAAACGTTAACTGAAATTTTATATCAAAGAGATTGTAGGCAATTTAACTTGAAAATTAAAAAAAATGCACTTTTTTTTTATCGCTTAATTACACTGACATTACTGTGGCCAGAGGGGGTAAGTGGAAAACACGTGCAGTGTCGGGGACGGTGGGGACCACCTCCCCACCTCTCCTCCGTTACTCCGTTTTTTCTACTGTAAAAGATTATTTTTTTTAACGTGACGGTGGGGACCACTCCCCCTCTCATCCAACTGTATCCAGTTGTCATGGTCCCGGCCCTCCATCGAACGGTCAGATCTTCTCCCCTCAAGACATTGACGGCGTACGATCATTCCCTCAGTCCGTACGGACTCAGCCCAGTCAGACGTGGCATCTGTATGGCAGTGACCGCATAGGTGGGGCCCGCAGCAAGTGCAAAGTCTGCCACCGTGTATAGAGAGAGAGCGAGAGAGAGAGAGGACAGGAGCAGCCTCCTCGCAAAGGAGAGCATCGAATCACGTGACTGGGGACTGGGGATCCCGAGGCGAATCCACCACACACCGTCCCCCGCAACGCACGTGCTCCCTCGTGTGCGCAATAACGCAGCTGCACGTGACCGGACCGCGATTATGAGCTTAAAATACCCAATTGTTTATCTAATTGATTGAGTTAAGACGTAGCGTACGAGGAAGAGGTACAGGTTAAAGGAGAGGATTGCGTACGTTGCTTCGCGGGACATTTGACGCGGCGCCGACGGTGGGGAGGCCCCGGCCGGTGGACGTGACCACCGGCACATGCGCGGTGTCAGGGTGTGGTGCTCCGCAGGGCTCCAATAATTGCACACGTGTAGGATGAGAAGAGGGCCACGTAGAGATGCGGACGTGGATATTTGGGACCACGTTATGCGCACGGTAGGGCGTAGCTTGCCTTGCAGCGGGTGTATCGTGTATGGGGGGTGCCTTCTTCCATAACCGGTGGTTTTTGGGGTTCCGGTTCCCAAACGAAGTTTTTTTTTTTTTTTTTTTTTTGAAGAGTATAATTTGCAAAGTAGCATTGGTATTATTTGGTGCACATAAAATTATTTTCGAGTACTCAACAATTTCTTGTTCTAAATGTACTGCTAAAAACTTTTTTTTAAACATACATATTAACGAGTGCTGATTATATCAGAACTATCTCCAGGATAAATAAGAAGAACGATAAAAATTACTTCCTACCATGTGGTTCAAAATTGCCCACTCACATGCGGATGGTCTTGACATGATCCGCAGTGCTGTGCGCATCAACTGGGGCTAATAGCAATAGGAAACCTAAGTTATCTAACAAATAAGGATATAATTAATGTATTTTGTAGTGTAAAAAAGAAGAACCGCAAGATAATGTGTTCCACGAAGAACTACAATTTGAAATTTCATTCTTTGATTTAGGGCTTGTTTGGATTTGTAGGGGGTGAAGGAAAGTTAAGGGAAACTGAGTGAAGGGAATTCTCTTCCCCTTGGTTACACCCCAATTTGGGGGGTAACAATTTTTATACTATTAAGGGGTGAACCAAGGGGAACTAGGGTGAATTAACTTCACCTCCTAAGTGTTCCAAAACAAGGTGAATGGAGGTGAATGGTTCCCCTAACTTCCCTTCACCCTCATTCCCCTCAATCCAAACAAGCCCTTAGTATTCTAAATACATCAAGAAACTGACCAGACAATAAACTCCCACAACTTGAGATGATTGAGTAAATTGGGTATTACTAATTTTCAAGGAGATGAGTATAACACAATTGTCCATGTTCCATTAATGAATGAGGTCGTAATCAAATATAATATAAATGTTTGATAATGATGCATACGTGAAACTAAGAATTTAATGACAACTCTAAATTTAGCAAGATATTTCTACGTTCCTACCATTGTTATGCAAAAATTCAACACGTTTATGATAAGTGTTAACTTCTATGACATTTATGATACTTTCACTTTCATTACTCGAAATGAAGCCTAAGTTATGGGCTCTATAGCGCAAGTTATGGTCCTTATGGACTCTATTTAAGGCTTTTTCGGGTGCGGACGAAAAATGAGTCTCCCACTCCGAAGTTAAAATGCCGAGATTTAAGTTATCCTCGTCAAATTTACAACCCAATTTTTAAAAAATTCATAGAGATCTAAGTAGACTTGATGCTAGATATATATATCAGCCATATAACGTAACCCTCATCCTTTTATTCTACCTAAGGCTAATTGGGACAACTTAACAAAATAAATACTAAAACACAACATTAACATAGCTTAAACAATAAATTGTAAACAAACACCATGTAGTAGTATCATCCAGTTGCAAACAGACCATTTACAATTCTATTTTTTTTAATAAACCGTCTAAATGAAATTTTTAGGTCTGAATGAAAATTTTTATCTCCTAAAATTGTTATAATGTTGGAAGGGTGGGGTAGACCCTTAATAGCTTTTTTGGTGAGGATAGGTCCTCAAAAAAAATTTAACTTTTAAAAAAAGAGTTGAAAGCTTTCACTAACGGGGTGTATTCGCTCCTAGGTCAACACTGTAAGGGTCTATTCACCACAATTGTAACTTCTTTTGGGGGTGGGGTCTTGGCGGTGGGTGTGTTATTCACAATAACCCTTTTTTTTCTATATGATGATGCAATATTACTCTGCCGTTAAATGCACCTTACAATTATAATATTCAATGGCAACAGTAACATGAGGAGGAACTAACTCCACAAAGCAAAGTTACACTCGCTAAGTCCAAGCACCCAAGTCCGCGTTGATGTTCAAGCTCTCCACCCCCGCCCCCCAACCACCCCGCAAAACTTCCTCCTTAACCTAAATGTCCTATTAAGCTTTCCTGATTACAATGCATCAAAATAGTTTCCAAGTCAAATCCCCCCAGAATTAACGAAACACAAAACAAACACGAAATTAAGCAAAGACCGAGGGTTTGTCCCCCATTGTCGACGGTGCCTCGAAATCTGAGAGTCAACTAGGGTTGACATGCACCGAGTGATCTCGATACTCGTTCTTCTTCGTCCTACTTTTCGTCGGTCCACGTGTTTAGCTAAGCATTGGCTGGCTTTGTCTTGGTTTAATTAATCGGGATTAGAAATAGTAACAAGACTTTGGAGGTAATAAAGGGAGTAATATTTGGGTCGGTGGTAGAACATGGTTCGTTAATTTGGATGACCCTAGATATTAGGGTTGAAATTGCAAGGAAAGCTAGCTTAGCGAAGTGATTAGATATCATTTGAAGGATAGAGCATGTGAATCAAAATACTAAAACCATAGGCATTAATTGCCATATTGCAAACAGTACTCCATCCCATTCTTCATAAGCAACATGATCGAAGTGTGCTCTGGAATCTAGCAAACTATAAGAACGATCATGTCTACAGACTGCAATGAGAGAGCATTCAATAAAACGCAATGCAATATGAGAAATTATGCAGTGGACCATAGTACGTACCAGGCTTTATCAAAGCAACACCTTCAGAGAGAGAAAGGAACCGCAGGGTATTTTGCAGAGTGCAAGTACAACCCACATGTTGTAAGGTTTAATCGCTTATTACTTATAAAATTTTTTTATCAGCATTTAGCTCGTCTGATATCCAAACAATTGCCCCTCTATTATATGCACCCGTCACGTGGGTGTCACATAAAATCATTCTATAGCAAATAGATCCACTAACGTTTCGGTTAGCCGAAGAGGGGCGATATAGGGCGTAATACTAATAAATTATTTATTTTTAAGTTAAAGTGTCCGACATTTTATGGTGCAAAGAATGCATCTGCAATTACCACCAAAACTAAAACCTCAATAATGTGTGTCCACAATGTTCACAACTTCACATGCAACATAACCACCAAAGTCCTTGTAACCCTAAAGTACCTAAATCTTAATCATGCGCCAGGGTTTGCCTTATCAATGAACGGAAATCCTATCTTGTCCGCAAAGAAATAAAAAAGACATCACTCTGTAGACAAGCAACAAACTGCTGCCAACTTAATAGTTCTCGCTTCCTTTCGAAACCAACAGCTAAGTTTTTTTTTGTGTGTGTGTGTCCAGATCGAATAATTATAACTGGACAACTTTAGTCCTTCAGTTTTTTTTTTTTTTTTTTTTTTTTTTGTGTGTGTGTGTCCAGATCGAATAATTATAACTGGACAACTTTAGTCCTTCAGTTTGTTCAGAAGATTTGCAGATGGCAAAAATCAGTACCCTGTGAAACATAAAAGACCCCTGGGAGAACACGACTTGATTCACAAGCAACCAGACTCTATCTGATGCAAGAAACGATTGGCAAGAGTTGTTGGCCTCGCAACTGAGAGTAAAACTGCGGTGACTTAAAGCTCACCAAATTTATTAATATTAAAGATGAGCAAAATACGCTTGGCTCAGGTGACAAATCCTATTCAACAACCGAAAACCTTTTGTTCGCTTTTCAAGAAGAAGAAACGCTCCGCCACATGGTAAGCGTCATGACGAAGATCTCGATTTTAAGTCTTTTAGCAGATTACAAAACACTTCCTTCACAATTTCAAGCCGAGGATTGCCATGGGGGGGAAAAAGCTTGTGATTTTGTACAATTTTCCTGCCGAGATAAGCAGCCAGGAACAATTATATGAGTACTCTCTCATTATGTGAAGATGCAATGCTTCTTCACCAGCTGAAGTACGAAAATCGAAAGAGGGAGAAACGTCCCTTTGTTATGAACAGCCAGCATATCGTGTCATCGTCTTGGAGTTAAGAGAAACATGCATCAGATTTGCGGAATGCTGGCCATATAAATTTGAAGCAACTCCAGATTCACTGTACAAAGTGCAAGCAGCTTTGGAGGGCATTGAGAACACAGAATACATGCAGATGCAGTACCCTCTCAACAAAGGCTTCTCGAATGTTCTCATGTTTCCAATACAACCATTTCAACCCCCCACCCCAACATTAAAGAACCAGTATGTGAACATTGCTCCGCGCGACCGCATCCTCAGCTAACAGCCGTCAAGCGTAATACATCTATCCATCTGCGCTTCTTTATATCCCAAGTTAAATACAAAGATGGCCTTCCATGAAAGCGGAGAAAATAGAGACATATATTCACCTATTAATTAGGCGTGCTGCATGATATGAATAGGAGCAGAGATGAATGAGAGAGATTGAGATACGCCAGAAACGAAGTACAGGCTTGAGATACTAGCATGAAATACTATGATAGATAAGTACTACAACGGATACACACGGTATTTGGATAAAAATGAAATCTAGAAGGCAGACGGTTTTATCAGAAGGCACAAACAAGAAACATAGGTGAAGTGCAAGCAACACGTGCACAAAAATGATAAGAATTATTGGCTATACTTTTGCTTACATTTATCAAAATTGAATAGATTCAGCTTTAAAAGCTTTTAAATTCTGCAAAGAGGCATTGAGCCAACGACTAAACCAAGATTCTCCGTACATATAATTAAAAACGTCGGTTGGAGCAACACAAAAATTTCCATGTCCGCTAGCAGGTAAAAGATACTTGTGTGGTGGCTGACTTTAGCGTCACCTTGGTACAGACCCACCGATCTCTAAATGGAAGAAAGAATAAATATGTTATATGAAGTTCAAAATGAACTGAAACTGCTAGCCGAAATAACCACCTCGAATATATTAGCATTAGATATGCACGTGTAAATAATTTCTCGCTATAACAAATCAGAGTATACTATGTAGGTAGCTAAGCGATATATTCAGCAATTATAGAAACTGCAGGAGCCCACCTTAAGAAATTGCAAAGACGAAGCAAATTTTCACGTGCCATCAAATCCATCTGGGAAAAGGACAATGATGTTACTTTTCTACTATTGAAAGTGGTAATCATGCAATAAACTTGTGCTTTATATTTAGATCAAAGATCAGTTTAATTTAGTCGACTTAATTTTGTAAACCATATCATAGACAGGCTCCACAGGAATATATGATCATAAACTTTAGTTACTTTTGCATCAATACAGAAATGGTTGACTCAACTAACCTCTGGATAAGACATAACATATCTCATATTTTGACAAAATTAAGAAATAGGTATAAAACGTAGTTCATTGGATTATTGGTTCAGCTGTTCGTATCATTTAGAGTTAATATCTCATGAATAAAGAAGTAAATAGCTTATCTGTGAAGATATGCAAGCAATTCATGAAAAGCCATTTTCGTTCAAAAGGATTTTGACTTTCTATCACTGCCAACTGCTTGGCAATTCTAACCCCAGATACCAACAGAATGTTTGAGGGAGGGAACTGTGTGTTTATGCTTTGAAATCCATTTTAACAGTCAATAAAAGTGAAATATCCTTCTCCAATTTTAATCTTATAGTTGATCTAGAATCTGACTCTCTTGGTAATCAACTTGTATTGTTCTCATATTCCTGAAGCAAGTGAAAAGAATTCTAGAATCTGACTCTCTTGGTATTCAACTTGTATTGTTCTCATATTCCTGAAGCAAGTGTAAAAAATTTGTGGAGGCAGACACAGAGTGCTTGATGACACAACTTACATAAGATTATGACAATATGTGTATGTTCCTTAAGAACCTTAATTCTTAGTAAATGATCTATAAAATAATTCTCAAAAGGATTATAGTATACTTCAATTCTGCAAATTTTTTAATGAATAATCAATAATACTTTAACACATTTGTAAGTGTCAATACTCATTAAGTAGCTTTTTGGACGCTTAAGGCACATCTTAGAGACCTCTCCAATACTTCTCATAACCAGTAAAGGCTAAGATAGCTCGCATCAAAAACTACATTACCTAAGGCCCTAAGGAGAGAACAACATTAGAATCTAGCCAGTTACATTTGCAGCTAAATATGCAGAGCGCAAGGAGTTCAATCAACTCCTAGAGGAACCTAAAGTGCAAGTCTGCGCATGGCGCATTTGACCAAGACTGTAGTCCAAATTCATCACTCATTTTTCACTTTTATCTCTGTGAAGAGACCCTTTTTTTGGTGGCCAAAACAAGAATAACTGAAGCCTCTCCTGTCAAAACCACCAAAAAGGTGGCAGAACGAAATGTGAGGACGACAAAGTTATAGGCATCAGTAAAACTATTTTGATAATAAGAGAAATAGCTGGAGATGAGCGGTCAACAGGAAATCAGTTTGAAGACAAGTTCTCCGTTTCTTTGACTGGCCTCTACAGCTCGTTCTTGGAAAATGAAACTTGTAATTGTTGGGACATAAAGCTTCTTGAACTGTGGGAATTTTCTCACAAAATACTATACTTGGATGCATGACAAGAAAACATAGAATGTAGAATGATAAACATGTCAATTTAGCAGCGAAATCCGGGAAGTTGCCAGACTCAAAGGTAAATTCAATGGTGAGGAAGTTGCCAGACTCAAAGGCAAAGACTATCGTGATACAATGCAATATGGGGGTTATAAAAGTACCAGAGCCTTGCCTTTCTTTTGACCCCCACAGCTTATCCTGATTTTTATAAGGTACTAGTAGATTTCTTTAACTATAGTAAGACACATTTGAGTTATGTTCAACAAGAACAACATACGAGGAAAACTGACTACAAATGGTACAAATGTATATTAAAATTAAAATATGTATAACATGTACATATTCGAAATAGCAAGAAAAGCTAGAAAATGCAACTTAATAGCACTGCTGGTGCATTTCAAAATGTGATAGCATATCTTTCATGAACATAGGTTCCAACTGACAACATGTAATTGCATACCATGTTCACCCTTTGCACACACGATTACAATAGAAATCAAAACAAGGAGTAACTACTGGTCACTATAAACCAAGAGATACAGAAATATAGACAAATATTGTGTAGCATATTATTGAATCGGTAACAGCCATCATATAATGTTAACACAGAAAAATAAAAATAAAAGAATAAAAGAATTCCAAGTGCATGTGCAACTGCTTTATGTGCAAATATGTAACTGGTGTACCAGTTTACTTATAAAAAAATTCCATACTTATTTTAATACTACTCTTCTCTACTAAAACTACACCAGATTGGATTGAGATATCACTAAAAGTGACCTTCACCAAAGATGGTACAACTTATTGAAAATTACTCATAGTATGTTAACAAAACATTGATACTTGAGAACATTGAGAAACACAATAGCCAGGGAAGAACGCAGTTTTTCCTTTCAAGGACTGGCAGATTCATGTGCCTGCAGGAAACAAATACCTAAAGTTGGTCTTGAATGAGAGATATTAACTTAAGTTGTCATTGTTGTGAACTAATAGACAAGCAAGAAAAACCAAAATTATTTTCCTCTCGAAGGAACATGAAGGAAAATTGCTTCACAAACTTAGTGAAATTCCAAACCCAAATTAAGCATGCTTTATAAGCACATTCCAAAGACAAATTAAGCATGCTTTATAAGCACATTAGTTATTTAAAGTGTAAGCTTAGATGGTGATTTAATGTGAAAATTGGCTTTATCTAGAAGCATAAATGCAATAATAACATTCCTTATGTATGATTATTTATTACATCCTGAACCCAATATAACAACAACAAAAAATTTATTGAAGCACACATGTACTGGCATAATTATCAATATCTTAACTAAGATTGCAACCGGAATCTTATGATTCAATAAGATATGTAGCGAATTGGAAACTTATCTCATGTACGTATCTACCAGGTTGAAGAATCTACAATATAGTTAGTGTTTCACTGCACCATATGACAAATCGACTTAAAACTAGATTTTAGGGACCTTTTAGTTTTTACTAAAATTTTCAAGTTTTACAAATCTATCTAGTGTTTTACCGAGAGGAAACATCCACTCCTTAAGTACCTATTTTAGGATTGGGAAGTATATAATAGAATTATTTAATTGTCATGTGCATCAAGAATACGTATTTTGAAGTGTTTGAAGTGTTAGATGTAAAAGACTACTCTATTGGAATATATTTAAATTATGATATAATAGGTTGAGTTAATATTACCTTTCCACAATATTATTTAACAGAATTAAACATTTTGGTGATTATATATGTGAGTCTGACTCTTTCGTCTCTAGATGGGCTAAGGGTCGCTCACAATCACTAGCTTATGAAGTTCTCAATCTGTTAGATTATTCACTGTAATCCATTGTTTTATGGTGTTGGCGGAATATTCGTGTTTGTATCACCAGTCTCAAGTGAACATAACTGCTAATTGATTATTCAATATACCAGACATTTATTTTTGTTATGTTGGCGGAATACTCGTGTTTGTATCACCAGTCTCAAGTGAACATAACTGTTAATTGGTTATTCAATATACCAGACATTTATTTTCGTTATGGTGGTTGTCCCTGAACAATTGAGTTCACAATTAGAAATTTCTGAGTAACAGAATGTAGCAGCAGCTCAGCATAGGGCAAATAAGGATGACAAAACTTAGGGATGGTCCTAGACGAATGGATGGTTCCATCCATGTTCTGGAACTGATATTGGTCTGAAGCACAAGCAGAGGGCAAATAAGGAGCGTCAATCAGTCAAAAAAGGAGGGTTGTAGCTAAACCAATTGAGCCACTGTTCTTCTCTGGAACCCTATGGAGAATGCGGTTAAGAAAAAGGGAAGAGCACTCCAATGCAACTAGTACGCTTTACAATGAGTATGCACCCATCAGCTATGACTAGATTCTGGATGCACCATTTTGACATCAATATGGTCCAATATTGGGTCTCAATCTAAATATTCAAAATGACAGTGATGCTTGCTAAAATCTCAGGAGAGGAAGCTTATAGCATTGATGGATCCTAACCCTACCATTCTAATGAAACATGTCACAGGCAAGGACAGAGCCAAGCTCTTGGGCAAGATGTGCATCATATTTCAATAATATTTAAATTCCATGAGGACCTATTATTTGCAAACTAAAAATAAATTGAAATATTTTAATTCCAGGAGAAAATCCTAATTGTAAACCACATATTTTATGAAAATTCATGTTGTGTATTTGATAATTTTATCAACAATTGATGTTACCTGGATACTTCTGAAGCCGTCCCCATATCCGTACCCAAACTCCTTGGACACTCCTTGCATATATGCATACATTTATTCAGGCATGCATTCAATTATATAATACACATTTTAATTTAAAACACTAGTCATACATTTTTTGGACATATATCTATATTTCACATCCACTTCTTGAAACTCGTTGGGCATAGGTCGTGTTCCAATTTATTATTCTGAAGGTTTGTTTGGATGTCTAGTTCAAAAACTAGTGGTTTTTTCAATTTAAAATCCAGATAATAAAAGAAATAGAACATCAGAAGAAGTATTTATAATTCTCATCCTTGTTCTCATATAGATTATTAATTCCAATATATAATGTATGCATATATAAATATTTATATAGTTGTATCCTTGTACCCTACCTTTTACAAATTTGTCGTGTCTCGTACCCATACCCATGCAACATAGTCAACAATAAAACATCAGAAACTCTTATAACATTAATATGAACGGTTAAGAAAAGAAACTAATGGTTTGTTGGACTCAATTTGTTTTATACAATAAAAAGATATAATCACCATTTATTCAACAAACTTAAAAAGAACTAAAAAAATCAGCACATAAATGAAGAACCTATAAGAAAGTTTATGAGACAGTAACTGAAGGTGTAAAACTAAAAATACCAATTATATCCTGATTTATGAAAAATGATTCATCACTGAATCTCCTATTCTCCTTTAATTTTGCACGTAGATAATTCAGACAATAAGCATTACTAAATTTGTTTAAATTGGGTATCATTTGACATGATTAGAGACTTTGTGCTAGTCCCCAAGTATCATGGTGCTGGCAAGTGGCAACTAGCAAAATTTCATGGTGTGAAACTTTGATTATCTTAAATAATAATGCTCCGAAATATTAGATCAATTAAAAATCAAAACATCCAAGGGACATCATATGTTGCTGCCATACACAAATTGATTATCTCATAAAAGGTACATTGGATTTTTCACAATCTTGACTTGAATGTGCCTTTGCCACTATTCATAGAAACTGTTGCATTAAGAAACTGTGCTGAATTTGTGCGATATGCACTTGCACATCCCACGCAATTTTAAACCTTTGAAAACACACTATAACCATAATCAGACCAGTTGAGTAATCAAAATAAACCGAGCACTACAATGTCCTTGCTAGTATGATGGGGAATATTTGGGAGATCAGGAGTTACAGAATAAACTTCTACCCAAATCTATGGAAAAATCATGTTCTCTCTAACAATGACATGATGATATTAAATCCATGTGTGTTAAGTTACTCTTCCCCTTTATAACTGACTCCCCCAAGCTGGTGTTTCTCAAGTAAGCATGGACTCATGTACTCCGTTGATCTTAAAAGACTTATTTGATGGTACATGCTCCCGAAGTTAACTAGTTCTTGTGCCTTATAATGGAACCGATATCCAGTACCTAACTTTTCATGCACGCTACTCAAAGATTTAAGGTACTACCAAACAATAAGATTATATGTTATAGCAAGCTAAACTTAAAATGACGAAAAAATGTTATAATTTTTAGACTATCTAGTATTTTTCTGCATTTTCTAGGAGAACTGATCTAGTAATAATTTTATTATGGAAAGGACATATATGTCACCATATTCTCATTGTTTAACACAAAAAGGAAAAATCACTTACAATTGTCACTTCATTTTATATAGATCATATAACAATAAGTACACGATACGAAAAGGAAAACAGATGGAAGTTATTCCTATTACCTATAGCTAACCTAAATACCTAATAATCTCCTTCATCCTATATTGGATGTTAATTGATGGTTATCATTAACTCTCGAATTTGTAAAATTGACCATCATGGTCCTAAAGGCATGCATCGCCAGCCAAAGATTTAGACCTCAACTCCTAAATTGTTGACAAAAGAACTGAACTTTACCAATTTCCAATCCAATCTACCCAAAAAAACTAAAAAACTAAAAACAAATCCATCATCCAAACAAACAAACAAACAAAAACCAAACTTGCAGGAGTCGAAAGAACAAAAACTAACATTAAAGCCCGGGATAGGTGCGGCAGAGGATACCCTGTGAGAGATCTCGGCAGCTCCTCG
>NC_033803.1:21696237-21701608 GCF_001876935.1 Asparagus officinalis
CACCGCGCTGTGCAGCGGGTACATTGAACCTCCGGCGGTAGATCCCAACTCCACTGGCGACCTACAAACAAAGAGACGCCCAACTCAGGTTAAAACTCGCAGATCAAACTAAAAGGGGGGGAAAAGAAGAAAATGGTTAAAATTGTTGACCTAGAAATCGAAGTGAAGCGGCGACGTGGAGAAGGGGAAGCGGAAGCGGGTCCCTTGGCGAAAAAAGACGATCGAGAGGCAGCGGCGGTGGCCTGGGATCTGGAGATTTGAGATTTGATGGAGGAGAGAGAAGTGCGGGTCATGGATCTGATGCAACGAGAAGCCATTGGAAGAGAGAGGCTAAGGAGAGATCTTTTCTGATTGACAAATGAAGAGGATTGATTTCACTCGATTGAGCTTTTGGGGTTTAGGGTTTACTAGATTGTATGCACGTGCCTTCTACGTGGTTCAATATCATTATCCATTTTTTTTCTATTTTCTTACTTAGCTCGGTTGCAAAATATTTCTTTTAATTTCATGTGAAATTTTTTTTGGGAAAAATGTGTCAAGACTCCAAAAGCAAAAACTTCATGTGACCAGTCCCTTGTATTTTCCCCCATGTGGATAAGCCCCAAATACCTACAGTATTTGTGACGAGGCCCTAAAGTATCACTTTTAAAAAAAAAACCCATGGGAAGTTACGAACTTACTCCTTTGATGGGACTGTACTCGTTTACTGCGCACCCTTCCTATTCAAGAATCATGCCTCTCTCTCTCATCTCTCTCTCTCTCTCTCTCTCTCTCTCTCTCTCTCTAAAACCAAGGACTTTCTGAAGTCTGTCACCCTCGCCCTCGCCCTCCTCGCCGTCGTCGCCTCCGCCCAGGGCCCCAAGCCTCCCCTCGAGTTCGCCGCCGCCTCCCCTCCTCTCCTCCGCCCGCCCTCCTCGCCATAGCTCGCCGTCGCTCCCCGTCTCACCCTCGACTACGCCGGAGTTCGTCGCTGCCACTCTCCGCCTTAAGTTCAGCGTTTCCCTCTCCTCCTCTCCTCCACCCGAGCTTGCAGCTGGAGCTCGCCACCCACCTAGCCCGTGATCGCCGTCGCTCCGATCATGATGGTCTGCAGAGACCACCTGCTCCAATTTCAGTGTATTAGAACTAAATGTCATCAATGCATTTACATCACGAGCAGATTTCAAATTTGATATATGCAGATTTATTAGTTCTATGTTTGTTGGTTTTGGTTCCTTTCACGAGCTTTGAAATGAAAGCTAAGTCATCAATGAATCATTCTGAGTGCTAATATATTATGTTGAAAAGAATTATAAGTTTATTTCAGTCCCCTCTGGGAAGCAAAGTTTCTTTTACTGTTGAAATATGTTCTTTAATGTTTGCCATAGTTTTGCTAGTTTAAATCAAGCTGGCTTACGAATTTTGCCTTCTGTTGTAAGAAGCTGCCAACATCATCCATAATATTTCTCTTTTTTCCCCTTATCACTGAAATACCACGTTAGTTCTATTTTATACCACGTTAGTTCTAATTTATACCACGTTAGTTCTAATTTATAACAAGTTAGTTCTAATTTATCTATTTTATATCATGTTAGTTCTAATTTATACCAAGTTGGTTCTAATTTATACCACGTTAGTTCTATTTTATACCAAGTTAGTTCTATTTTATACCACGTCAGTTCTAATTTATACCAAGTTAGTTCTAATTTATATCAAGTTAGTTCTATTTTATAACAAGTTAGTTCTAATTTAAACCACATTAGTTCTAATTTATACCAAGTTAGTTCTATTTTATACCAAGTTAGCTCTAATTTTAACCACGTTAGTTCTAATTTATACCACGTTAATTCTAATTTATACCACGTTAATTCTATTTTATAACACGTTAGTTCTAATTTATACCAAGTTAGTTCTATTTTATACCACGCTAGTTCTAATTTATACCACATTAGTTCTAATTTATACCACGTTAGTTCTAATTTATACCATTTTAGTTCTATTTTATAGCACGTTAGTTCTATTCTGTAGAGTGTTAGTTCTAATCTGAACAGTGTTAGTTCTATTCTGTAGAGTGTTAGTTCTAATCTGCACAGTGTTAGTTCTATTCTGTAGAGTGTTAGTTCTAATCTGCACAGTGTTAGTTCTATTCTGTAGAGTGTTAGTTCTAATCTGCACAGTGTTAGTTCTATTCTGTAGCGTGTGATGGCTTGTTAGTTCTATTTTATTACACGTTATATCTAATTTATACTACGTTATATCTAATTTATGTTAGTTCTAATTTAAATCACGTTATAAACCTAATTTATACCATGTTATATCTCATTTATACCAAGTTAGTTCTATTTTATAACAAGTTAGTTCTAAAATTTATACCATGTTTTGCTAATTTATACCATGTTTTGCTAATTTATACCATGTTTTGCTAATTTGCCAAAACCAATGCACAAATCCCTATATTAATACAATCATACATCTCTAATAACTTGTTATCAAGTATATCTGTGACCTCAAATCATTTACCACAATAGGATTATTTATCACCAATAATTCACATATCTTCATAACAAAAAATGCGGGGTTTTACAATTAGTATCTTGAGGTCTTTAAAAGATTGGTGACCATTCAATTCATAAACGAATTTTGTATATGAATTTACTTGCAATATGTCCATTAAACTTTTAATTGTAGTTTGACTCAAATTCATATTAACTTTTAGTTGTTATTTTACTCATATTTACATTATCTAATATTTTTATTTAATTTTATAGCTTATTCTTCATACCATAGAAGTAAAACTAAAAATATGAAGAATTATTTTCTTACGAAATTAGAGCATGAAGATTATAATATATTTCACCATATACTTTAAATATAAAAAAATCTCTTTGATGCTAGGTCCCTATCAAATCTTACTCCAAACAATGTGAATGGAAAATGCTATTATAACTCACTTACCTAGAGCAATTATATTGTATATAGGACATATACAGTAGTCTCATGTATTTTCTGGTTCTGACTGCAAAATATGCAAGAGTGGTTGTCTCGTATATTTTCTGATTTTAATTACTTTTATAATTAATATTCTCTGATTGCAAAGGACTATTAGTCCCGTCTAATTTAAAGATAATTTTTATACAAAATCAACCTCTTTGTTGCTAGTCTTGATGGTGTGGCAAAAAAGAGGTCAATTTTATTAATTATTATGTAAAATAGTTAATTTTGCTAATATTTTTAAAAAGTAATCTTTTTAAAAATTCTCCTAAAATTAACTGTTAATTCAAAATATAAAATGAGTGAAAAAACCTAAACATTCTGGTGATTAATTGACCCATAAATAGGAAAAAAATAATAATTGAAATAAAAGTATATTTAAATTAAATCTAACAAGGCACTTCATAGAATGAAGCATGAAATGGATCCAAGAAATTATTAAAAAAGAATTAAAGAAACTATTTTTTTTAAAAATATGAGATCGAGAGATAGAGGGAGAGAGGGAGAGAAGACCTCACCGACATGAATTCTATTTCTCTTTGAGCGTGACAGCAAAATTGGTGGAGAATGAGCGAGGAGAAAAGTGAACAGAATAGGTGACAAAGTGGGCGTGCTTATATAAATAGGTTATTAAGATATTCGTCTTGAAATCTTAAATACATACATGTTAGTCCCTAACATCTTTGTAATTGCTCATTTATAATGATATTACTATTCATTATTAAATTAATTTTATTATATAAGATTATATACCCTTTTTAATAAATTATAAAGTATATATATGGAAACCTTGATGCTTATAGCCAGTAGTTGGGTTCCACAAAATAGGTTAACTTTACATTGTAGTTTACTACTGGTAATACTATTGACAATCCCATTTCCTTTCCTATTTATCTTATTATTCACACTTTTCTGATGTAAGTCCTCTTTTGCTAGTCACTCAATTGTCTATATTTTATTTTTATAATATCAGATGTTAGAATATTCTTTTCTGTTTAAAAAGTATCGACATGATTTTCTTAAAAAATATATATACATAGTAGCAATAATATATACTTTAGTTCAATTTAAACATTGGTTTGAAGCCATTTAGAATGAGGTTATTTCTATGCTAGAATGGTGACATAATGATTACATAATCCAAAAGTCAAAGAAGAAATTTCTACGAAGGAAAAGTAATTTAATACGTTAAATTAACAAGTAATTCATAAAATATACATGGGCAGTATAGAGAACTATAGAAAGTAAGGTATATATCTTCATAAAAAATTTATAGTAAGTGACCAACTATAATCATCCTAATTTAAGCATAAATAATAATTATTTTAGTTATTAATTTGATACGCGTAATTATAAAAAAATCTCAAGCAAAAAATAGGAATTGAAATTGTATTATCCTATAGATAAATAAATAAATAAAATTTAAAATTAATAATTTAAATTATTAACTGCCAAATATTAGTTCATATGAGAAAGTAAAACAATCTATGGTCTATATACCTATATAGTCAATCGATTAAACGCATTAAAATTATAATGACCACAGTTAAAATTATATGGTAGGTTCACATTAAATATAATTTATAAAAAAATAGTACATTAAAGTCAAAACCTTTTAACCACTATATAAATTATTTGAAATTTTTTGCATGTATAAACTATACTGCCTAGGAATAGTAATGTACACACTTAACTATAGCCTAATATATCTTAAGAACGACTTACTCTTCAATATCATTATTAATTGATGTATCTACGCATTACACTAAAAACACAATGAAAATTTAAAAAACTACTGAAGAAATACCCTCAAGTTTTTAAAATTGTAAAAACAAACACCCTAAACTTTTATAATTAACAAATACACAAAACTATTAAAAATTATATTGAAATCAAGGAGCTACAAAAAATCATTGAAAATTTTTAAAATTTGGAGGGGTAATTTGGAATGTACTAAACTTTAAGTTTGTTTTTTTTTGTAAATTTCAAATCTAATAGATTTTTAATTAGTTATGTTTTTTTTAAAAAAATTATGGGTAATATTGACCATGGAAAGTTTTTCCTAAACCTATATTTTTAAAGGGAGTATGATATTTTTTATAATTTTTTTGTTTTCTAGGGGTTGCTAGTAATTTTGTATATTCATTTTAGTGTCTATAGGATAGAATTCTCATGGGTTTTTTTTGAAAATTATGAATATTAGGGTTTTTTGTAATTTTTAAATTTATAGGCCTTTTCTATAGATTGTAAATTGCTTATAGACTATTTATAATTCCTATATTTTAATTTACTAATGTGTTTGAAATTCTCAGGCTGTTTTTTATAAAATTAAAAATTTGAGTATTTGTCTATAATTTTTGAAACTTTTAGGGTGTTTTCTATAAATTATAAATTGTGTAGG
>NC_033803.1:21701629-21723951 GCF_001876935.1 Asparagus officinalis
ACTTATATATTTTCAATGTACTGTTAGGTTAGAAATTATCAGGATTTTTATAAATTTTACAATCTTTAGGATGTTATCTTGTAATTTGTAAAAAGTTTAGGGAGTTTATTACAAATTTCATAAATTTTTAAGGGTCGTCTGTGTTATTTGTAGGCGTTTAGCGTGTTTATAGGTTTAAAATTTTTAAGGTATTTTTTACAAAATTTAAATTTTAGGAGTGTTTTTGTATTTTTCAAAACTTACATGGTACTTTCTCCAATATCAAAAACTTTTATTTTTTTAGCTAGCATATATTTTTTAGATTTCTCACTGAATTAAAATAAGTAAAATTTATAATTTTCAAGATGTTTTAATAAAATTTGAACTTTGGAGGGGTGTTTTTGCAATTTAAAAACTTAGAGGGTATTTTTTACAAGGCCCAAAATTTTTTGGTGCTGGCTAACATATATTTTTTGGATTATTCTGCAAATTAAAATAAGTAAAAGATTTGAATTATAACAAACATATCATATTTATTCAATAACATGTTAAGTCACATTATGGATAAGATAAATCATTTAATTATAAATTCAAAAAATATAGGAAAATTAGAATAGATTAGGATAACAATATAATATTTAAAAAAAGTTAAGGGTAATATTGACCATGAAAAGATTTTCACAACTTGTACTTTTAAAGGAAGTATGATATAGTTAATCAAAACTATCAAAATTATCATAATTAAAGTCAAAATTATATGGTCAATTCATATTAAGTACAATTTACGATAAATAGTACATAAATATCAAAATCTTTCTATGAAAAAATAATTTTTATTTAAATAATTTCATTCTCATTGCAATCCTATGTTTTCATTTTATAATTTGCATGAATTCACGGTATTTTATACCCTTTACAATTTTAATAATTACTTTTCACTTTAATGCGATATCTCATGAGGCTAATAGACTCTTATTATGGCCTGTTTGGATGGAGGATAGAGAGCGGGAGGGGGAAAAAATCTAATTTTAACCTTATTTGGGAGTTCTATTTAGGAAGGTAGAGGAGGAGAATGGGGAAAAAAATTTAAGCCAAAATCTTACACTGCAAATTAGGGTGTAATGAAGGGGAAGGGAAGGAAGGGGAACTTTTCCCCTTCATTCCTCTTCCTTCTATTCTCTAAGTAATCTCCCAAACACACTGTTAAGGAAAGATCATATACTAGTAACCATGTATATTAATTGTAAGAATTTTTCCAAGGTAATATAATTATATTCTATATGTTTATGTTCTGGATTGTCTAAGCAAGCTATGAAAAATGACTAATTAATATATTGGGAAAATTGCCCCTAGCCCCCAAAACGAGTCAGAGTGTCCCCCCGGACTTTGTCAACGGTCCCTTCGCCCCACGTAAAACACTGTTTAAAACCAATGTGATCTTCCCAAAATACTCTTTGATTTAACGACCTCTTATTTTTCTAAACCATTCCTCATCGTTTGTGCCATTTCATCTGTCTTTTGTCTAAGCGAATCGACTCTAGAGCATTTTTCTCATTTCAAAACCCTAGCCCTAAATCATCCAACTCCAGAGATTAATCGCGAAAAATGGCCGGCGAGACAACTCTCAAAGCAGTCCTCCTCGTCGAATTCAGCGAAGACGATGACGCGACACTGTACGTCATCTCAAAAAGACCCCAGACAACAGCAGAGTGGTCTGAAGCTGGCGCTTCAATTGCTTATATTCTAGAGAACATCGCAGCCAGCTACTCTCATCCAAGAAGTCTAGCTCAACCTAAAAAAAGCTAGCTCCTCACCCAGATCTAGAGGGCAGCACCGGCACCACCGACGGCACAAACGATGCCTCTAGAGCGCTCCTGGTTCTACAGAGAGGAGATAAAGAGAAGCATATGACAGCAAAAAAAAGTGATTTTTAAGGTAATTTTTATGTTGTTTATCATGTAGCATGATGTGTTAATTGTGAATGATACTGATAAGTTGTGAAGGTTAGCTTGTAGTTGTTAAGGAAATTGATTCATTGTTAGGGTTATGATTAGTTGTTAAGATTATTGATCTGTTGTGAAGGTTATTGTTTAGTTATGACATGTGGCATGTTAGTTGTTAAGGTTAAGGGTTACTTGATAAGGTTCTGAGTCTGTTGTGAATGTTACTGTTTACGGGTGTCTGTTAGTTGTGGAGGTTACTATAAAGGTTATTGTTTACGGGTGTCTGTCTATTTTTAAGGTTAAGGGTTAGTTGTGAATGTTATTATTGACGGGTGTCTGTTAGTTATGGAGGTTACTGTTTACTTGTGACTATTCGTTGTGAATATTACTGTTAACTTGTAAGGGTTATGCTTTTATTGTTAAGGCTATTGATTGGTTGTTGAGGATAGACTTTGGTTGTTAAGCTTATGGATTTGTTGTTAAGTTTACGGTTTCTTTGGCAAGTTTATAGCATAGTTGTTATGTTTACTGATTATTTTAAAACTATTTATATCTTGTGGTTTTGCTTTCTAGACAAAGGGCAAAGACCACATCTGAGCTGCGGCCCACATCCAGCTTCACTGCCTACTATGAGTTCATGCATACTTTGGTGCAGCATATGGGGCAAAGGCACTGGGAGACTTACGAAGATAGTGTATTCAGACACTACGTTCATTTTAGCCCTCCTTGTCTTGATCTCAAGGCTCCCAACAAGACGTGTTTTTAATACTGCATCTTCATCTCAGAATTCTCAGGTTTGTTAATTTGTTCTAAGTTCCTTAGGTCGATCTTAATATCAATCTTTTGTTAATCTATTCTAAGTTCTTTAGGTCGATCTGATTGATGCAACTAAAGACTTATGTTGTTTTTTTAGTTTATGTTGTTTACTAACTCCAGATTCATTACGTCGTTCTTTGCATCCTCCTTTTAGTTATGGTGAGTTATCCACACCATCTGAAGCAACATCTGATGTAGCTCCACCTCAAATTGTTGATTTAGAGGATGACGTAGATACAAGGACTGAGGAGGAGATTTTGGAAGATATGAAAAACAATGAAAGGTTAGAAGTTTGGTCTCACTTTACTAGAAAAATGGTGAATGGTAGAGCTAAAGGGGCTTGTAACTATTGCAAAAAAAAGAGATATTAGCTGATCCTAGATTAAATGGTACCTCATCCCTTCTTAGTCATGTGAAAATCTGCAAGAGATATCCCCCAAATGTTGAGATGTTAAATAAAGAGAGGCAGAAAATATTAGTTTTTAAAAACAAGGAAGAGTTGAAAGCTGTTGGGTGTTCTCAACAGGGGATAACTGAGGGCTGTGTTCATATGATAGTAGTGGATGAGCTGCCTTTTAGGTTTGTTGAGGGAGAGGGTTTTAAGTATTTCTGTAAGAGAGCTTGTCCTTATTGGGTTATTCCTTGTCGTCAGACAATTGCAAAACATGTGTTAAGTATGTACAAGTCTGAAAAGAAAATTCTTAAGGATGCTTTAAAAGGGAAGAGGGTCAGCCTAACAACGGATACTTGGGCATCTATTCAAAATATAAATTACATGGTCCTTACTGCTTATTTTGTTGAAGATGATTGGATTTTACATAAGAAAGTGTTGAATTTCTGTGTTATTCCAAACGATAAAGGGGAGTCCATTGCTAGGCTTTTAGAAGAGTGTCTAACAGAGTGAGAAATATGAAATATTCTCACCATAACAGTTGATAATGCCTCTGCTAATAATGTTGCATTAAAGATTTTGATAAAGAGAATAGGGGAGTTGGAAACCCCTAATGTACTTTTGCAGTGAGGGGGGAATTTGCATATGAGGTGTGTTGCTCATATTCTAAATTTAATTGTGAATGATGGCCTTGCTGTAATGAATGATTATATCCAAAGCGTTCGTAATGTTGTTAGGTATGTAAGATCTTCCCCTCAAAGGCTGGACATATTTAAGAAGTGTATTGATAATGTCAAAATTGAGAGTAAAGGGCTTGTGATCATGGATGTTTCCACCAGATGGAATTCGACTTTTTTGATGTTGCGGTTAGCTATAAAGTTCAGAAAAGCATTTGATAGATTGAAAGAGGATGATGGTCACTATGTGAGATATTTTCAAGGTGAATTAAAAAATGGGCCACCTGAGGCAAGTGATTGGGTTTCAGCAGAAGACTTTGTTATTTTCTGAAACCATTTTATGATGTGACTTTGCATGCGTGTTGCTCAAGTTCTCTAACAATCCATACTACTTTTGGTGATTTGCTTAAGATTTATGGTCTGTTGCAAGAAAGTAGTAATGTAGTGCTTTCTGGTATTATAAAACCTATGCAAGACAAGTATGATAAATATTGGGGCAAGATGGAGAATGTGAATCCGTATATGTTAGTAGCAATTGTTCTTGATCCTCGTCATAAATTGGAGAAGCTTGTTGATTATTATGAAGTGTTGTATTGTGAGTTTGACATGAAGGTGGAGCAGCATGAAAAGAAAGTGAAGGATCTGTTGTATGAGTTGTATAGAAGTTATGATAACAAAGGAGTCACAGAGTTAGGAAGTGATGTCTCTGATTCTCAAAGCTTGCAGCCTGATGTTTCTTTTTTGAATATGTGTACATCTGCTTATGAAAGAAAGTTGGCTAAAAATGAACAAAGAAGAAAAGCAAGAAAAGCTGGAATTGTTCAAAATGATGTGGATAAATATCTAGCTGATAGGTGTGAAGGAGAAAATGATAAAAATTTTGACATATTAGATTGGTGGAGAGTGAGTGGAACTGCAAAGTATCCAACTTTGGCTAGAGTAGCGAAATATCTTCTAGTTATTCCAGTTTTAACTATAGCTTCAGAATCTTCCTTCAACACAAGTGGCCGGGTAATTGATCTGTTTTGAAGTTCATTGAGTCCTAGAATGGTGGAGTCTTTGATTTGTACCCAAAATTGGCTCACTAGTACTCATGTTGCATTGCATGAAACTCCAACCATTGAGGATATGGAGCTGTGTGAACAAGTTGAGCGAGGTATGTTTTGGTTTTCTACTCGTATCTAATGAACTGGTTCACTAAATTTGTTTGAAATATATGATGTTAATTAACTCTTTACATTTTGTTCGCATGTAGAGTGGGAAATACTTTCTTCAGTTTCTTGTTCAGCTTCAGCTAGTGATGCTACGAGTGGTAGCATGTTGCCTCCAAAATCTACCATGAGTGCTTTCCAAGCTTGATGTTGCTGACTTGCTGGTATGTCCCTTACATCTATTGAGTTTTGTAAAGCTATATTGTTATGTTAACCATATTTTAGACCTATATATTGTTATGTGAATGAGTGAATCATATTAATTGCATACAATGTTATAGGAAATTATGAACCAGATTTTGCATAATCTTATTAAGTTTATTGTTTGTGAAATCATGTGTCTCATGAAGGTTGTTTTTGCAGGTTTTTGGATTTTTGGTCATGGAGCTTGATGCTGAAGTGTTGATCTATCATCTATATGTTTTTGCTATTCTAGTTTTCCATCGTTTTTTTGGGAAATGGTTATGTAATATGAGACATTTATATTTTCTACTTTTCTAGACTTGTTTTCTTTATAGAATAACCGAAAAAACCCGATATAAACCAGAGAAAAACCAAACCGAACTAAACTAAACACAATTGGTTTATGAAAAAATAAGTGAAAAACCAAACTGAATCAAACTAAAAAAATAGATCGGTTTGGTGTTCAGTGTCACTTATTAACCGCACTATTCAAACCGATTAACAACCCTAGTTCGGACCAAGTCGAGATCGGATTGCGTGTAGTCCTCTAGACGCCTATTTCGCGGGATTGGATGTGCGTAGGGGATTGTGAACAGTCAGTCTTCCGGTAATGCGAACTTGGACTTATTTGAGAGGTGGACCAGTAAGTTTTAGGATAGTTAGTATTCGACCCGGTTATTGTATGCAGTTTGCTTTATGTTTATCATGTTTTAGTAGTGAATTTGCATGTTGATTTTGTTAGATTTCCACATGTACGTTTCTTTGTCATTTCTGTTGTTGTATCGTTTTTCGCATTGAGTTTTTATTCGTTCGTTCTTTTTGTGGGGTCTTGCCGTGTGCCATGCACGCTAACATACACCTATTTTCTCTGGTGTTTGTCAGACTTAGAAGAAGGATGGGTCTAGCTTGGAGATGTGCCAGAGCCAGGATATTCTCAGCAGGAGTGCCTTGTAGATAGAGTTGAAGAATAGACCGAAGTTCAGTTATCTCTTCTTAGTTGATGGTCTTAGTTTACTTTTACAGTATTTCTTTTCTTTCCCGTTGAATGATGTATTTTATATTCCTTCAGTATTTCAGTTGGATATTTGTATAAGGGCATGTTGACCCAAATATTATGTCGGGGATGATATTCATTTGTGATATGTATTATTTTATTATGAGTTGTTTATTATATTCTTGCTATCTGTGATCGGGGACATGTGCCTTCGCATTGTTTATTTCTTGACGCTTAGTGTATTAGGTTAAGGAGAAATGTTTATTTTTATTTAATCTCCTTAATGTAATACATCGCGGGCTTGTTCATGTTATAATTCCCCGAGTATTTTGGGAAACAGGGTGTGACAGGCCCTTGTGCTCTATTGCTTGTTTCAAGTTATTGTGCAGGGATAAAGACAACTTTTATTGCCTATAGTAGCCGAAGGGTGTAAGTGCTCCGGGGGTTGGTGCATATAATTTGCATGTACATGACACGTGTGGCATCGTCGGGTGTAGTCAACTGCATACTTGACCATGGTTGGCCAATAATATCTCATTCTTCTTAGTCGATCGCAGAGTTTGGCACCGGGTTGGTGCGCACTGCAGGTTCCGTCATGCGCTTCTTTAAGAGCCTCATTCGCCTCTTTGGTCAAAAGGCATCGGAGTAGTAAACTGTTGTATGCATGACGATATAGCATCTGGGTCGCCATATTATAATAAAATCTCGATACTCTTCGCCGAACCGAGTCTCTTTCTTTTATGTCTTCTGGTAAAATATCATACAAGACTTAATCAATAATAGGAAAACGCCAGTCTTGGGGTTCAAGTTCGATTATGTTCGTGTGCGCTTCTTTGTCCCCCAAGGTGCACTCTGGTATGAAGAGTTAATGAGTTTTCACGGTGACCAATTATTTTGTTTCGGGAGGCTGTGCCAGAGATACTGCTAATATCACCAGTGCATCTGCATCTGCATTTTAGAGATGTGATCTACTCAATGAAAAACCCTTCAAACGAGTATGCCATCTCGACGGCCACCTTGTGGTATAGAATTAGGCTCTGGTTTCTGACTTCGTACTCTCTACGCATTTGGTTGACTATTAGTTGAGAATCACTAAAAGTTTCGAGATACTCGACCCCCAGATCTTTGGCGAAACTGAGTCCAATGAGCAGTGTCTTATTTCTAACCCTTTTCTTGATGTCGGGTTATCATTAAGAATACTATGTGTAATATTCTCCAAGAACTTCCCGTTGGATACAAGGGAAATAGTTTATACTCATATACCTGTTAGAGTTTCAGAAGAAGCAGTTTATACTCATATACTTTTCAGAGTGATTGTCGTTCTCATTCGGTTTGTTCTGCCATCATGACGCTGCCCTCTACCAAGGCTTTGATTTTGTTTCTAAGAATGAAGCAAGCCTTAGTGGGATAAAGGACCCTCCTATGATACACACAGTATTTTGGGTCTGAACTCTTGTTGGCTTCATCCTAATTTTTAATAGGTGGCAGCTTAATTTTGTTGTTGTTCAGGAGATACTCTAAGATAGGTGGAACCTCATCATCTTGAAAGAGTACCACTGCGTTTGAGGTGACAGTTGTGTTTGATCAATAGAAGCCACATCCTCTGTCGGTTGGCTTCTGTCAGCCTCCTTTCTTTTGAGAAAGCATTTAGCGGAGGTGGTGACTGACTCTCCATCCTTCCACTTCTTATCCGCGCATTCATTTCTGCTCGAGCGATGTTGAGGAAAAGCAATCGAGCCACCCTCAGTGTTATTGAGGGGTGTCTCAGCCTTGATGACTTCATCCATGCTTGGATCACTGTTGTCTGCTCCATTTCGAACGGGTGTGACAAATGTAGTATGACGACTAGACTCAGTCCAATGATTGGATTCAAGTAGTTGAAGCTTTTGAGTCTGCAACTCTCTTTTTTGATGCACGACCAACCCCATCTCGGCTTCAAATTCTTCTTTTTGCTTGGTTAAAGCTTCTTGAACTATTTGGGCTAGCTGGTCAGGAGTGATGGTGAATGCCTCTCTAGTGTTTTTGGAAAGATATGATAACTCATATAGAGTAATCTTCGCTGGGATGTTAGCCAGTTGGATTTTAACATCGAAGCGGTATGGAGTGTTTGAACTTCCCAATTTGTCTCTTCCAATAGGATGGTTGAATCGAGACTGCTTCAGGTTTTGAACCTCTTGGTCCTGGGGCTCTTTATCCTTGTGCTTAGCTGCAGTCTCCTTTCGTTGAGGAGTTCCTTCAGAAGGTTTGGTAGTGGCGGTAACCACCCCCTGCTCAGCTGATTGATCGGACACCTTGGGATAGTTGAACTAATACTCGTTCCCACTTCTACTGACAAAAGCTTCATGCTCATCGTCAAAAAGTAGAAAGGTTGGGATCCCTTCGTCATTTCCCTCCAGAATTGTTGTGGTAGCGCAACAAGATTTCCCTTTATCATTGGATTTGGTTTTCTTCTTGGAAGAAGACCCTGTCCATTGCTCATCTTGAAGTAGATCAGGATGAACCCAAAGGATTTCGCCATTGGAGGTCGTGTGTGGTACTAGGATTTTCTGGCGTTGCCTGTGAGGGTCTTCATTGACAGTCTTCATCTCTACTTTCGTCACGGGTTCTGGATAAAACCACGTGAGGGGAACAGAGCCGAAGCTAATACTAACTATGTTTGCACCCAACTTCTTCTCCTTGGGTTGCTTTGCGGTGATAATCTCAATATCAATCAAGGTTTGAATATTGTCTTTGAGGGCATAACATATTTTAGTAGGATGATGAACTACCCTGTGGAATGCATGTATCGTGGATCGGTAGTCTTCTTGGCACCCTCGTGATCGATGATTGGGGGTAGCTTGATCTTGTTGTTCTCCAATATGTACTTGAAGATATCGGGGACCTCATCTTCCTTAAAGGAGTATTTGTTTGTGGGAAAATTTGCAGTAAAAGAAACGAAGAAAAATTGATTTGTATTCCTTTAATCTCAGTTACAATTGGATTTTCTGATTACAAAAGAGAGGAGAATTAATCTGAATTCTCCCCTTTGTTTAATTATGGGTTCTTCACGGTGGCGATGGAGTGCCTCCCTCGAATGCTCGCGTCGAGTTTGCTCTCCGTTGACGATCCGCACGTCTTGATTCATTGGAACGGTATCTCCTCCTCACGATTTGATGTTGTAGAGAACTCTGAACGAGTTTGAAACTCTATGAAAGAGTTGATTTAACCGAAATCGGTCTATAAGCCAAGGATGAAGAAAGCTCCTGTTGCTGATCTCCAAAGCTCCAGCAATTCCCCCCCAAAGATCTCTTATTTGCTGCCAAAAAGAAGGATGAAAGATCCAGCCCAAAATCCAGGATCCGAACTAAGCTGATTTCTTAGTTATTTATAAAGGATTAAGGGGTGTAACCGCCCCCTTAATTCACTCCTAAGTGAGGCTAATGGGATGTAACTGCCCCTTAAATTACTCCTGAGTGGAGTTGTGATCCCCTCAGATCGTGAGAAACAGTTTTAAAACCGTTCAGCTCGTGTTTGAACGAGTCAAACGCAAATCCTGCATTCTGGAATGAAATCTGCGTTTGAACGAAGTGTTTGCGAGCTGTATTGGGCAGCAAATGGAACTTGTGTTGGCAGCTGTTAAAAGCTGCATTGGCAGCAGTTAGATGCTACGTTTGCGGCCGAACATGAGCTGCATTTGCAGCGATTTGGAAGCTACGTTGGCAGCGTTGGAAGCTGCGTCTGAGCTGCATTTGCAGCCATTTGGAAGCTGCGTTGGCAGCGTTGGAAGCTGCGTCTGAGCTGCGTTTGCAGCGATTTGGAAGCTGCGTTAGCAGTGTTGGAAGCTGCGTCTGAGCTACGTTTGCAGCGATTTGGAAGCTACGTTGGCAGCGTTGGAAGCTGCATCTGAGCTGCGTTCGTGGCTATGAACGCGATACGTCTTGATGCTGGTACATGGGGAGGACTTCTACGTCTTGGTTTGAAGAGACCGTCGATTTGTAGTCTCTTTCTGTCAAAATGTTGCAAAGATCGTCGTTTTGTAATCTTTGCTTTAGCTCTTTGATGTGTGAGAGTCGTCAGATTGTAACTCCCGATGTTGATTGTGGAGGCTGTTGATTAGAGCTTTCATCAGTTGTTGCAAAGGTCATCAGATTGTAACCTTCATCAGTCTACGTGAAAGTCTTCAAATTATAACCTTCTAGAAGTCGTCAGAATGTAACTTCCATCATCGGTGTTTTGATGAGGATCATCTATCTATTATGATTTTTAGACAACCTACAGTATTCCTTCGGGAATTTTAGCTTAGAAGTCTTCTGTTGCCTTTGAGGTTGTTGCTGCCACTAAGGTGATTGCTACTTTGGTGCATGTTGTTGTGGCTGGTGGTGGTGGTTGCCACTAAGGTGATTGCTACTTTGGTGCATGTTGTTGTGGCTGTTGTTGCTGTTGCGGTTGTAGCTGGAAGGTCTGGTTGGCATCCACTACATTTTCTTACGCCTTCCCTTTACCCTAAGAGACGAAGTTTTTTCTAAGGGCATTAGCAGTCAGTTGACCTCTTTCAGCCTTCTTCCTTTTAAGGAAGCGTTCGACTTGCTCCCCGCGCACCTTCAATTCTTTTTAAGTCTTAGATGGTGTTACGCCCATAGCTTCTAGCATGTCTAAGGAAAGATTATTGTGACATGTTTGGAGGATGAATTCCTCCATGACTGGATCTCGACAGTTCATTGCCTTATTTCAGAAATGCTTGACGAAGTTCTCGACTGATTTTCTATCCTTTTGGTTCTCATCAAACAACGTTCCAATTGACACCTCATTATCATTATTGAAGAAGTTGGTGAGAAACATGCTCTCCATATCATCACAGTTGTTGATACTTTCTGGCTTAAGACGATGGTACCAATTAAAGGTAGTTCTGCGTAGGGTGCTGACGAATGACCGGACCATCAATGGTTCATTGCCGGAGATCAAACCTAGGTGAGACTTGAAGTAAATCAAGTGCTGAGTGGGTGAACCTCTTATGTCGAACGGCGTAAAGTTGATTTAGTTAAACTTCGTTGGATATGGAATCGACTCTCATTCTCTCAGATAGGGACATGGGATGCATGTCTTCTTCACCTCTTGAGTAAATATTAAAGCATTGATCTTGCTCTCAAGGTCTTTTATCTTCACATCTTAGCCTGCATCTCCCTTTTGGCGATTTTGGGGAGGACCAATGGGACCACCCCCAGTGTTGATGTTGTTGATGAGGCCACCCCCAGTGTTAGTATTATTGTTAGGGCCACCCTCGGCATCTTTGTCGTCAGGAAGGGTATCAACGTTGATATTCTCCTCCACTTCTGGATCGCTATCTATCTGACGGGTAGTGTTATGACGACTGGATTCACCATGCTGATTTGATAAATCTTGAATTTGTTGGGCATGTAAATCCTTGACCCATTGTACGGTCATTTCCATCTCGATTTTAAAATCTTCCTTCTGTTTAGCGAAGGCCTCTTGAAGGAGTTGAGACATATGCTCAGTAGTGATCATGAATAATTCTTGATTTTGTCCCACACTAGATACTGTATTGTCTGAAGTGATTGTAGAGTTTGTATTTGATGCTTCATCATCTGAGGAATGCCCTCTCCTCAGTCCAGGTCTGATAGTCCTGGACCGCAGCCAAGTGAGACGCTGAGATGCCTCGGGCAAAGGATCAAGACTGGAACACCGGGTTAAATTCCTCTTGTTGGTCATGTTAATAGTGACCTCCAGGAATTCATCAGCTTGACTGGTTGATCTTCTTTTGCGGAGACACCTTGGCTTAGGTTTGGACACTTCAGTGGAGATTCTGTCAAATACCGAGACCCTCCGTGGAGCGGTCTTGGGGTAACTACATTCTGATAATACTATCCTGATTAACTTCTCATAAGGACGGTGAGAGTCTGATCCTGGATTACTTCTCTTTTAAGATTTGTTCATACCCCCAGTCCGATAATACAACTCATCGGTGTTGTGGCTGGAGCAACCTGTCGGCTGTCTACTTGAATTTTTAGGTATAACGCCGTCTTCTATTGGACGTGTTTTCTTCTAAATAGGTAATGCCTTGCTGGTGTTCGCAGGAGTCACATGTCTGGAATCACACCCTCGTGAGGGTGAAACCCTAACGGGCTCCTGATTCTCGACACATACCCTAAAGTGGGTGGTTCCAGGAATCAATTTGTTAGGAGGGCGCGCATGACCCCAATCTGAATAGCTACTTGGGATTTATTCAGCGGACCCAAGCGTTCCTTGACAGGAGTCTTGCCTCGATCTTCATGTAGAGGACTCATGCGATCCTTCAACAGAATTCTAAATTTTGATAGATCCACATTGTCGTAAGGCTTCACCGGAGGTAGAGGAGTGACATGAGCGGGATCAGAAGTTGATGGAGGTTGGGAAGCAGACTTGGAGGTGGAATTAGATGAGAGACACGATTGGTGTCTCTCCCCAAGTGGAGGCGTCTTGGCTATTTTCGGTGTCGTTCTTGGTGTTGTTTTAGCCTTTGGCCCCCAAACTTGTTTGGATTTTGGTGATTCTGTGACCACCTCTTCTTTTTTGTAGCTCTTGTGCCTTTTACATAAGGATCTGTGCTTGTGCAAGAAGTACGCGGTGCTTCTGGATGCATTCTTCGAGAGTAGAACGGGTTCGTTTGACACGAACTCATTTGTTAGTCGGCAGTTGGGAGGAGGAACTCATTGCTTGTCGCGGTGAAGGCTTAGCCATTTGGTGCCTTCTGAATTCTAAATCTGCTTGATAGTGGAGTTTGTCCATCTGCTCGAGAGCTTTGGCGAATTGATAAGCATGACATTGGCGTCGTCTCTGACGAGCCCTCTTCATCAGAATTGGCGTGTTTTCCATAGGCAACTCCTTGGCTAATAGGGAGTTGTTGTGAGCCTCAGATTCGGCTTCCTTGGACGTCGGAGAGGAGTCTTCAATAGCGCTTGGGAGAAGATTGACATCCTAAGTCTTCAGATCTGAAGGCCAATGAACCTTCTTCACAGAAGTGATCTTCCTACGCTTGTAAGGAGAGGAATATCTGGAGGAGGAGGAGGACACGTACTCCTCGAACTTCTACTGTTCAAACACGTATTCGACCTCTTCATCCACAAGGATCTAGATCATCAGTTGTGGCACAATAGTCTCGGCAGCAAGGTTGTTGGATCCCACTGTGATCGCCAGTGTGTTCGCGTTGAAAGTTGGTTTATTCATTACGGGACTCGTTACAACTTTAGTCGTTACAATAAGTTCAAAAAAAGAAATACTTGTTATAAGTCTCCTTACACAATGAAAAAAAATTATAACTTTCTTGAAAACACACACAGAGAGATCGTTTATCGGTCTTCTGCTTGCGTAGGATCTTTTTGGTACTGGGGTTTATCCGTGGACTACCAAATGATCAGATCCGGTTGATTTCATTGCCTCATGAAGGAGATAAGAAATTGAAGTAATTATCTCAGCAACGGTGAGATAAACACTCATCTTGAGATCACAGCAACAGTGCGATCTCAAGGGAAGCGGATGAACGGAGATGAAAGAACTGCAGATCTATCAAACTCTCCTCCTTTATGTTGAAGAACTCGCTAAGAACTTGCCTCTTCCTTACTGAAATTCGTTCTCCTCCACTCTCCAATTCGAAAAGGCTTCATCATATGCTCGGAATTCCTGACCTCATTGATTCGTATGCTATGCCAACTTGCTTCATGCACTCGTTAGCTTCCGTACGATATCAGATAATCCTCCTCGACTTGGATAATAATGTTTATCGTTTTCTCTCTGTCTCGAGCTACGTGTGGGAACCTATATACAATTTTTGACACCTACATTTAAGATCCACTTTTATCAACTTTACGTTCATTAAGTGTAAGTTTTAAAAATTTTAGGGTATATAAGTACTACCAAAAAATTAGAAAGGGTATACATGTGAAAGATATAAAAATTAGAGTATTTGCATTCTTTAATGTTATATATCTATAATAGGCTCATATGCAAATTTATGATCATGGTGTCTTGCCGAGGCTGTAATACACAGAAGATCAACATATAAGAAGCTACACTAACGTATGAAAGGTTAATACACAGAAGGTTAACATATAGACTTCTTTTTAAAGAATGGTTTTAGTTCGCTCAATACTTTCTTGTGAACAATCTCCGGAAGTAAATTTCAAAGCCGACATATATAAGTTAACATCTTTGTCTTTAGATGTTGAATGACCTTATATCTAAACATATGAGTCTCAAAATAAAATTAAGCATTTCTTTGTGTTTAATTTTTGACGAGGTTGAAATATTTTTTAGGAAATTTTAGTATATTACTTGAAATGGCACCAAATAAAGATTGGATGGACCTAGTAGATGATGATAGACTTGATCCAAAATATGAAGAAGGGGTTGATAAGTATTGGATGGACCTAGTAGATGATGATAGACTTGATCCAAAATATGAAGAAGGGGTTGATAAGTTTTTAGACTATGCATATGATGATAGACTTGATCCAAAATATGAAGAAGGGGTTGATAAGTTTTTAGACTATGCATATGAGAAGCCGTTGGATAGTTTCAATCAAGAGAATGTCAACTTTGAAATTTGATGTCCATGTGTTAAATGCAGTAATGTGAAGTCTAGTAATCGTGAGTCAGTAAAGACTCACTTGATCGTTCATGGAATTATTATTACGCATATTTGCTAGCCAAGCATCACAAGTTTTTTATGTTGAGAATATTGCCAATGAAGGTTAGCATGTAGTTCTTAAAGCACAACCCCGTAATTGCTATAATATGCCACCAGATACATATGATTATGAGATAACAGATGATGGTGTTGAAGCTTATTTGTAAGGTGAATCATTTGATGCTCAGGCTATTGCACCAAATTCATCGGTAGATGATGATATCAGTTTGCGAAGGAGCGATATTGATCCAATTATTATAAATTCGACCTCAACGTCAAAAAAGAGGAAAAAGAGTCATGCAGAGAATCGGAAAGCTTTCATCAAAGAATAGGACTCAAATGATATTGTGTTATTGAGATAATTATTAAGTTGAATCTTACTATAACTATTCATTGCTTAAGACATGTAATGTTTCTTTTTTTTTCTATTTCGAATGTGGCTTTGACATTGCAGCAAGTGCTTATACATTAGTGAACTATGTATTTATTATTATGCTTGTCCTTTGTGATTTAGTTTTCTTTTATTCATTTCTTTTTTGACATTTGTTTCATACATAGTGTATAATACTTAAATTTCTTTTCATAGCAGGAAAATAAAAACTCAAGAAGTCATTTCCAAAAGTAAAAGAGCACAATTTTTAGCACACATGGCATTAGTTACGAAGCGACTTCAAGTACTTGCATGAAATTCATTAAAAATGGAACAACTTTGTACTTGTCTTAACAAGACTTTGAATATTCAAAACCCAATTCAAGATCAAAATATGGCTACAAATTTAGCGTGATTCAGAAAACTTTGAAGAGGAGAATTTTGCATAAAATTGCAGGAGAAGTCCAAATACTAACAACGAAGAGAATGATGATTCTGCAGGTATATGAGACTTAAAATTTATTATTATTTCTTTTTACCTTTCAATTTATTTTTTATGATTAGACTAATAATTGCTCAATTTTTGTAGAATCAAATAATCATCGAGTGCAAAGTGATGATGCAATACTAAATGAATCTTGACAAGAAGGTATATTTTTTATTAATTACAAGAAGGTATATTTTTATCAATTCATTTTTTAACTATATCTTAATTCTAACATATGATATGATGTATGCAGCTGATAATCCTCAAAAGAAGAAAAATCCACCACGTAGTAGTAATAAGTGTTTAAAGTTGAATAATTTGCCACATGGGGGGAAGTTCATTATTATTATTATTATTGCAAAATAGAGCTATTGAACTAGAATTTTCATGATCTTGGTATTATTATTCGTGATAGAAATATTTGCCCAGTAGCTGTTGAGAATTGGGCCAAAATACCACAACAAAATAAAGATCATATGTCGGCATCCATTATGGTATTTTGAAAATTAATTTTTTTTCAATTGTCTTTAATTCTTATAAATTAAATTCTAATTCAATTTTAATGTAGGATAAATTTGATGTCGAGGACATGGATAGTAAACCCTTTAGACAAATTGCATGGGAACTGGTATATATTCAAAACTAATTTTCTATTAATTTAAAACTATATTTTTAGTACGAAGTTGTTCATTTTTATTTAATATTTGAATCTAGGTAACAAGTCATGAAATCAACATGATGTGGCAAAATTGTTTCATGAAACCCGAAAGAGAGCTAATAAAACACTAGATACTGAGAATCAAGATAAATATGTAAGTAGAATATATATTTAAATTTGATAATGATGTATTATATAGTGCTAACATATGAATTTAATTTTTATAGGATGAAATCGTTCAAGTCAAACAAGCAAGCCCTTCTTTTCAGACATTAAGATGATTAAGAAAATTTGGGGGAAGCAATCTCATGGCCACATTACTGTATTTGGTGGGGGGGGACTACTTTGAAAGATTTGAGAGGACCGCTCCCTAGTCGATCTGATTTGAAAGCATGGGTTATAAAAGAAAAGAAAAAAAATCAGATGCTTCAACAACGCTTAGATGAGTATGAACAACAACAAATGATATCTGACTTAGAGTCACAAGTAAAAGTTATGCATGAACTTTTTTAAGGCAACAATCTTCATTGACTCCTCAAACTCGAGAACATGTGGAGGACTAGGTAATTATTATTTGTAAAATCTCTTATGTACTTTTATGATTGACTACTTGTACTAGAGAAATATAATTTTACTTAATAAAATAATATTTGCTTAATTGATATTTCTTAAAAATGTGATTTTTAAATTTTTTAGGCTATCCATGCAAGATTAGGAGAGGGGGTGGCTCGAGTCTTCTTTTTGACCATGATTAAAGATGAAAAGATGTGTCTTTGTGTAACTTTTATTTTAATTTAGTTTAGATAGTTTCACGTATTTTTCTTTGGAATAATTAGGATATTAACTCTTGTTATTAGCATTGAATATTTAAGGATGGTAGAATTTTATTTATTGATGTTATAAATAAAATTGAGTTTTGTTTTCACTTTTATTGATTATTGAGTATTTTTAATATATTTGTCTTGTGAATCTTAGTGTCATGTTGAGAATAATATGAAGGTTTTCTATGATAGTTGCCTATGAATAGAAAATTTATCATTAATATATATTAGAAATTTGTAGTCTATAATGACAGTTTTATAAATCGTATTTTATACATCAATGAACCGCCATTAATTTGTCTTCAATGATGGTGATATCACCCGTTGTTACACAATAACAATAGGAGTAAGAAACCTTAATTACACATCAACGACAATGATAATTATCGTCGTAGATATGACCTTTGTGATACTTTGTGATATCGTCGTAGATATGTTCCGTCGTTATAGACTCTATAACGACGGATAATATAATCTTTGTGATACTTTAGTGAAGAAGGCTTAAACAATGGGTGATGAATGGATTTTTCCCTGTTATTGGCATACAATAACGAAAGTTTTCAGCTCTTTAATGAGGAAAATCCCTACGTTAAAGCCATAATTTCTTGTAGTGTCCTTTAAAAACCAAAAATCAATGAGATTTGTACCACCTTTTAGTTATTTGGTTTGTAAAAAGCGGGGGGAAAGTTAAAAATATCAATTTGAAAATTTTAGGGTGTTGAATGATTAAATCACGTTAATTAGGAAAATTGGAGATAGCAAATTGTCAAAATTGAACTTTAGGTTATCAAAGTTAAAAAAAGGTTTAAACTTTAGGGTATTTAAATGCATGTAAGATGATTTTTACCTAAACCCACTAAATACGTATATTTAATCAAAAATTTTAATATAGTTCGAGTACTTCTACAAGAAAAAAACGGGTATTCTTATTATCGAGTAAAAAAATTATCATTGATCATGAAATGTTAACTCTAATCCACATATTTTAAAGTATGTACTCGAAGATGATCTTCACTTGATTATTCACCCAAAGCGATTAGTAGTCAACTTGCTACCAAGGATTAGATATGGTCGACAATAGGAAGAATACTCACATTATGAAAGGTGGAGAAAGCGATGAAAGTCGTCCATTGTTGGTGAACCAAAATTTGAAAGTTCACATCCTTAGAATGTTTCCTTCAAACAAAAGAAACGAAATTTAATCATCGTGTTGTGAAGAATGAATCAACATATAACATAGCAAACAATCTTCAGAATTTTTTCTTAAGGGGTGCTTTATAAGAAGTTCAACTCTAATCAGAGCTTAGTACTTGGACATTAGTAGAATAAACAAAATTTTCATGTGCCCTTTTACGCTATAAGGTAACACATATAGTTCCCGTTTGAAGCCTTTCTTAAGTATCATACATACCATATATTAATCGAATTACTGCTTTACTTTCTGCCTTAATATTATGATGATGACTAGTTATTATTATTATCCGAGAAAGCAATAGATGTACAATTATATCATAAAAAATATGTCAATAACATACTTCTACAATAATATGCTTTAATTTTTGAAGATATTTGCATGGAAATAATTAAGAAGTACGTAAAGTATAAAAGCAGAGACAATTTCTATTAATTCTAAGCACAATATTTATTTGTTTATCTTAAAAAATCTATTTTTGCTATTTTTAAATGCTAATGTGGTACTTACCTATTGTTCATGTTTCCTAAATTGTTGTCGTCACTCAAGACTCAAAAATAGGCAGAATGTACATGCTTCTAGAAATTAAATAATCTAATATTATCTTTATCGGTTACTTCCTAATAATTTTGTATTGATATCCAAAAGAGAAACAAATGAAGAGTAAGAAGTACAAGTCTCGCTAGTTCAAGAAATATGTAAAAAAAACTACTCTTGCTACTTTGAGCTCCATCATTTTAAAAGTTATTTCTTTAATCTATTTTCTATTTTTAATGTTTCTATCAATCGAATGTAGGTGTGTCCAAAAAGCCCACCGATCCGGACCCGACCAGGCCGGGCCGGAACCCGGCCTGGCTCGGGGTTGGCCCGGAAACCCAGGCCAAAACCGGGTTCAGGGCCGGGCCCGGGCCGCCTCGACGGCGCCCGGCCCCGGCTCGGCCCGAAATAGTAAAAATTTTATATGTATATATAATATATGTATGAGATTAATGAGTATCATTGTCATATGAGGAGATTTCCTCCTTGACGCCTATGTGACACAATCCTCACCATCCTCATAAAGTAGGAGAGAGTGTGAGTTGGTGGGGATTTGTGCCTACTTTATTAGGATGGTGGGGATTGTGCCACATAGGAGACAATGAGAGAAATCCTCTCCTATGACAAGAATACCCATTAATCTCTATATGTATATATATAATATATGTATATATATAATATGAGAAAAATGAGTATGCTTGGTACCAAACACAAAAAGTTATGCTTGGTAGTGAGGTGATATAATCCCCTCCACTCATTCAAATAGTTGTATATTCCCATGTAATGGGGTACTCTCAACTCACTGGTGTGAATATGTGTCCGCTCATTTTCCTTGATATGAGTGGGGAGGGAATTGTGCTACCATTTACTACCAAGCCCCACAAAATGTTTGCCTTGGGGTACCAAATACCCCAAAGTATTCCTCATATCAAATTATAGTGTATTGAATTTAATATCTATATAGTATATATTATAGTACCTATAGATAAGTAAATACACAATATACTATATATATAATAATTGTTGGGTGTGTTGTGGTGTTGTTGGTGTGTGTTGGTTTGTGTGGGTGGTGTTTGGCTGTTTGGTTGTTGTTGCCGTGCGTGTCGCCGGCGCGCGCCTGAAAAAAAAAAGCGTAAAAGGCGTGTGTGCGCGGCACATGTTGTAAAAAAAAAAAACTGGAACACCATATATTACACAACCACACACATACGACATATAACCACACACAACACACACAATACATACGACATACAATAATACATACATAATATATTATACTTAGTAGTAGATATAATAATAGTAATGTATTAGCATATATATTACTAGAATATATAATATACTATGATAATAGTAGCCACACCATACTACGTACCATCACACATACATACGATTACATAGCCAATAGTTATATATAATATATATACTATTATATTCATATTATATATAATATTAACACACAGCTACACTCATACGTACACTACATAACCATAGTCATACATAGGTATGATAATATAGTAATAATATAAAGCACTATTATAGTTATAGATAGTATAATAGTACGTATACTAATTCAGTATATACGTAAAATGATATATTACGTATATTTATAGATTAGTATTATAGTATATACTATATATAATATATATAAAAATTATAGGTATTAATATAATATATGGTGGGGGCCACACGACAACTTCTGAAACATAAATTAACCTACAATACATTAAACATTGGAATAGTGAATTCTTGATATCGGACCCCTTCGTTAAAACGACAGAACTTTAAGAATGCCATTAATTTGCAATCCAGTAGCCGAACCATTGGAGGCCCATCCTCCATTCAAGCGAAAGTACACTTTCTTCATTCTTAATTGTGCCTTAACACCGACTTTTTATTAGGTGATATTCTCAACCGGGCCCCCGGGTCTCATAATCTAAGAAATTCTGGCTTAGTAAGCCTGGGGCCTTTCCTTTAAAGGTTCCTATTGGTCAACAATCCCGGCCCAAAAATGTCAACAGGGTTCTTCGTGGCCATCGGGGTAACGGGAACTGACTCCTTCCTTCAACTCAGACTGACAACGTATGAATATTAGTTTCCCACTTGTTATTCCAGGCTTCCCAAAGAAATTGCCCTTTTTTAAAATGCTTAAACATCTTTGCCCTTACATTTCTGAATTCAAGAAGGCCTTTGGGGATATATTGTTCGTGCCGCAATCTTTGGCAACCTTCTCAATTCATAGGATTATCCATTTGTTTTAAGATTTTCCAGAGTCATTATGAAGTACTCACGCCTCAGAAGTACTTCTTTCTGTATTATTTCTTCTAGTTTTCTTTTACCTAGTATCCAAGGGCCATATTCGTGTTCCACGACCATCCACAATATATTTTTTCTCTTAGAACGGGCCCATATGCAGAAACGGGGTCAAATCACAAAATACATAGGACAATTCCCAGATCCATGGGAATATCGTCAACTTATCGCAAAAGAAGTTGCATGTAAACAACCGCATCGCCATCTATCAAGCTGTGGCCTTCGTACCCATCACTGTGGCACGAAATAGGTACTCGGACAATTACCCCAAGCGAAGTTATAACTTATTATGGGTTCTATGGCAATAATACTGCAACCTTCCAATGCCTATACTAGTTCTTCCCAACCGATTTATAGAAACCAAGGTAGAAACGTCCTTTCTTGAAAGAGGTCCCAGGCACAAATTTCTTTCATAGATACCACAACGTGTTTCCAGTGTAGGGGATTCCTGATATACAGATACTCATCGAGGGCCCTGTTAATCAGTCCAATAAATAAGCTATCAAACTCTGTCCTTTCATTTGGTATTTTCTAAACCTACAGACAAGTGGGCAGTGTTATTCTCACTGCATTCAGCGTATTTAGTTCCCCCAATTCTCTTCTCAGGAACGTACTAAAATTTCCTGCGAACTAGATGCATTCTCTACTCAGCTTGAGCGCATCGTCATGCATCTCATCAGCTATTACCAGAATGTAATTTCCATGCCCCTCTTTATTTGCATCAACAAATTAAAGGGCTTTTTATCTCAACGCTCTTTTGCCTTTAAGCTAATGTCGAAGTATAATTATAGTATCGTGCAAGGTATCTCCTGCTAATTTCTCTACTGGCATCTCATTCTCTTCAAGTGAACACACATGCATTCCCTTTGTTTCTTCTCTAGATAACATAGACAGCATATCCGCAGCGGTTTGGTTTTTCACACCCCATGCTGATTGTATTCCTTCTGCCCGTTCAAACTGCCATAGGACCCCGACTACCAGTAAGAAGGGCCTCAGGGATATTTTCGTCCTGCGAATGCAAGCATTCCGTCGTGTATAGATGGCTTAAATAAAAAGGCCTTGAGATGGCTCTGAGAATTATCGTTCTCTCTATG
>NC_033803.1:21724951-21765270 GCF_001876935.1 Asparagus officinalis
TATTTTTAATTTTGTTTTTATCTATAAAATCTATAATTGTTTTATATCATTTTATTATTGTAATTTCTATAATTTTTTATATTTGTAAATTAAATAATTACAAATGATTAATAATATAATTTTTTTATCAAAAATATGTTTATTTCTTGCTTTATTTTTTTGAAAAAAATTAAAAAAATTAAAAAAAAAACTGGGCCGGCACGGAGCCCTGCTCGAGCCTACCGGGCCCGGTTCTGGGCTTCGGTTTTGCCCGGCCCAGGCCTAATTTTTTGGGTCGGGCCGGGCCGGGCTGACCCGGATGGACAACCCTACCTCCACCTTTATCTCACATAGCAGCTGTCCATCCTGACCACCAGAGCTTGCACTAGTGAGCGAAATCTAAACCCTAGATGAAAATGATTTGATTAAAAGTGCAAGTCCATCTCCATCGCCTCTATCATCTCCCTCTTGCATAGTACTGTGAAGACTCATATTTTTTAGCATACTTTCTAATCTGGTTTTGATGATTAACAAATAATTTCTAATCTTGTTTTCTAGCTTTTGTGTTTTTCCTCCAACATGTATTCAGGTTGGTGGTTGGATGATTTTGCGCTTTAACGATGATATTTTGGAGAAAATGGATATTTGGAATGAAGCCATCGCAATCAAGTCAAAGACCACTATCGTGCTTGATGCAGGAGATCAAGTCTTGGACGAGCCGAGAAGAAAATCAGTCCAGTCGAGTCGAGCAGACGACTCGAGATGACAGGATGAGACGACAGGACAAGACGACAGGCGACAGGATGAGTCGACACATCTCAGTCGACACGAAAGGTGGGACTACTCGACATACTTAGTCGACTCATGTCCAGTCGACACGAAAGGCGGTATTACTCGTGTCGACTCAGACTTCAGATTAGGAAAGATTCATTTTGGTTATTTCCTTTTTTATTAGGAAAGAGTTCTTTTTGGTTATTTCCTTTTTGATTAGGAAAGAGTTCTTTTGATTATTTCCTTTTAGGTTAGGAAAGAGTTCTTTTGGTTATTTCCTTTTAGATTAGGAAAGAGTTCCTTTTTTGTTATTTTCTTTTAGATTCAGACTTTTTTTTAATTAGAGTTAGGATAGCTTTAGTTGGCTATAAATAATAGTTCCTTTTATAAATCAAGTAATTAACTTTTAATTATTCAATCAAGAGAAATTTTCTCATTGTTTTCATTATCAAGTTTGAGAAACTTCGAGCTTGTGGATTCAAGCTCGTGTAATACCTGCTATTGTCAGGACTTGTCGGCATCGGAACGATATCAGATCAGTCTTCCTGTTTCTACGTCTGCGTCAAGTGGTATCAGAGCTTTGGCTTCAACATCCTCAACAATGGTAGGTGACGGCGAGAAGGAACTTTCTCTACAAGATCTTTCTGTGAGGATGGATTCTATGGATGAAAGATTTGGCATGTTGGAGGTGTCTCTTCAGAACCTTCAACAAGCCGTTGAAGGACTTACCCTTCACCTCAACAATGAGAATAATTTCGCCGACAATCTTCACCTAAGTAAACCCAGAGTTAGGCTACCCCAACATCCACCCTCGTACAATCTCTAACCCCTTCTAGTTCATCCCCCATCATATTAACCACGTCCAAACCAAACCCCTCCATATCAACCCCCTCCGCATCAGCCTCCTTCATATCAACCCCCTCCGTATCAACCTCCTCCATATCAACCCCCTCCATACCATAAACGACATCCCAAACCAACCCCCTCCACATGATGAATCCAATAATGAAGGAGCAGACTATGGTGCCTAATTTGAGGGACCATGGTACGACAACGTCTTGAGTGAAGAAGAAGGAGAACGACCTTATGAAAGAGGTCGAGGCAGAGGCTTCAACCCTCGTCGAAATTATCACTGACAGGACGGACATCACTATGACCAAGAGCACCGGATGAAGGTAGAACTCCCCTCCTTTGGAGGAAATCTGGACATGTAGGCTTTCTTGGATTGGCTATACAAAGTGGAGAAGTTCTTTGAGATGGCTAATGTACCTGAAGCAAATCAAGTAAAGTTTGTGGCATATCATCTCAAAGGAGGAGCCGCGACATGGTAGGATCAGACCCAAAACACTAGGAGGTGGCAAGGCAAGCAACTAGTTTGGGTTTGGCGACGCATGAAGTAGTTGCTACAGGCAAGATTTCTACCACCTGACTGTCAACAAATCTTCTACAATCAGTTCGAGCAATGCCGTCAAGGAATCCAAATAGTAAGCGCCTATACTAAAGAGTTCTTCCGTCTTACTTCTCGTTACGATTTGTCAATGAGTGAGGAACAACTCGCAGCCAAGTATATCGGTGGTTTAAAGTACTCAATTCAAGAGAAGGTGGCCATCCACAATGTATACTCCGTGGACGAAGCCCACAATATGGCTTTAAAGATGAAAAGATTGGCCTCCAAGATACCACCTTTCAGGCGAACCGATCAGGAAAGTTCGGCCAAGAAGGCAAGAGGTGAGTCGGTAGGGCCAAGGACGACTAATCGGTCTAATCCTCCACGATCAGCCGAGTGGTCGACAAATCAACCACCACCCCAGATGACTCAATCAAATCAGTATGCCAAGCTGACTGTAGGAAAGTGTTTCGATGTCTCCAACCAGGACATAAGTTCAATGAGTGCCCGCAGTGATGGAAGGTTGATCTAGTAGATTATGAAGAGGCGGAAGACAGAAACACTACATCTGACGAAGATTATGAGGAAGAGGTTGCCAAGATTGAGGGCGACAATGTGTCGTGTGTTGTTCAACGACTCTTATGCGCCCAAAAGAGTCTAGATTCATCACAACGACATCAAATATTCTTTTTTAGGTATTCAGTCAATAACAAGGTGTGCACCCTCATCATTGACAATGGAAGTTGTGAAAATATAGTGTCAAAGACCTCGGTGGACCACGTGAAACTGCTAACTGAAGCAAAACCCTTATACCATCAACTGGATCAAGAAGGGTCCCTCCGTGAAAGTGACCAAAGTATGTTGTGTACCACTATCACTAGGCAAGACTTATAGTGATTCTATTGCTTGTGATGTTGTAGATATGGACGCGTGCCTTGTCTTATTGGGGTGATCGTAGCAGTATGATGTCGATGCTAAGCATGGCGGCAAGAAGAACGAATACTCTTTTATATGGATGAACAAGAAGATTATTTTACCACCAATTCCACCCTCCCTAAAGAACCCAAAGGATCAAAAATCCAAACGTATTTCTCTTTGCACCAAGGGAGAGTTTTTAGCCGAATTGAAGGAGTTGAAGTAGAGGTTTGCTTTAGCTGTTAAAGAAGAAGTAAAAACTCTTGTTGAGGTTCCAGAGAAGATGAAGGCGCTGCTTAAGGAGTTTAAAGTGTTGGTTCCCGAGGAGCTGCCAGAGGGTCTTCCACCCATAAGAGATATTCAACACCACATTGACTTCATCCCGGGTTCAGTGCTTCCTAATCTCCCTCATTATCACATGAACCCACAGGAGAAGAAAGTTTTGCAGAATACCATTAAGAAAGCTAATGCAAAGTTCAAGGTGCGAGCGGACAAGAAGAGGCGACTCAAGGTCCTCAAGAAGATCCTCAAGAAGATCAATGATAATGCATAAGTAGTGGATCTTCCAGAAGGAATGGCTATGTCAAAGACATTCAACATGGTGGATATTTCTAACTATCATTCTTCAATCAAGTTGTATTCGAGTGATAAGAACCCAGAGACGAGTTCTTCTAAAGAAGGAGGGACTGATGCAGGAGACCAAGTCTTGGACGAGCCAAGAAGAAAAGTAGTCCACTCGAGTTAAGCAGACGACTCGAGACGACAGGACGAGACGACAAGCGACAGGACAAGTCGACATATCCCAGTCGATATGAAAGGCGGGACTACTCGACATACTTAGTCGACTCATGTCCAGTCGACACAAAAGGAGGTATTACTCGTGTCGACTTGAACTTCAGATTAGGAAAGAGTCCTTTTGGTTATTTCCTTTTTGATTAGGAAAAAGTTCTTTTTGGTTATTTCCTTTTTGATTAGGAAAGAGTTCTTTTGGTTATTTCCTTTTAGATTAGGAAAAAGTTCTTTTGGTTATTTTCTTTTAGATTAGGAAAGAGTTTATTTTTGGTTATTTTCTTTTAGATTCAGACTTTCTTTTTTATTAGACTTAGGATAGGTTTAGTTGGCTATAAATAATAGTTCCTTTTGTAAATCAAGTAATTAACTTTCAATTATTTGGCTATAAATAATAGTTCCTTTTGTAAATCAAGTAATTAACTTTCAATTATTCAATCAAGAGAAATTTTCTCATTGTTTTCGTTCTCAAGTTTGAGAAACAAGTAATTAACTTTCAATTATTCAATCAAGAGAAATTTTCTCATTGTTTTCGTTCTCAAGTTTGAGAAATTTTAAGCTTGTGAATTTAAGCTCATGGAATACCTGCTGTTATCAGGGCTCGTCGGCATCGGAACGATATCCGTTCGGTCTTCCCGTTTCTACATCTGCGTCAGTGCTTCATCCAGCAACCAAGATCGAGCTTCATGAAGATCATTAACTTGGTATAGTGTTTTAAGTTTAGTTTGACGCTCTAGGGTTCACACAAGGCTGCAGTCTAAGGTGAATCCTAGAATGTCAAACCTGCCATGCACCAACACCGTACAACAACATGTTTCACCATCACAGTTACTATCTCTCTAGAAGAATCAACAAACAGGTGTAGGTAAAAACATTCAAAGAATAGTGAAATAGTACAATGAACAGATTAAACACAAAAGAAATGTATAAAATAACCCTTATCAAGGCCCAATTGAAATAGAATAAAATAACTCTGAATCTGAAATAAAATGTAATATGTCTCAACACAAGAGTCAAATAAAATCTCACTAAGGCACTCAGCCTCTACAAAATTGAATCACAATCTCTAGGGTTTGAAAATAAGCAACTAAATGTGAAGCTCTGAAATAACTACAACTATAAATAACTAGATGGAATCTAAGATACAATCACATCAACCTACGACTCTCCGTGCGCCGGACTCGTTGCCTGAAAGGGGAGAAAAACAACGAGCGTCAAAGGACTAGCGAGATCATCTCCACCGCCCCTAGGAGGAAAGGGTAGGATCATATAAAAAAATACTATTAGTACATATAACTATAAAAATTATTCATATAACTCTAAATAATGATTGGTATTTAGAAACCCACAACATGAGAATTAGTACGTCAAGCGAAATAATTCAAACAAGAAAACCCTCATGTATATACCATGTCTCAAATTGTGGATCGCTAAATACCAATTCTAATCCTATGAATGAAAACAATACATGAAGAAAAATACTTCAAACCTCTACCAAAAAGAACCAATTTCACATCTTGAACTACCCTCGGGTAGTTAGCGCAGTCATAAGAAAATATCATCTAGCTCAAATATCACCATAAGTCATATCATGTATGTCATGTATCCAAAATATACCCCATACTTGGGTAATCTAACATGAGAGCAAACTATAATTGTGTGTATATGTCTTTATTACATAACGATACTTTTGTAAGGTTCTCACATTCACATGTGGATTCAACATCCTTACTCAATCGTTCTAGGTTTTATCTCCCCTATTCTGGATGATGCATCTAGATGATTGTACTGCAGAATAAAGGCGTATCAGCCCAATATGGAAACTCATCAATCATCTTTGAGTATTGGTACAGCCGAGGTCCCATTACGAGATAACGTCCAAATACTCCTAGTATGGTTCCACCGAGGTCTCATTATGGGATAAACGTCCACACCGAAACATCCCCAATAGATAAGTATGCATTATCATGTGTTATACCAACACCTATCAACTCAAACATATATTGTGCATCTCCACCATGCAAAAATATTTATTTAAGAATATAGATCAAGCATTAGTGCACGTATCTCAATGTGCATGCCGATGTTTCATGTTCACAAACACCTCAGGTGTTTAACAGGTCATAAACATCATATTACATCTCAAATAGATCGAGAAAATTCCTCAAAAACATCAAACATGAGTCGAAACATGCACAATGCAGGTTCGTGTTTGTGTGTGTTTCATGATTATAACTTATTTAACTCATTATAAAACTTGTATAGATCATTGCAAATACTAAATTAATATCTCTGAAGATTATTCAACACATGAAACAAGAATCGCAACATTAAATATTAAATGTAAACCCTAAACATGCATGAAAACATCAAAACATCGATAGAATCATTAAAACTAAGTTAAACCATGTTGTTTATTTACTTTCAGATCTTAAATAACTTTTGGAAATTCATTCTTAAGCTTTTAAACACAAAAAGCTCTGATCTTTATTCGTATAGTATAAAAGAATTGCTTTTATACTCAAACTAGTCGATTTGGCACAATAAAATCACATAAAAACTCATTAAAAACCTTTAAAAACTTAGGTGTAGGGTTAGCAGAGATGAAACTTGCCTGAAAACTTAGTTGAAAGCCTGAGAGTGCAACACCAAAGCAAATCCCTAAGCTACACGTCAACAAAACCCGCCTACACGTCAAAAATTACTTCACAAAGCTCTTGGAAACTCAAAAATTTGATCTAGGGTTTAGGGGAGGAAAATGTGGCTGCTAGGGTTTCAAAGATCTGATATCATATGTGCAAAAACGTGAAAAATGGGTTTATATACTTCTGTGTGCAACTGGGTGTGACGCCCCTGGGTTCACACGAGGCTGCAGTCCTCGGTGAAACCAAGAATGTCAAACCTGCCATGCACCACACCGTGCAATAACATGTTTCACCATCACAATTAACATCTCTCTAGTAGAGTCAACAACAGGTGTAGGTACAAAAGCAAGTAAAAGATAATGCAAGAGATACTGATGAAATGAAAGAGATCAAAATGATATTTCATCATCCAACATATAGAAATACAAAGTCAATATCTGAAATGAATAAACTGGAGTTCTTATCAAATCTCAAATACAATAAGTCTGAGTAAAGGAAATAAGGCACACAGCCTTTACAACATCTAGAATAAAGTCCTCAAACATCTAAACAAAGTCTACTATGGAGCTCCAAAATAAAACATATCTAAAAATAGTCAGCTGAACACTAAAGCGTGTCGCCTTCAACCTGCGACTCTCCGGGCTCCTGGCTCGTTACCTGAAAGGGGGAGGGACAACGAGCGTCAAAACGCTAGCGAGCAACATCACAACCAACCCCAAGGGAAAGGGCTCGTTGTATACAGAAAATACAATTAATACATAATAATATAAAATCATTTGTCCTAACAACAATGGGTTTTGGTATTTAGGAATTTACAACACGAGCGTAGGTACGTCGAGCGAAATAATCCAAACAAGGAAACCCTCATGTATATACCTTGTATCTCAAATTGTAAATCCCTAAATACTAAACCTGAGGCCTAATACAAGAAACAATAAATAAAACAAATACAAACCCGTCTCTACCGATAAATGAAATCATGACATGGCCACCACACGTGTCATGCAACTCACACGAGTGTTATGTCCGAAAATGATTAAGTGTCCAAAACATAGACTATATAAATTAAACGTCCAACTCATGGACCGAAAGTAACGAGTGTCCAACGCATGGACTGAATATAACCAATGTCCAACGCATGGACTAAATCTAACCAATGTCCAACGCATGGACTGAATATAACCAATGTCCAACGCATGGACTAAATCTCACCAATGTCCAACGTATGGACTGAATATAACCAATGTCCAATGCATGGACTAAATCTAACCAATGTCCAACGTATGGACTGAATATAACCAATGTCCAACGCATGGACTAAATCTCACCAATGTCCAACGTAGACTATAAATGAAGGAAATGAAATTTATCACTTGCATACATGTAAAAATACACCAAATCTAAACCCGCACGCATCCCGATGTACATGTCTAAACTCATGTCAAAAGTCAACCCACATGCACAGATAAATCATTAACGTGATAAACTAGGGTCAGGTTACCGAGGCGACCCCGAAAGACAACTTAAACAGATCAAGAATCTGTAAAACAGCTCATCAGTCGACTGATGTGTCGACTGATGACGTCAGTCGACTCATACGTCGACTGATGGAGCTCAGACAGCACAGCCTCAGCTCGCCAGTCGACTGACCAGTCGATCGAGAAGCTGAGAAAGCAGAATCAGCCCGTCAATCGACTGATCAGTCGACTGATGGCTGAACAATTTGCCCGTCGGTCGACTGATCAGTCGACCGACAGACTGCAGATAATCTGTACAGGTTCTTATATGCCAAAAATTTGATCCAAACTCATCCCCATCAATTCCAAGCATGAATCATACGAATATTAACATGTATGGACTAACTGAAACATAACTTTCACATACATATACATGAATAAAACTCTAAACATAAGTATTTATGTTTTAAAAACACTTTTCAAAACAAAACCCATGTTAAATCTCTTTTAAAACATTTCAGATCTGGATTTTAAATTTACCAAACATTGGTAGGTTATTTATTAAACTGAAAATGCACATCTTCATGTTACATGCAATAAAAATCCAATCTTTGTACTCAAAATACGTTTTAGGCCAAAGAGATCTCAATAAAACCATTTGAAAACGTTTAAAAAGAATGGGACAAGGTTGGGCGAGATGTTACTCGCCTCTGAGGTGATGAAGAGCTCCTGGATCTGAGGGGGAGTGATTCCTTTCGCTGCAAACTGAAGATCCCGACGAAAATCCTCCAATTTTGCCCCAAATTCACCAAGAACTACCCTAGGGTTTGAGAGAGAAGAGAGGGGGCTAGGGTTTCTCTGGTCTGAGGATGATAGGGGATGTTTTCGGGTGAAGAAGGATATATACAAACAGTTAAACCCGACCCAAACCCAAACCAAAACAAAACAGACCCGAAACCTGAAAAACTGGAAATCAGCGTATCGGTCGACTGATGTGTCGACCGACACTGTCAGTCGACTGATGTGTCGACTGAACTGGGAAATACATTCTGACTAGGAACATTCTCTTTGGTATTTTAGCTATAACTTTCTCATACGACCTCAGAATAAGGTGATCTAAGATTTGTTGGAAAGCTCTTGAAGAGACCTACAACTTTGATCTTATACACTTTTCCAGATTCTAAATGAATCAGTATGCAAAACATAGAAACTCTCAACTGGTCAAAATTCTCAGATTCTCACTATTTGCCTATGTGCATGTTTTGTGTATTTACACTCATATATTCACAAATATACATTGAATTGATCTCAAATTAATTCCTATCATACTCAAATATCAAAATACATTATTTTTACTATATAACATATTTATAATTATTTATCACACTATATTCAAATTTTCGGGGTTTTACACTGGGTCTCAAAAGAATCCGTTTTCAAAACAGACTGGGAAAACTAAAAAATCGATCGGCAGTCGACCGGACCTTATGCGGCGGTCGACCGGCCAACAACTTTTCAGTTTGTGTAGGTTTCTTGGCTTGTGCATGTTTCGACTCGATTCTTTCACATGTATGAACTCGTTTACACTTGAAATACTTGGCATCATACTCATACATCATTTAATGATATTTATCATGATAAATATCCATTTATCACAATTAATCACTTATTATTTCAAATTATCACTTATTAACTCAAATTAACGGGGTTTTACATTTAGGTTTATACTTTATGTGGTATGCCTAAAGCTCAAACTATACACGTATACATAAATTATTTTATCACATTAGACATATTTGGGAATATAAAGAGTTTTTTGGATTATTGACTTAATGAGACTGGTTCACATCTTTTCTAAAGTCTATTAATCCATTTTAAAGTATCTCAAAACTTGCTTGAAGAGATTTTATCAAAATCAAGCACTTCACGATTTTATATTTTTTACCGTTTTGTAAAATAGTGAGTTTTCATAGATACAAAATGCTATTTTAGAAATTTCTTCTCTAACATGTTTATTTTCATGTGTACAAACGTTTTCCCAAATTTTACTATTTTTGGAGTTGATTTGCTATTTTAAATCTAATTTAGAAAATTAAGTTTTTAGCAAATCAAGTATCTGATATGTCAGTGATCAGTCGAGCGAAAAATCAGACCAGTCTACCGAAAAGTAGTATTTTCACAACCTGAGTTTTACAGTCTTATCAGTTGACCTATTATCTATATCAGTCGACTGAGCATAGTGCTTTCAGTCGACAGATTTTTCACTTCAGTCGACCGACTGTGTGTTGATTTTTTCCAGACATAGCCAACGACTAGTTTATCAGTCAATCAATTTTTTCAACCAGTCGACTGATCAGTATTTTTTTGCATAACGACTAGTTTTGGCTGGTTTGGTTGAGAGGCTACAAATAGCCCTTAAGACTTAGTTTTTTTACTAAGAGTTTTTACAAGATAGTTTCACCAGTTTGTTTTCAAGTTTAAGGGTGTTTGTTTATGTGAAGAAAGTTTCACAAAGAGAATGATCTCAATTTCAATTTTGAGGTGCTCAACCTCAATCTCTATATCTACATCTCTTTGTTTGGAGAAGTTTTCTAAACTCATTCTCTAGCATAATCTTTATTTTGATTCTAATATATACAAGCAAGATTTACTTGAGTTTTGGTTTCGTTTTACTCATTGTTTTCACACACAACTAATTGAGCTTAAGTATTTCACATGTTGTATATTTTTGTTATGAGTGATTCATTGAGAGAACTTACATTTCATTCTCATTTGTATTAGAGAACAAATCTGTTATTTGCACTTATTGTTGAAACATGTTGTAATATACAACAACACTTAGTGGAGTGGTTGGCGAGAGACCAGAGTTAATTCCAAGAAAAGTGGGGTGGTAGTAAAGCCTAGGGAGAAGTAGTAAATCCAAACACTTGAGAAAGGTAACACGGGTAGTCAAACACTTAGAGGAGTGTGTCTTATAGGATTGACAATCGTGTATATTGTAAAAGTTTTCGGTGAACTTGGAAACCGATTGTGTAGTTATTTTGATATAGTGGAGGATCTCCTCGAGGTGAGGAGTGGAGACGTAGGTCGTGGGTTGACCAAACTCCGTGATCACATCTTTGTGTTTGCGATTGACTTTAGTGTGTTTTTCATCTTGCTCTTATTGTTTATATCGCCTATTGTAATATTATTTTATTGTATATCATTGCTTATGTTTAATTTTGTGTATATCATCATTGCAAGGATAATTCATTATTAGTTTTAATTTGGAATTAATATCGGATTAGATTATCAATTACTCTATTCACCACCCTCTAGAGTACTTATGATGGCCCTTGGTTCACACAATGTTGTAATCCAAGGTGAATCCAAGGATGTTAAACCTACTGTGCATCCACACTGTCAACAACATGTTTCACCAACACATCAATATTTCTCTAGTGGAATCGAATACAAGAAGTATAGGTACAAAGCAGATAGAATAAGATAATAATGCAATGAGCATGATATAAAGAAGAGACATCCAATAATAGACTTAATCATGTTCCAATTGAATAATAGAGAGTGCAACTGATAAACTAAAATAAAAGTGAATTATCTCAGTACATAAGAGTCAACTAAAATAGTACTAAGGCACTCAGCCTTCCAAAATGAAATACAACTCTAAATCCCTAAAGATAAACCATAACTGCTATGGAGCACTAAATAACTAATAATAATAAATAATGATGGAAGCTAAGCTGAAACTCCATCAACCTGCGACTCTTCGTGTGCTTGACTCGTTGTCGGAAAATAGGGGAAACAACGAGCGTCAAAGCGCTAGAAAGAACATCTCCACCGCTCCCAGGGAAGGATGTGGGTGTAGGAAAAATACAAGTTAGTTCATATAAATATATAAGTTATCTATCCTGAACTAAGAGAAAAATTGATATTTAGAAATCCACAACACGGGAATGGGTACGTCAAGCAAAATAATCCAAACAAGAAACCCTCATGTGTATACCTCGTATCTCAAATTGTGAATCGCTAAATACCAACTCCAAATCCTATGAATAAAACAATAAATAAAAGAACAATACATAACCAAGCCTCATTCAAAATAAGTCACGTTAAAATATCTCACACTACCCTTGGGTAGATGGCGCAGTCACTAAAAACACCAACCTATGTCTCCGCTCCCCACTCTTGGGGAGAATCCACTACACAATTGGGTTTTTAAAGTTCACCCAAAAACGTTTACACCTCACAAGTTCGGTTTTCTAGTTCACCGAAAACTCTACAATCACTCATAATGTAATCACACTCTACATTCTCTAAGTGTTGGTCTCTAGCCCGTGTCCTCTTCCTCAAGTGCTCGGATTTATAACCTCTCTTTAGGCTTTACTACTGATGCCACTACTCTTAGAATCAACCCCATCTCTCACCAAACACTCCTCTTGGTGTACAAGTGTATTACAAAGTGATCTCACAATGAAGGTTCAGATACAAATAGTTTATTCTCTATAATAGATGAGAACACAATGAAGCCCAACTCAATGTTACAATCTTACAACCCTAAATATACTATGTATGAAAATACTAAAAGCTCAAATAGGTGTGTGTAACAAAGAGAATAAAAATAAAAGCTAAACTTAATATAAACTCTAGATTAATAAAATGATAATCAAACAATTATATAAATGTAAAGCAAGATTGAGTTTAGAAACACTTCTCTAAGATGACAAGAGAGAGAGAGAGAGAGAGATGAGATGAAGCTCAAACACCAAAGGATGATCTCTTCTTCCTCTTGTGAAAATATCTTCAAAAACAAAACTAGTAAACACACTTAAACAAACTTTAAACACCCTTTAAACTTGTTTAAAAACACTTCTTGATTACCCTTAGAAGTTAGAGGGTATGAGGTATATATATGATCATAAAATAAGCCCCAAAACCAAGAGAAAACCAAGGAAAAAGATAAAAAAATAAAACCAAAAAATCTAGAAAAACTAGCCGTTAGAGGCCGTCAGTCGACTGATACTGTTCATCAGTCGACTGATGAACTAACCGTTACAGGCAGCTCATAGCTCATCGGTCGACTGACGAGCTCATCGGTCGACAAGTAAACTCTTCAGTCGACTGATAGTTTATCAGTCGTAAAAACAAAAACTTTTGCACTTTCCACACGAGTTTATCAGTCGACGGATAAGATCCATCAGTCGACTGATAACAAGTTATCAGCCAAAAATAAATAGTAAACCTGATTTTCAAACCTCTTTAAAAAATAGAAAATAAATTCTAAAAAATGTAAAACTTTGGGGAATGCTTGTAAACATGAAAACCAAAAACCAAAACTTATATATATATATATATATATATATATATGAGGAATATGGGTATACATTGGCCAATGATCGCTTGGTAGTGATGTGGACACATCTTGTCCATACATCACACCTTGAAGTTGGTGAGGCTTCATCTTCAAGGTGTGATGTATGGACAAGATGTGTCCACATCACTACCAGAGATCTTGGTACCAAGTATACCGCATTTTTCTCTCTCTCTCTCTCTCTCTATATATATATAGTATATATATATATATATATATATATATATATAGAGAGAGAGAGAGAGAGAGAGAGAGAGAGAGAGAGAAACCAATACTTGTATGTGTGTTTGTGATTGAACTTAAAGTATCTACACACAAGTATAAAACTAAACTAAATTACCCACGCTTGATTAATCTTCAATGAGCTTGTCTTGGCGGTGGATGAAGCTTGATCTTAAATATGACTTGAAGTGCAAATGGCTTCATACCGACTATTTTCGCCAACCTCCATTTGATATGAACATTATGGCGCAATTCCATCAAACCTCTAATGGGTATGATCGTAAAAGCTCCAGTCCATCCATCCTCCAACACATTATTTGTCTAGAATAAATAAGAAAACACAAATACTAGACAAACAATATTAGTCATAAATTATTTGTTGTCTAGAATAAATAAGAAAACACAAATACTAGACAAACAATATTAGTCATAAATTATTTGTTAAAACATCATCAAAACAAAGAGGTCAACAATCTTTAGTCATAAATTATTTGTTAAAACATCATCAAAACAAAGAGGTCAACAATCTTCCCTTTTTTGATGATGATAAATAATTTATCACTATGATATAAAATCAATGAAAAATATAAACTATATACTCACATATTTCTCCCCCTTTGGCAACATCAAAAATTAGGATATAAAAGAAATAGGAAAGTGAAAGCTCCCTCTACCTATAAGCATGGTGAGTATAGTAATAAATAATAGAGAACAGCTCCCCCTATCAAAAAGCCTTAATGAAATATATGCAATGATGACCAAGGCAAACATATGTTAGCAAGCATAGATGAAAAATATGCTAATCATAACTCACTTACAACAAGACCATGAGAACACATATAAATATATCAATATGAAAAAGTGTGTCTCAATACACAAACATAAAAACAATGTATAAATGGATTTATGAAATCAAAAGAATGAAAAACATGAGAATCATGAAAAAAATATTTTCAAATGAAAACGAAAATGAGAATCATAAAAACCATGTCAATCATAAAGGTCCAAACGAAAAAGAAATCACTCATATGAATTCATAAATCAAATAAAATCCCATAAAAACAAACCAATATCAATTTTCAAATAAAAAGGCAAGAGAGGCAACTGTATCAAGCTCTTTAGCTTGTTTCAACCCATATAAAGATTTTAGCACCCGGTAACATGATTTGGGAAATAAATATCCAATAAATCCGTACGCTTGCTTAAACACAAACCTCTCATATGAAATTTTAAAACAATGTATATATATATATATATATATATCCAAAAATGATGATTGATCAATAAAGGAAATTTTCTTTGTAAAACTTGATCAAACCACATGAAAGATACATTATAAGGCACAGAAGATGATCCACAAGAACAAACACATAAATATCATCATAGGAGTGTTTTATAATGAATTCAAAAGTACACGTCAAAGCAAATTCTTCATAGTTCAAATTAAGATTACAAAACATACAAGAATCATAAACTATAGATTTAAGATACAAAAAAACAATTCACATTTACTTTTCAAACCATGTAAATGTATATATATATATATATATATATATATATATATATACCTAAAATCTAAAAACACAACATAAACACAATTAATTTTGTTTTGGCACCCAAGAACTTTTGGTGCCGGAAAACTTAGGGACATGACCCGTACCATTAAATCTCAAAGCCCTAGGGTTATGATCCTTTTTGGGCACATGTGGTGCACTAACACATTCAAAATAATAGTTATGCAAACGACCCTTCTGGATATAATAGGTGTAATGAAAAGGACGAAATGGTTTGTGTTGACCAAGTGAGCGTGCACATGAAACATTTGCAAACAATGATGGTCTTTTAAAATTATTTTGTAAATGTGAAACTCATTTTAAATCAAAACAAAATTTGGCCAAATGACCAAATCTACCACAAAAATCATATTTGTACACATATGCATGTTATGATAAGCAATTGTTGTATGTGCATGTGCATGTGATGAAGATGAAGCCTTATGAAATGCACATGGAGTATTTGTCTTAGTGGATTCTTATGCATCATAGCAAAATTTAGCAATGTGGCCTTTATGCCTGCAAATTGAGCATTTGTAAACTTTGCTATACAATTGTGCATGAGTAGGTGATTTACAAGTTGTAGCACTAGATTTAGCACACTTGTTCATAAGTTTTTTATGATTATCAATACATGTATTAAGAGTTGAATCTAAAGATGAAATACGATTTTTAACAATATTCAACTCGTCATTAGGAATAACATCATTGATAATAGAAGTAGAGCAAACATACTTATTCATAAAAGTATTCAAAATTATTTTTTCTAGCCACTACTTCTAACAAGAAGTAGAGCAAACATACTTATTCATAAAAGTATTCAAAATTATTTTTTCTAGCCACTACTTCTAACATGGCATTATTTTTGTCATGAGTCAAGCTAGTAATAGATGATATTAATTTTTTATTTTCTAAATTTAACATAACATTATTTTCTTTAAGCATAGTATTTTTTTCAATGATATCAAATTTGGACACTAGCTTCTCATGATCGGATTTTAAGCTAACATGCTTGCTTTTTTAATCTATAAAATTATTATGCAACTTAGTGTAGGCATGCATTAATCTATCATTTGTACAAGTGAGTTCATTAATGGATAATTCACTATCGAATTCCGAATCGCTTACCACACTAGGGCTATCTCCTAGTGGCCGTGTACAAGATGATGATGCTCCAATAGAACTTGAAGAGAAAGCCACCAAAGCTCGTCGAATCTCCTCCAAGTTCCCTTGATGCACTTCTAAGTATTTTCACAATGTAGAAGCGCTATCAAAAGAATAAAGCTTGTAAGACATAGATGAATCAAATACATTTAGTAAAAATTCTAACACAAGTTTGTTCATAGTAAACATCTTCTTATCATTTTTACTCCACTTGAATTTCTTCAAAGTGGTCACAACATAAGCATGATCAATAACTTCCCATAAATAGATATTTTTAGATTTAACAAATAACTTAAATCTAAAACATCATTGAGCATAGGGAAAAGCATTGAATTTAGGAGCAACACTTAGATCATAGCCTAAACAAGATGCATCATTCATATCCATGATATATGTATATGCAAGCAAGATGCAAATAATCTCAAAACTAGATTAGCAAAAGTCAAAAGCGAGGATCTTTAACTCAAGGGGGTTAAACCTCAAATTAAAGAGCACCAAGCTCTGATACCAATTGAAAACACCCTAGAGGAGGGTGGGGGGGGGGGGGGGTTGAAAAGGGTTTATGCTAATCTAATTTGATATTAATGCCTATTAAAACTTATTAATACCTATATCCTAGCAAGAATGATATAAAACAATTATATGCAAGGATATACAATATGAACAACGGCGAAATAACATGAACCAATGGCGATATGAAATATAACAAGGCACAAAAGAAATACGCCAAGGCAAGCACAAACACACGATATGATCACGGAGTTCAGTCCTTCCGACCTACGTCTCCGCTCCCCACTCCCGGGGAGAATCAGCTACACAATTGGGTTTTCAACGTTCACCTAAAAATGTTTACACCTCACAAGTTTGGTTTTCTAGCTCACTGAAAACTCTGCAATCACTCACAATGTAATCTCACTCTACACCCTATAAGTGTTGGTCTCTAGCCCGTGTCATCTTCCTCAAGTGCTCGGATTTATATCATCTCTCTAGGCTTTACTACCAACGCTACTCCTCTTGGAATCGACCACATCTCTCACCACACACTCCTCTCTGTGTACAAGTGTATTACAAAGTGATCTCACAACGAAGGCTCAGATAGAAATAGTTTGTTCTTTATAATCGATGAGAACACAATGAAGCCCAACTCAATGTTACAATCTCATAACCTTAAATATACTATGTATGAAAATACTAAAAGCTCAAGTGGGTGTGTGTAACAAAGAGAATAAAAATCAAAACTAAACTCAATATAAACTCTAGCTTAATAAAATGATAATCAAACAATTATATAAATGCAAAGCTAGACTGAGTTTAGAAATACTTCTCTAAGATGACAAGAGAGAGAGAGAGAGAGAGAGAGAGAGAGAGAGAGTGATGAGATGAAGCTCAAACACCAAAGGATGATCTCTTCTTCCTCTTGTGAAAGTATCTTCACAAACAAAACTAGTAAACATACTTAAAAAAACTTTAAATACTCTTTAAACTTATTTAAAAACTCTTCTTGATTACCCTTAAAAGTTAGAGGGTATGGGGTATATATAGGATCATAAAACAAGCGCCAAAACGAAGAGAAAACCAAGGAAAAAGATAAAAAACAGAAACCTAAAAATCTGGAAAAACTAGTTGTTAGAGGCCGTCAGTGGACTGATACAGTTCATCACTCGACTGATGAGCTGACCGTTACAGGCAGCTCACAGCTCATCGGTCGACTGACGAGCTCATCAATCGACTGATGACTTCATCAATCGCCTGGTAAACTCATTAGTCGATTGATAGTTTATCAATCGTAAAAACAAAAACTTTAATACTTTCCAGACGAGTTCATCAGTCGACTTATAAGATCCATCAGTCGACTGATAACAATTTATCAGTCAGAAACAAATAGTAAAGCTGATTTTCTTTAAAAAATAGCAAATAAATTCCAAAAAATATAAAACTTTGGAAAATGCTGGTAAACATGATAATGAACCTGTTACAAAAAGAAATTTTTGGAATTGCACTTCCTAATAGTAAAAACTCATGATTTTTTAAAACCAGTCCAAAACATAAAAACTAAACATACATGTTTTTGACATTTTGACGTAAACAATATTTTAAAACCTTATAAAATGATTTTATAGACTTAATAAAAGATATAAACTATTATTGTTAAGTCTATAAACCAATTACTCAATATTTTTATATGGCTTCATATCGAGTATTTCCGCCAACCTCTATATGATATGATCGTTATGGCATAATTTTTTATCTAGAATAAATAAGAAAACACAAATACTAGACAAACAATATTAGTCATAAATTATTTGTTAAAACATCATCAAAACAAAGAGGTCAACAATCTTCCCTTTTTTGATGATGACAAATAATTTATCACTATGATATAAAATCAATGAAAAATATATACTATATACTCACATATTTCTCCCACTTTGGCAACATCAAAAATTAGGATATAAAAGAAATAGGAAAGTGAAAGCTCCCCTACCTATAAGCATGGTGAGTATAATAATAAATAATAGAGAACAGCTCCCCCTATCAAAAAGCCTTAATAAAATATATGCAATGATGACCAAGGTAAACATATGTTAGCAAGCATAGATGAAAAATATACTAATCATAACTCACATACAACAAGACCATGAGAACACATATAAATATATCAATATTAAAAAGTATGTCTCAATACACAAACATAAAAACAATGTATAAATGGATTTATGAAATCAAAAGAATGAAAAACATGAGAATCATGAAAAAAATATTTTCAATTGAAAACAAAAATGAGAATCATAAAAACCATGTCAATCATAAAGGTCCAAATGAAAAAGAAATCACTCATATGAATTCATAAATCAAATAAAATCCCATAAAAACAAACCAATATCAATTTTCAAATAAAAAGGCAAGAGAGGCAACTGTATCAAGCTTTTTAGCTTGTTTCAACCCATATAAAGATTTTAGCACCCGGTAACATGATTTGGGAAATAAATATCCAATAAATCCGTACGCTTGCTTAAACACAAACCTCTCATATGAAATTTTAAAACAATGTATATATATATATATATATATATATCCAAAAATGATGATTGATCAATAAAGGAAATTTTCTTTGTAAAACTTGATCAAACCACATGAAAGATACATTATAAGGCACAGAAGATGATCCACAAGAACAAACACATAAATATCATCATAGGAGTGTTTTATAATGAATTCAAAAGTACACGTCAAAGCAAATTCTTCATAGTTCAAATTAAGATTACAAAACATACAAGAATCATAAACTATAGATTTAAGATACAAAAAAACAATTCACATTTACTACAAAAATAATTCATTTTTACTTTTTCAAACAATGTAAATGTATATATATATATATATATATATATGTTTGAAAACAAATAAAATTCTAAAATCTAAAAACACAACATAAACACAATTAATTTTGTTTTGGCACCCAAGAACTTTTGGTGCCGAAAAACTTAGGGACATGACCCCTACCATTAAAGCTCAAAGCCCTAGGGTTATGATCTCTTTTGGGAACATGTGGTGCACTAACACATTCAAAATAATAGTTATGCAAACGACCCTTCTGAATATAATAGGTGCAATGAAAAGGACGAAATGGTTTGTGTTGACCAAGTGAGCGTGCACATGAAACATTTGCAAACAATGATGTTCTTTTAAAATTATTTTGTAAATGTGAAACTCATTTTAAATCAAAACAAAATTTTGCCAAATGACCAAATTTACCCCAAAAAACATATTTGTACACACGGGCATGTTTATGATAAGAAATTGCTGTATGTGCATGTGTATGTGATGAAGATGAAGCCTTATGAAATACACATGGAGTATTTGTCTTAGTGGATTTTTATGCATCATAGCAAAATTTAGCAATGTGGCCTTTATGCCTACAAATTGAGCATTTGTAAACTTTGCTATACAATTGTGCATGAGTAGGTGATTTAGAAGTTGTAGCACTAGATTTAGCACACTTGTTCATAAGTTTTTTATGATTATCAATGCATGTATTAATAGTTGAATCTAAAGATGAGATACAATTTTTAACAATATTCAACTCGTCATTAGGAATAACATCATTGATAATAGAAGTAGAGCAAACGTACTTATTCATAAAAGTATTCAAAATTACTTTTTCTAGCCATTACTTCTAACATGGCATTATTTTTGTCATGAGTCAAGCTAGTAATAGATGATATTAATTTTTTATTTTCTAAATTTAACATATCATTATTTTCTTTAAGCATAGTATTTTTTAATGATATCAAATTTGGACACTAGCTTCTCATGATCGAATTTTAAGCTAATATGCTTGCTTTTTAAATCTATAAAATTATTATGCAACTTAGTGTAGGCATACATTAATCTATCATTTGTACAAGCGAGTTCATTAATGGATAATTCACTATTGGATTCTTAATCGCTTACCACACTAGGGTTATCTCCTAGTGGCCGTGTGCAAGATGATGATGCTCCAATAGAACTTGAAGAGAAAGCCACCAAAGCTCATGAAAGATACATTATAAAGCACAGAAGATGATCCACAAGCACAAACACATAAATATCATCATAGGATTTTTTATATATATATATATATATATATATATATATATATGTTTGAAAACAAATAAAATCCTAAAATCTAAAAACACAACATAAACACAATTAATTTTGTTTTGGCACCCAAGAACTTTTGGTGCCGGAAAACTTAGGGACATGACCCCTACCATTAAAGTTCAAAGCCCTAGGGTTATGATCTCTTTTGGGAACATGTGGTGCACTAACACATTCAAAATAATAGTTATGCAAACGACCCTTCTGAATATAATAGGTGCAATGAAAAGGGCGAAATAGTTTGTGTTGACCAAGTGAGCGTGCACATGAAACATTTGCAAACAATGATGGTCTTTTAAAATTATTTTGTAAATGTGAAACTCATTTTAAATCAAGACAAAATTTGGCCAAATGACCAAATCTACCACAAAAATCATATTTGTACACATATGCATGTTATGATAAGCAATTGCTGTATGTGCATGTGTATGTGATGAAGATGAAGCCTTATGAAATGCACATGGAGTATTTATCTTAGTGGATTTTTATGCATCATAGCAAAATTTAGCAATGTGGCCTTTATGCCTGCAAATTGAGCATTTGTAAACTTTGTTATACAATTGTGCATGAGTATGTGATTTAGAAGTTGTAGCACTAGATTTAGCACACTTGTTCATAAGTTTTTTATGATTATCAATGCATGTATTAAGAGTTGAATCTAATGATGAAATACGATTTTTAACAATATTCAACTCGTCATTAGGAATAACATCATTCATAACAGAAGTAGAGCAAACATACTTATTCATAAAAGTATTCAAAATTATTTTTTCTAGCCACTACTTCTAACAAGAAGTAGAGCAAACATACTTATTCATAAAAGTATTCAAAATTATTTTTTCTAGCCACTACTTCTAACATGGCATTATTTTTGTCATGAGTCAAGCTAGTAATAGATGATATTAATTTTTTATTTTCTTTTGTCATGAGTCAAGCTAGTAATAGATGATATTAATTTTTTATTTTCTAAATTTAACATATCATTATATTCTTTAAGCATAGTATTTTTTTCAATGATATCAAATTTGGACACTAGCTTCTCATGATCGGATTTTAAGCTAACATGCTTGCTTTTTAAATCTATAAAATTATTATGCAACTTAGTGTAGGCATTCATTAATCTATCATTTGTACAAGTGAGTTCATTAATGGATAATTCACTATCGAATTCCGAATCGCTTACCACACTAGGGCTATCTCCTAGTGGCCGTGTACAAGATGATGATGCTCCAATAGAACTTGAAGAGAAAGCCACCAAAGCTCGTCGAATCTCCTCTAAGTTCTCTTGATGTGCTTCTAAGAATTTTCACAATGTAGAAGCGCTATCAAAAGAATAAAGCTTGTAAGACATAGATGAATCAAATACATTTAGTAAAAATTCTAACACAAGTTTGTTCATAGTAAACATCTTCTTATCATTTTTACTCCACTTGAATTTCTCCAAAGTGGTCACAACATAAGCATGATCAATAACTTCCCATAAATAGATATTTTTAGATTTAACAAATAACTTAAATCTAAAACATCATTGAGCATAGGGAAAAGCATTGAATTTAGGAGCAACACTTAGATCATAGCCTAAACAAGATGCATCATTCATATCCATGATATATGTATATGCAAGCAAGATGCAAATAATCTCAAAACTAGATTAGCAAAAGTCAAAAGCGAGGATCTTTAACTCAAGGCGGTTAAACCTCAAATTAAAGAAGAGGGGGGGGGGGGGGGGGGTTGAATAGGGTTTATGCTAATCTAATTTGATATTAATGCCTATTAAAACTTATTAATAACTATATCCTAGCAAGAATGATATAAAACAATTATATGCAAGGATATACAATATGAACAACGACGAAATAACATGAACCAATGGCGATATGAAATATAACAAGGCATAAAAGAAATACGCCAAGGCAAGCACAAACACACAATATGATCACGGAGTTCAGTCCTTCCGACCTACGTCTCCGCTCCCCATTCCCGGGGAGAATCAGCTACACAATTGGGTTTTCAACATTCACCTAAAAATGTTTACACCTCACAAGTTTGGTTTTCTAGCTCACTGAAAACTCTGCAATCACTCACAATGTAATCTCACTCTACACCCTATAAGTGTTGGTCTCTAGCCCGTGTCATCTTCCTCAAGTGACTCACAATGTAATCTCACTCTACACCCTATAAGTGTTGGTCTCTAGCCCGTGTCATCTTCCTCAAGTGATCGGATTTATAACATCTCTCTAGGCTTTACTACCGACGCTACTCATCTTGGAATCGACCCCATCTCTCACCACACACTCCTCTCTGTGTACAAGTGTATTACAAAGTGATCTCACAATGAAGGCTCAGATAGAAATAGTTTGTTCTTTATAATCGATGAGAACACAATGAAGCCCAACTCAATGTTACAATCTCATAACCTTAAATATACTATGTATGAAAATACTAAAAGCTCAAGTGGGTGTGTGTAACAAAGAGAATAAAAATCAAAACTAAACTCAATATAAACTCTAGCTTAATAAAATAATAATCAAACAATTATATAAATGCAAAGCTAGACTGAGTTTAGAAACACTTCTCTAAGATGACAAGAGAGAGAGAGAGAGAGAGAGAGAGAGAGAGAGAGAGATGAGATGAAGCTCAAACACCAAAGGATGATCTCTTCTTCCTCTTGTGAAAATATCTTCACAAACAAAACTAGTAAACATACTTAAACAAACTTTAAATACTCTTTAAACTTATTTCAAAACTCTTCTTGATTACCCTTAAAAGTTAGAGGGTATGGGGTATATATAGGATCATAAAACAAGCCCCAAAACGAAGAGAAAACCAAGGAAAAAGACAAAAAACAGAAACCTAAAAATCTGGAAAAACTAGTTGTTAGAGGCCGTCAGTCGACTGATACAGTTCATCACTTGACTGATGAGCTGACCGTTACAGGCAGCTCACAGCTCATCGGTCGACTGACGAGCTCATCAATCGACTGATGACCTCATCAATCGCCTGGTAAACTCACCAGTCGATTGATAGTTTATCAATTGTAAAAACAAAAACTTTAATACTTTCCAGACGAGTTCATCAGTCGACTTATAAGATCCATCAGTCGACTGATAACAAGTTATCAGTCAGAAACAAATAGTAAAATTGATTTTCTTTAAAAAATAGCAAATAAATTCCAAAAAATATAAAACTTTGGAAAATGCTTGTAAACATGATAATGAACCTGTTACAAAAAGAAATTTTTGGAATTGCACTTCCCAATACTAAAAACTCATGATTTTTTAAAACCAGTCCAAAACATAAAAACTAAACATACATGTTTTTGATATTTTGACTTAAACAATATTTTAAAACCTTATAAAATGATTTTATAGACTTAATAAAAGATATAAACTATTATTGTTATTTATAAATAATATATTATGATGTTTGAGTATGCTAGGAATTTATTTGAGATCAATTCAATGTATATATGTATATATGTGAGTACAAATACACAAATCATGCACAAAGGCCAAGAGTGAGAATCTGGAAATTTTGACCAGTTACGAATTTCTATGTTTTTCTCACTGATTAATTAAGAATCTGAAAACGTGTATAATACCAAAGTTGTAGGTCTCTTCAAGTGCTTTCCAATAAATATTAGATCACCTTATTCCGAGGTCGTATAAGAAAGTTATAGCTAAAATACCGAAGAGAGTGTTCCCAGTCAGACTGAATTTCCAATTTCGGGTTTCGGGTTTCGGGTTTGCTGCTGTATATATACATGTTATATCACGAAAATCACCTCTTTTCTTCTGTTTTACAAACCCTAGCAGCCCCCCCCTCTTCTCTCCCAAACCCTAGATCCGTTCTTGGCGATTTTTGAGGAGTCTCGAAGGGTTTCAGCGGGATTTGTAGCGATTCTATCGAAGGAGGAGCATGCTCACGCGTGTTCAGGAGTTCTACAATACCCCCTCAGTCGAGTAACATCTCGCCCAGTCCACTCCTATGTTCTTAAAAGTTTTCTAATCAATTTTAATGGGATTTGTTGAGCCTAAAACATATATGTGAGTATAAAAATATGTTCTTTATAGCATATGATGCGAAAATCTTGTGTTTCAGCTTATAAAAAGTCCACCAGTGTTTTGGGTAATAAAGTTCACCAAAGTTTTTGTCGTATATGGTTATATGATTATTAGAAACATTAGTATTTTAATATCAAATAAAAATTTTTGTGTTTACAGGTTTGAAGCTGACAGAAACCCAAACTGGGCTTCTGTCTGCCTCGCGGTCGACCGCGTCGGTCGACCGCTGGGCGTACAGAAGGGCAGAATTCGTCTGCCCTCTGCGCGATCGACCGCGGCGGTCGACTGCGATACCTTGACGGTCGACCGCAATGCGCGGCGGTCGACCGTGAGGGTTTCTGCTGCACAGTGAGTTTTATAATCCATTGAAGTCCTCGTGTTGGACTATAATCCATTGAAGTCCTCGTGTTGGACTATAATCCACTAAAGTCCTCGTGTTGGACTATAATCCATTTCAGTCCTCGTGTTGGACATTTACCTATTAGACCATGTGTTGGACATTTGTTAAGCTATGAGTATGACACTTATCTAAATCAGGACATGACATGATTACATGAGATTTGGACATGATAGCTACCTAGGCTGTACATGACAATTATGTAATTTTGACCTTTGACACTTATTCGATTATGACATGACACAGTATTTAAGTTCTGAGATGGGTTGTATTTCTATTTATTATTGTTCCTGTATTAGATTTTGGGTTTGGTGTTTAGGGATTTACAATTTGAGATACAAGGTATATACATGAGGGTTTCCTTGTTTGGATTATTTCGCTCGACGTACCTATGCTCGTGTTGTAAATCTCTAAATACTAAAATCCTCTTTTGTTAGGATCTATGATTATAGAATATTGTGTATTCACTGTATTTTTTATATACAACGAACCCTTTCCCTTGGGGTTGGTTGTGATGTTACTCGCTAGCGCTTTGACGCTCGTTGTCCCTCCCCCTTTCAGGTAACGAGCCAAGAGCCCGGAGAGTCGCAGGTTGATGGCGATGCATTTTAGCTTCAGCTGTCTAGTTAGTTATATGTTTTATTTGGGGCTCCACTTTAGATTTTCTTTTGTGTAGACATTTGAGAGTTTTGTTCTAGAAGTTGTAAAGGTTGTGTGCCTTATTTCCTCTTGTCAGACATTTGTATTTGAGACTTATTGAGTATTCCAGTTATCTATTCAGACATTGACTATGTATTTCTGTATGTTGGATGATGAGATATTTATGTGATTTCATTTCATCAGTATTTCTTGTGTTATCTTTCACTTGCTTTTGTACCTACACCTGTTGTTGATTCTACTAGATAGATGATAATTATGATGGTGAAACATGTTATTGTACGGTGTGGTGCATGGCAGGTTTGATATTCTTGGTTTCACCTTAGACTGCAGCCTTGTGTGAACCCAGGGGCGTCACAGTTGGTATCAGAGCTCTAGTTCCAGTATCCTTAGGATCATCCTGTGTCGAGTCGTGGAGCCATGATAGAGTTTCTTAGGATTCATGTATAGAGTCCGATAAGAATTTTCTAGTACGAGTGAGGACGATATATGCGTATATCTAAAAATTTGAGAATTTTTTTTATGACAACTATTTTATGTTGATTGAAGGTATCTGCGTGAATACTATATGTTATGAATTCGTATTGTGGTACGTTATATATATATATATATATATATATATATTTGTTATCTCATTTACTGTGATACTTAAGTTCTCCTTTTGATATTATAAATATCGAAACGAGGATGTGGTCGAGGTAAAACTCGAACCTGGAGAGCTGGGCATACAGAGCCGAGCCGCAGCAGGCTCCACAGTACTTGATCAACTTCATGACACCGTTACCAGCAAGATCTTATAACACTTGAGGAGTAATAAGGGTATCCATTTCCGTAAGTAGTACCACTTTCAGGGTTCCATCACCAGTTGTACCCGTCAGGAAAGCAAGGAAGTAATACTTATGAAGGCACCACCATCATAATCAACTATTTATAGGGCCGCAGAGCAGGAAGTTAGCTCTGAAGAAAATAAAAATATATCAGACTATGAGAGCACCAGAGTTTCAAGGCACACCAATTTCAGTTGTCACCCATAAAGAAAAGAGTATATGAAGATTTATTGAACGTCGACTTAAGACCAAGCACAGCAACAAGTACAATATAAGAAAGGAGCACGATGTGATTCGAGAGCGCCGAAGTAGCTCAAAGTACGGAGTACATGTTACAATCACAACAAGATCAAACAAGAACGGAAGACTTGTCGTAGTACATTAGCAGGAAGCCAGCATGATAGAGGTCACAGTCGACGGTCTCAGAGTCGCAATTTCGATCAACAGCGGGGAAATAGAGGCACTACTTGTTACTCCGAGGATTTAGGGACCAGCAGGACATATTTATATTATCCAGAAGATTCTTGAAGGACAAATGGTCCCATATATGTTGCATCGCCAGCAGAGTTTATTCAGCAATACCGTGTCATTAGGGTACGGGTGGAGCTTTCTTCGTTATTTCTTTTTCAGCTCGGATCTAATTTAATTTAGAAAGTTCGGTTATCTTTCATACCTCCGTGGGTAGGCTTCAGCTTGTAGCACATTTTTTTCAGCTCGGATCTAATTTAATTTAGAAAGTTCGGTTATCTTTCATACCTCCGTGGGTAGGCTTCAGCTTGTAGCACATTTTTTAGATATTCCGTTATCAGTATTTACTCCTCTAGGGGAGGTGTCCACTCTACCTATAGGAGATATATCATCAAATTAGATGAGTCAGAGTTTGTTGTCGATTTGATAGCGTTTATATGTCCGGGTTTGATGTTATCCTTGGTAAGGTTTGGTTATCCTCCTACCAGGCTAGTATTGACTGCTTTGTGAAGACAGTCAATTTGCGAGCGTCCGATGGGTCCGAGATGATTGTAGCGACCTCTCAGGGCAACCGTTTTGCGGAGTTGTTTCTGGCGTACATCGAGGAGGCAATGCGACGGGATCTGAGTATTAATTTATTGGAGACTAGAGTTGTCTCAGAGTATCCGGATGTCTTTCAGGACATACCTGAGTTACCTCCTGTGTGAGAGGTCGAGTTTTGTATTGAGTTACAGTCGGGCACAGCCCCAATATCCTGCGCACCCTATCGTATGGCACCAGCTGAGATGAGAGAGCTTCAGACCCAATTGGACGAGTTGTTAGCTCAGGGTTTTATTTGTAGGAGTTATTTCTCCGTGGGGCGCACCGGTCCTCTTCGTGAAGAAGAAGGACGGTAATATGAGATTGTGTATTGATCATAGAGAGCTGAACAAGGTCACTATCCGGAATAGGTACTCATTACCTAGGATTGATGACTTGTTCAACCAGTTGCAGAGAATGTAGTATTTCTCAAAGTTTGATATTCGTTCTGATTATCGTAGTTGCGGATTTGGGAGATGGATTTTCCCAAAGCCGTATTCCTAATTTTATGTGAATCTTTAGAGTTTCTAGTCAGGTCATTTGGGTTGACCAATGCACCGTTGTATTCATAAATGTGATGAACCGAGTTTTTCCGTCCCTTCATGGGCCAGTTTGATATTCTCATATTTTCGAGATCGGAGGCAGCACACGAGTAGCATTGCAGACTCTTCAGGAACAGCAGTTATATGCCAAGTTCAGTAAATACGGGTTTTGGTTTTCAGAAGTCAGATTTGTTAGTCACGTCAACAGCAAAGAGGGCATAGCAGTGAATCCGGCTAAGTTTACAGCAATTCTTGATTTGGAACCGCTAAAGACGGTGATAGAGATTCGAAACTTCTTGGGTGTAACTGGTTAGTATGGGGTGTACATCCAGGACTTCTCGAAGATTTCTACGCCTCTAACACGCCTTACGAAGAAGGGTGTACAGTTCATTTGGAGCACGGTGTGCCAGAAAGCCTTGATACCTTGAAGGCTAAGTTGACTGCAGCGCCGGTTTGACTATTCTGAACAACGATAGAACATACGATGTTTACGCAGAGGCATAACTGGCAGATTTAGGAGGCGTCTTGATGCAGACTCAAAGGGTTGAAGCATATATTTAGAGTGCACGAGCAGAACTACACCACTCATGATTTGGAGTTAACAGCAGTAGTATTTGCATTGAAGTCATGAGACATTACTTGTATAGAGTGCAATTTGAGTTGTTCATCGACCACCAGAGTTTGAAGTATCTTTTCTTCCAGAAGGAACTCAACCAGAGACAGCAACGGTGGATTGAGTTTATTGAGGACTATGAATTCGCGATTCAGTACATCCAGGAACAACTAAGATGTACAAGGACTTAAAGAGACACTTTTGGTGGAGTGATAGGCGTAGGAAGATTCCAGAGTATATAGCTAAGTGTCGTACCTGTCAGCAAGTGAAGGTGGAACATCAGAGACCGGTAGGAACACTTCGGTCTTTACCCATTTCGGAATAGAAGTGGGCGGACATTTTTATGAACTTTATTGTAGGGTTACCGAAGTCGAAGAAAGAAAATAATTTTGTTTCGGTGATAATGGATAGACTAATAAAGTCAGCACATTTCATTCCAGTGAGGACTACTTATACCGCCGAGGCATATGCGAGGATATTTGTTGGGGAGATAGTTGACTTCATGGAGTTTCAGACACGATTGTACTGGATTGAGGTTCTGTATTCACTCCGCACTTTTGGAAGAGTTTCTAAGATTCACTTGGCAGTAGATTTATCTTACAGTAGTGTATTTTACCCACAGACGGATGGTCAGACGGAAAGAGTAAATCAGATGTTGGATGACATGTTGCGGGCTTATGTCATTGACTTTCAAGGTAGATGGAAGGAATCATATTCTACTGATAGAGTTCACTTATAACAACAGTTATCAAGTGATAATTGGTGTGGACCCGTATGAAGCATCGTATGGGAGGCATTGCAGATCGCCTATGTGTTGAGTAGAGCCGGAGGATAGTTTAATGCTTGGGCCAGAGCTTATGAGACAGATTACTGAGAAAGTAACATTGAGCAGAGAACATATTCTAGCCGCTCAGAGTCAGCAAAAGAGCTATGCAGATAAGAGATGAGGACATTTAGAGTTTTAGATTTGAAGAGTTAGTTATGCTGAAAGTATAGTTTATGAAAGATGTTCAGCGATTCGGAAGGTGGAGAAAGCTTGAGCTGAGATATATTGGACCGTTTCGGATTTTGGAGCTTATTGGAGCTATTTCATATGGACTAGACTTTCCCGCACCGATGTCTAGTGTACATAAAATATTTCATATTTTAATGTTTAAGAAGCAACTTCATGATAAGAGCAGCAGTGAGTGTTGAACGCATCGGAGATTTAGCTTCAGGTTGAATTGACTACGATCGAAATCCCAGTTTGTATACTTGCTAGAGAAGACAAGAAATTTAGAAACAAGATATTTTTCCCTTGGTGAAAATTCAGTGGAATCGGAAAGGAGTTGAGGAGGTTTCTCGGGAGCGCGAGGAGGATATACATCGCAACTACCCATAATTGTTTGATCAAGTAAATTAAATTTTTGTATGACTTGTTTATGGCTTATGGTTACCTGTATGGTGATGTTTATACTTAACACTAAAATGAGGGTATTAACACTTATCTCCTAAGTACTTGGAACATATGGTATATATATGAGGGGTTCCTTGTTTGGATTTTTCGCTCGATGTACTTGTTCCATTTAATTAGGGGTTAAGTGGGGGTATTTACATTTTTTATGGTTAAGTGTAGACATCGAAGATGATTTTCGGGAGCACGAAGATGTTATGCCGCGCGACTTCCGGTACCTATTGAGGAAGTGTATTGATTTATGTGTGCGATTATTTATGTGGTTATATTTTGATTTAACGCTAGAATGAGGATATTTTCGCTTAACTCTTAATCTTTTGGAACACATGGTATATAAATGGGGGGTTCCTTGTTTGGATTTTTTTGCCCGACGTACTAGTTCCATTCGATTAAGGGTTGAGTGGGAATATAGTTATCATGGACTGTTAAATATAAATATCCATATATACTTATCAAGAGTAAATATTCTGAGATGTTTATGTTTGTGGGTTAAATTTGACCATCTATGTGCTTTTATAGTATTATTATTTGCTTAAGTATGATTTCTGAATTTCGAGGACGAAATTCTTTTAAGGGGGGAAGAATGTAAAACCCCGAAAATTTGAATACTTTATGATAAATAATAATAAATATGTTATACATTTATAAATAATATATTATGATGTTTGAGTATGCTAGGAACTGATTTGAGATCAATTCAATGTATATATGTATATATGTGAGTACAAATACACAAATCATGCACAAAGGCCAAGAGTGAGAATCTGGGAATTTTGACCAGTTGAGAGTTTCTATATTTTTCTCACTGATTCATTAAGAATCTGAAAACATGTATAATAGCAAAGTTGTAGGTCTCTTCAAGAGCTTTCTAATAAATCTTATATAACCTTATTCCGAGGTCGTATGACAAAGTTATATCCAAAATACCGAAGAGAATGTTCCTAGTCAGACTGAATTTCCAGTTTCGGGTTTCGGGTTTGCTGCTATATATATACATGTTATATCATGAAAATCACCTCTTTTCTTCTGTTTTACAAACCCTAGCAGCCCCCCTCTTCTCTCCCAAACCCTAGATCCATTCTTGGTGATTTTTGAGGAGTCTCGAAGGGTTTCAGCGGGATTTGGAGCGATTCTATCGAAGGAGGAGCATGCTCACGCGTGTTCAGGAGTTCTACAATACCCCCTCAGGCGAGTAACATCTCGCCCAGTCCTCTCCTATGTTCTTAAAAGTTTTCTAATCAGTTTTAATGGGATTTGTTGAGCCTAAAACATATATGTGAGTATAAAAATATGTTCTTTATAGCATATGATGCGAAAATCTTGTGTTTCAGTTTATAAAAAGTCCACCAATGTTTTGGGTAATAAAGTTCACCAATGTTTTCGTCGTATATGGTTATATGATTATTAGAAACATTAGTATTTTAATATCAAATAAAAAATTTCGTGTTTACAGGTTTGAAGCTGACAGAAACCCAAACTGGGCTTCTGTCTGCCTCGCGGTCGACCGCGACGGTCGACCGCTGGGCGTGCAGAAGGGCAGAATTCGTCTGCCCTCTGCGCGGTCGACCGCGATACCTTGGCGGTCGACCGCAATGCGCGGCGGTCGACCGTGAGGGTTTCTGCTGCACAGTGAGTTTCGGCTCTGAGTGCGGTCGACCGGGGCGGTCGACCGCCACACAGTTTTAAGCACAGAACTGTTCTGTAAAAAAAAAAATTCTTCTTGTTCGAGTGTTTGCCTCGATCATCTAGCATTTGTTTTCAGTCTTACTAAGTATCTATGCATGATAGGTTACCCGAGGGCACCAATTTAGAATCATACACCGAGATGCGTATGAAATTCGTGTAAGTATATCTTTTCACATATCCCATTGATATTTACTATTTGGTCCATGTGTTGGGTAAACTATATTATTTCAGTCCTCGTGTTGGACTATAATCCATTAAAGTCCTCGTGTTGGACTATAATCCATTTCAGTCCTCGTGTTGGACATTTACCTATTAGACCATGTGTTGGACATTTGTTAAGCTATGAGTATGACACTTATCTAAATCAGGACATGACATGATTACATGAGATTTGGACAAGATAGCTACCTAGGCTGTGCATGAAACTTATGTAATTTTGACCTTTGACACTTATTCGGTTATGACATGACACAGTATTTAAGTTCTGAGATGGGTTGTATTTCTATTTATTATTGTTCCTGTATTAGATTTTGGGTTTGGTGTTTAGGGATTTACAATTTGAGATACAAGGTATATACATGAGGGTTTCCTTGTTTGGATTATTTCGCTCGACGTACCTATGCTCGTGTTGTAAATCTCTAAATACTAAAATCCTCTTTTGTTAGGATCTATGATTATAGAATATTGTGTATTCACTGTATTTTCTGTATACAACGAGCCCTTGGGGTTGGTTGTGATGTTACTCGCTAGCGCTTTGACGCTCGTTGTCCCTCCCCCTTTCAGGTAACGAGCCAAGAGCCCGGAGAGTCGCAGGTTGATGGTGATGCATTTTAGCTTCAGCTGTCTAGTTAGTTATATGTTTTATTTGGGGCTCCACTTTAGATTTTCTTTTGTGTAGACATTTGAGAGTCTTATTCTAGAAGTTGTAAAGGTTGTGTGCCTTATTTCCTCTTGTCAGATATTTGTATTTGAGACTTATTGAGTATTCCTGTTTATCTACTCAGATCATGACTATATATTTCTGTATGTTGGATGATGAGACATTAATACTATGTATTTCTGTATGTTGGATGATGAGATATTTATGTGATTTCATTTCATCAGTATTTCTTGTGTTATCTTTCACTTGCTTTTGTACCTACACCTGTTGTTGATTCTACTAGATAGATATTAATTGTGATGGTGAAACATGTTATTGCACGGTGTGGTGCATGGCAGATTTGACATTCTTGGTTTCACCTTGGACTGCAGCCTTGTGTGAACCCAGGGGCGTCACACACAAAGAGAGAGAGAGAGAGAGAGAGAGAGAGAGAGAGAGAGAGAGAGAGAGAGAGAGAGAGAGAGAAACCAATATTTGTATGTGTGTATGTGATTGAGCTTGAACTATCTACACATAAGTATAAACCTAAACTAAATTACCCAAGCTTGATTGACCTCCAATGAGCTTGTCTTGGATGCATATGAAGCTTGATCTTGAATATGACTTGAAGTGCAAATGACTTCATATCGAGTATTTCCGCCAACCTCCATTTGATATGATCGTTATGGCACAATTATTTGTCTAGAATAAATAAGAAAACACAAATACTAGACAAACAATATTAGTCATAAATTATTTGTTAAAACATCATCAAAACAAAGAGGTCAACAATCTTTCCTTTTTTGATGATGACAAATAATTTATCAGTATGTTATAAAATCAATGAAAAATATATACTATATACTCACATATTTCTCCCCCTTTGGCAACATCAAAAATTAAGATATAAAAGAAATAGGAAAGTTAAAGCTCCCCCTACCTATAAGCATGGTGAGTATAATAATAAATAATAGAGAACAGCTCCCCCTATCAAAAAGCCTTAATAAAATATATGCAATGATGACCAAGGTAAACATATGTTAGCAAGCATAGATGAAAAATATACTAATCATAACTCACATACAACAAGACCAAACAAAAAGGCCAATAATTTCTCCCTTTTTGATGATGACAAACAATCTACACCAAGAGTATATAAAATATACAATAAAGTACATTACTCATAAATATACTCACAATCCACTTGTTTCTCCCCCTTTGGCAACATCAAAAATAGAAAAACAAAGGAATGAAGAGAGTGAACGCTCCCCTTACCTATAAGCACGTTGAGTATAAAAACAAATAATAGGGAATAGCTCCCCCTATCAAAATGCCTTAATAAATGTAAGAGATAAATACTAAGGTAAACATGTGAGCAAGCATAGATCAAAACGTGCTAGGCAAAACTCACATTCAAAAAGATAATGAGAACACATATTGATGTGATATTACAAAATAGTGTCTTAGAGCATAGTAGGTTTAAAAACAAAACATAATAAAAGAGCAATTTATGAAATCAATAGAATGAAAACATGTGAATCATGAAAAAAAAAGTTTTCAAATGAAAACAAATAAAACCAAATGAAATCATTAATCAATCAATTTAAACCATAATAACATAAAAACAAACCTATATCAATCTTCAAATAAAAGGGCAAGAGAGACAACAATATCAAGCTCTTTAGCTTGTAACAACCCATATAACCCTTTTAGCACCCGGTAAATATAATTTGAGAAATAAACACCCAATAAACCCGGGGGATTGCTCAAACATAAATCTCTCACCAAAATTAAAAAACGAATATATCTAAAAATGATGATTGATCAATGAATGAAACCTTCTTTATAAAATTTGATCAATCCACATAAAGAATACATTATAAAGCACAAATAGATGATCTATAAGCTCAAACACATAAAATATCATCACAAAAGTGTTTTATAATGAATCCATAAACATGAATACATTATTTATACCAAAAACTACATAGTTAAAACCAAGAATACAAAACATATGAGAATCATGAACTATAGATTTGAAAAACAAAAATAATTCATTTTTACTTTTTCAAACAATGTAAATGTATATATATATATATATATATATATGTTTGAAAACAAATAAAATCCTAAAATCTAAAAACACAACATAAACATAATTAATTTTGTTTTGGCACCCAAGAACTTTTGGTGCCGGAAAACTTAGGGACATGACCCCTATCATTAAAGCTCAAAGCCCTAGGGTTATGATCTCTTTTGGGAACATGTGGTGCACTAACACATTCAAAATAATAGTTATGCAAACGACCCTTCTGAATATAATAGGTGCAATGAAAAGGACGAAATGGTTTGTGTTGACCAAGTGAGCGTGCACATGAAACATTTACAAACAATGATGGTCTTTTAAAATTATTTTGTAAATGTGAAACTCATTTTAAATCAAAACAAAATTTTGCCAAATGACCAAATCTACCCCAAAAAACATATTTGTACACACGGGCATGTTTATGATAAGAAATTGCTGTATGTGCATGTGTATGTGATGAAGATGAAGCCTTATGAAATGCACATGGAGTATTTGTCTTAGTGGATTTTTATGCATCATAGCAAAATTTAGCAATGTGGCCTTTATGCCTACAAATTGAGCATTTGTAAACTTTGCTATACAATTGTGCATGAGTAGGTGATTTAGAAGTTGTAGCACTTGATTTAGCACACTTGTTCATAAGTTTTTTTTTGATTATCAATGCATGTATTAATAGTTGAAGCTAAAGATGAGATACAATTTTTAACAATATTCAACTCGTCATTAGGAATAACATCATTGATAATAGAAGTAGAGCAAACATACTTATTCATAAAAGTATTCAAAATTACTTTTTCTAGCCATTACTTCTAACATGGCATTATTTTTGTCATGAGTCAAGCTAGTAATAGATGATATTAATTTTTTATTTTCTAAATTTAACATATCATTATTTTCTTTAAGCATAGTATTTTTTTTAATGATATCAAATTTGGACACTAGCTTCTCATGATCGAATTTTAAGCTAATATGCTTGCTTTTTAAATCTATAAAATTATTATGCAACTTAGTGTAGGCATGCATTAATCTATCATTTGTACAAGCGAGTTCATTAATGGATAATTCACTATTGGATTCCTAATCGCTTACCACACTAGGGTTATCTCCTAGTGGCCGTGTGCAAGATGATGATGCTCCAATAGAACTTGAAGAGAAAGCCACCAAAGCTCATCGAATCTCCTCCAAGTTCCCTTGATGCGCTTCTAAGAATTTCCACAATGTAGAAGCGCTATCAAAAGAATAAAGCTTGTAAGACATAGATGAATCAAATACATTTAGTAAAAATTCTAACACAAGTTTGTTCATAGTAAACATCTTCTTATCATTTTTACTCCACTTGAATTTCTCCAAAGTGGTCACAACATAAGCATGATCAATAACTTCCTATAAATAGATATTTTTAGATTTAACAAATAGCTTAAATCTAAAACATCATTGAGCATGGGGGAAAGCATTGAATTTAGGAGCAACACTTGGATCATAGCCTAAACAAGATGCACCATTCATATCCATGATATATGTATATGCAAGCAAGATGCAAATAATCTCAAAACTAGATTAGCAAAAGTCAAAAGCGAGGATCTTTAACTCAAGGCGGTTAAACCTCAAATTAAAGAGCACCAAGCTCTGATACCAATTGAAAACACCCTAGAGGGGAGGGGGGGTGAATAGGGTTTATGCTCAAAGCCCTAGGGTTATGATCCCTTTTGGGCATATGTGGTGCACTAACACATTTAAAATAATAGTTATGCAAACGACCCTTCTGAATAAAATAGCTGTAATAAAAAGGACGAAATGGTTTGTCTTGACCAAGTAGGCGTGCACATGGAACATTTACAAACAATGATGGTCTTTTAAAATTATTTTGCAAATGTTAAACTTATTTTAAATGAAAACAAAATTTGGCCAAATGACCAAATCTACCACAAAAATCATATTTGTACACATGAGCATGTTTATGATGAGCAATTGATGCATGTTCATGTGTATTTGATAAAAAAGAAGCCTTATAAAATGCACATGGATCATTTGTCTTAGTGGATTTTTATGTATCAAAGAAAAATTTAGCAATGTGACCTTTACGACCGCAAATTGAGCATTTGTAAAATTTGATATACAAGTGTGCATAATGGGTAGGTGATTTAGAAGTTGTAGCACTAGATTTAGCACACTTGTTCATAAGTGTCTTATGATTATCAATGCATGTATTAAGAGTTGAATCTAAAGATAAAATAAGCTTTTTAATAATATTCAACTCATCATTAGGCACAACATCATTGATAATAGAAGTAGAGCAAGCATACTTTTTCATAAAAGTATTCAAATTATTTTTGCTAGCCTCTGCTTCTAACATGATATTATCTTTCTCATGAGTCAAGCTAGTAATAAATTTAACATATAATTGTTTTCTTTAAGCATAGTATTTTCTGTTGCAATGATATCAAATTTAGACACTAGTTTCTCATGATCGGATTTTAAGCTAACATGCTTGCTTTTTAAATCTATAAAATTATTATGCAACTTAGTGTATGCATTCATTAATCTATCATATATACAAGCGAGTTCATTAATTGATAATTCACTATCGAATTCTGAATCACTTACCACACTAGGGCTATCTCCTAGTGGCCATGTGCAAGATGATGATGCTCCAATAGAACTTTAAGAGGAAGCTGCCAAAGCTTGTCAGATCTCCTTCAAGTTTCCTTGATGCGCTTCTAAAAATTTCTATAATGTATAAGCGCTATCACAAGAATCAAGCTTGTTAGACATAGATGAATCAAATGCATTTAGTAAAAATTCTAACACAAGCTTGTTCATAGTAAACATCTTCTTATCATTTTTACTCCACTTGGATTTCTTCAAAGTTGGCACAACATAAGCATAATCAATAACATCCAACAAATAGATATTTTTAGATCTAACAAATAGCTTAAATCTAAAATACCATTGAGCATAGAGAAAAGCATTGAATTTAGGAGCAACACTAGGATCATAGCCTAAACAAGATGCACAATTCATATCCATGATATTTGTATATGCAAGCAAGATGCAAATAATCTTAAAACTAGTAAAAATCAAAAGCGAGGATCTTTAACTCTAAGCAGTTAAATCTCAAATCAAAGAACACCAAGCTCTGATACCAGTTGAAAACACCCTATGGGGGGGGGGGGTGAATAGGGTTTATGCTAATCTAATCCAATATTAATGCCTATTAAAACTTATTAGCAAATATATCCTAGCAAGAATGATATACGACAATTATATGCAAGGATATACAATATAAACAAGGGCGAAATAACATGAACCAATGGCGATATGAAATATAACGAGGCACAAAAGAAATACGCTAAGGCAAACACAAACACATGATATGATCATGAAGCTTGGTCCTTCCGATCTACGTCTCCGCTCCCCACTCCCGGGGAGAATCCGCTAAGGCAAACACAAACACATGATATGATCATGGAGTTTGGTCCTTCTGACCTACGTCTCCGCTCCCCACTCCCGGGGAGAATCCGCTACATAATTGGGTTTTCAACATTCACCCAAAAACATTTACACCTCACAAGTTTAGTTTTCTAGCTCACCAAAAACTCTACAATCACTCATAATGTAATCACACTCTACACCCTCTAAGTATTGGTCTCTAGCCCGTATCCTCTTCCTCACGTGCTCAGATTTACAACCTCTCTAGGCATTACTACCGATGCCACTCTTCTTGGAATCGACCACGTCTCTCACTATACAATTCTCTCGGATTACAAGTGTATTATAAAGTGATCTCATAATGAAGGCTCAGATACAAATAGTTTACTCTCTATAATAGATGAGAACACAAGATGCCCAACTTAATGTTACAATCTCACAACCCTAAATATACTATGTATGAAAATACTAAAAGCTCAAGTGGGTGTATGTAACAAGGAGAATAAAAAACAAAACTAAACTCAATATAAACTCTAGCTTAATAAAATAGTAATCAAACAATTATATAAATGTAAAGCTAGATTGAGTTTAGAAATACTTCTCTAAGATGACAAGAGAGAGAGAGAGAGAGAGAGAGAGAGATGAGATGAAGCTCAAACACCAAAGGATGATCTCTTCTTCCAGAGAGAGAGATGAGATGAAGCTCAAACACCAAAGGATGATCTCTTCTTCCTCTTGTGAAAATATCTTCACAAACAAAACTAGTAAACAAGCTCAAACACCAAAGGATGATCTCTTCTTCCTCTTGTGAAAATATCTTCACAAACAAAACTAGTAAACACACTTAAATAAACTTTAAACACCATTTAAACTTGTTTAAAAACTCTTCTTGATTACCCTTAGAAGTTAGAGGGTACGAGGTATATACAGGATAATAAAACAAGCCCTAAAACCAAGAGAAAACAAGGAAAAAGATAAAAAAAAGGGAAACCTAAAAATCTGGAAAAACTAGCCGTTAGAAGGCGTCAGTCGACTGATACTATTTATCAGTCGACTAGAGCTAACCGTTACAGGCAGCTCATAGCTCATCAGTCGACTGACGAGCTCATCACCCGACTGATAGTTTATCAGTCACAAAAATAAAAACTTTTGTACTTTTCAGACGAGTTCATTAGTCGACTGATAAGATCCATCAGTCGACTGATAACAAGTTATCAGCCAAAATAAACAGTAAATTTGATTTTCAAACCTCTTTAAAAAATAGCAAATAAATTCTAAAAAATATAAAACTTTGGGGAATGCTTGTAAACATGATAATGAACTTGTTACAAAAAGATTTTGAAATTGCACTTCCCAATAGTGAAAACTCGTGATTTTTCAAAACTAGTCCAAAACAAGAAAACTAAACATACATGTTCTTGACATTTTGACTTAAATAATATTTTGAAACCATATAAAATGATTTTATAGATTTAATAAAAGATATAAACTATTATTGTTAAGTCTATAAACCAATTACTTAATATTTTCACAAATTCATATTTATGTAAACATGAAAACCAAAAACCAAAAATTATATATATATATATATATATATATATAAACTATTATTGTTAAGTCTATAAACCAATTACTTAATATTTTCACAAATTCATATTTATGTAAACATGAAAACCAAAAACCAAAAATTATATATATATATATATATATAACTATATATATACTATGAAACCAATAGATGTGTGTGTATAGATAATTGAGCTTAACG
>NC_033803.1:21767636-21808870 GCF_001876935.1 Asparagus officinalis
TATATATATATATATATATATATATATATATATATATATAGAGAGAGAGAGAGAGAGAGAGAGAGAGAGAGAGAAACCAATACTTGTATGTGTGTATGTGATTGAGGTTGAAGTATATACACACAAGTATAAACCTAAACTAAATTACCCAAGCTTGATATATATATATATATATATATATAGAGAGAGAGAGAGAGAGAGAGAGAGAGAGAGAGAAACCAATACTTGTATGTGTGTATGTGATTGAGGTTGAAGTATATACACACAAGTATAAACCTAAACTAAATTACCCAAGCTTGATTGATCTTCAATGAGCTTGTCTTGGATGCAGATGAAGCATGATCTTGAATATGACTTGAAGTGCAAATGGCTTCATATCAACTATTTCCGCCAACCTCCATTTGATATGATCGTTATGGCGCAATTCTATCCGACCTCCAACGAATATGATCGTGAAAGCTCCAGTCCATCCATCCTCCAACACATTGTTTGTCTAGAATAAATAAGAAAACATAAATACTAGACAAATAATATTAATCATAAATTGTTTGTTAAAACATCATCAAAACAAAAAGGCCAACAGACACATGTATAATAATCCGGTAAATAGAAACTCACATAATATATGTCATGTATGACAATCTCAGTCTTATACCCTACTCACGGGGTAATTAAAATGGGAGCATGAATGCAATCTATATGATTCTCTATAAAAAAACAATAATGCTGAGTAAGGTGCTCACAATATCCTGTGGCATCACCTAACTTACTCAATTGCCATGTGAAAATAGGTGTGTCAACAATGATGCACATGGAGTAAAGTCTACCGTGGTCTTATTTTAGTATACCAACGAATGCACTCTTAGTGTAGTCCTCCGTGATCTCATTGCAGAGTGTCAACTAACATACTCAAGCATCCAAACTATTATGAAATGTAATATGCGTTACTCTCTATCATGACAAATGCAAAGTATAGGGTACGTACCTCCAAACGCTTGTGCGTGCTCAAATCCAATACATGTAATCTCGTGAAATACGCGTGTATCAACGTGTAACTCGAACTTCCTATTCGCGATCAAAGTATGTGAGAAAAACACAAAGTTCACAAAAATGCCCAGACCAGTCGACCGATCATGTGCCATCGGTTGACTGATGGCCTGCACAAAACGTGCATAACAGCCTTGATTGGTCGACTAGTGGTCCATGACTAGTCAACCGACCAGAGCAAACCGTAAACCCTGATTAACAACATCGGTCGACTGATCACCCATGACCAGTCGACCGACCAGAGCAAAAATCTAATTTTTAAGAAAGAGTTGTATGTTTTCATATATTTATCAAAAATCAAAATTTCTTAATAAAGCTCATGTATAAAACTTAAATCAACATATTTAGGGTTATTTCTACTACATAAAAACACTAATAATCAACTTGAGGGAAATTACCAAACCCTAGCATGCTTCTATTTGTAAAATGATCAAGAAAATAACTATCTTGAACAAAACTCATGTTAGATTACGTTCAAATCTTAAACCCAAAACTAAAAATTCATTTTATATCTTTTCAAATCAAAAGATTCAATCTTTATATCTTATAGTTCGAAAAGAGTGATCTTTATATATAAACTAGGTTTTAGGAATCAAACAAAACCAAAAAGAAGTCAAATAAAAACTGGGGATGGGATTGGAGGAGATGAAACTCGCCTTAACAAGTCATGCTAAACTTCCAAACATGCATGAGAACGATCCTCCATCACCAAAAGCCGTGGATCTCGCCCTCCTCTTGATTTTTGCTTCCTAAAGCTATCAAAATTCACCAAAATAAGTTCTATGGTTTTGAGGGGAGAGGATGGCTGATTGTTCACGTTAAAAATATCCAATAATAAGGGGGAAAATATCGGGTATATATTTAAAGCATCGTAATGCCACTAGGAAGGATCCCTAGAGGGGGGTGAATAGGGTTTTTGCTAATCTAATCCGATTTATGCCAAATTAAAAACTTTACTAATTAACAAATATATCCTAGCAAATGAGATATGAACAATTATATGTGCAAGGATATACAAGTAGCACAAGGGTAAACAAAACTACTAAAGTGATAGGGCAATTTTAACAACAAGCAATTGACAAAGTTGATATAAATGATAAGCACGAATATAAAGGAATGCCAATGACAAACAGAAACAAACGATATGATCATGGAGTTCGGTCCCCATGACCTACGTCTCTGATCCTCACCTCAGGAGATCTCCACTATCACAACCGGGTTTTCTACGCTCACCCGAATACCGTTTACACCTTACACTTAGTTTTCTAGTTCACTGAAAACTTTACAATCTCACACTCTTGCAATCCCACTTTACACCCTCTAAGTGTTGGTCTCTAGCCCGTATCTCCCTCAAGTGTTAGGAATTACAACCTACCTCTAGCATTACCACCTACCCCACTCCTCTTGGGACGACCCTGTCTCTCACCACATACTTCTCTCGGTATACAAATGTATTACATTGTGTTCAACAAAATTAGGCTCACAATAAATGATTTGTTCCCTAAACAAGATGAGAACTCAATTAAGCACAATTTAATATTACAATCTCTCATAATCCCAAATATACTATTAGTGCAAATACAATAAGCTCAAGTGGGTGTGTGTAACAAAGAGATTTAATAAAAATAATTAAACTCAAAATTGAAATCTAGCTTATGGAAATTAAGATTAAAACATATAAATTGCTAGAATTGAGTTTAAGGAAAACTTCTCTATAGATCAAGAGAGAGAGAGAGAGGGAGAAGGGTTGAATGCTCAAACACCAATGGATAATCTTCCTCAAGCTCTTGTGAAATTGTCTTCACAAAACAAACTCTTAAATGCTTAAAAGCTTTTTAAACAAACTTAAACCAAAACTCAAACCCTTGTTAAACTTTCTTAAAACATTCTCTTAGTAATTTTTGGCCTGAGGTATGAGGGTTATTTATAGAGACCCCAAAACACAAGAAAAACAAAGAAAAAAAGACCATAATGCCAAAACAGGACAAGGCTGGAAAAAACTAGCTGTTATATCATCAGTCGTCTGACGACTTTCATCAGTCGACTGATGAGCTAACCGTTAGAGGTATTTTCCAGCTCATCAGTCGACAGACGATCTTATCAGTCGACTAATGACCTCATCAGTAAATTGGTAAGTCGATCAAAATAAAACAAAAACTTTTTGTTATTCTAGGCATTTTCTTCAGTCGACTGAACACATTCATTAGTCGACTGATAACACTGTATCAGCCTAATTAAAACAGAAAATCTGAATTTTGAAGTACCTCTAAAAATAGCAAATAAATTCCAAGAAATGTAAAACTTTGAGAAATATTTATAAACATGTTAATGAACATGTTACAAAAAGAATTTTTGGAATTGCACTTCATATTTGTGAAAACTCATCATTTTTCAAAACTAGTCTAAAACATGAAAATACAAAACACATGTTTTTGATATTTTAGCTAAACCATTTTTTGAAACTTTATAAACTGATTTTATAGACTAAATAAAATATATATAAACTGATATTGAAGTCTATAAACTAATAAAATAATATCTTATCAAAAACATCTATATCTGATAAAATCAACAAATATGTGTGTGTGATTAATATGAGCTTAAAGTATTAACACACAAGTATAAACTTATACTAAAAATATTATAAACTATATACCCAAGCTTGAAGGTCTTCAATATAGCTTGACTTGGTAAACTATGTGGATGAAGCGGGATCTTGGATCTTTAACTTGAATGCAATGCTTCACTCTACAATTCCGCCAACCTCCATTGGATTTGATCATGAATGCTCGATTCCATCCATCCTCCAACATATTGTTTGCCTAGAATAAATATAAAAAAACAAACACTAGACAAATAACATTAATGGTAAATTGTTTGTTAATTATCATCAAAACAAAAGGACCCAACAATCTCCCCCTTTTTGATGATGACAAATAATTTATAAAAAGATATATATGCATGAAAATAAGTGAATACACAATTTATAATTATCATGCATATAAATAAAATAATATACTCACAATATTTCTCCCTCTTTGATAACATCAAATAGGGGAAAATGATAAGAGAGCGAAGGTTCCCCCTACAAATAAGTACGGTGAGAATAAAAACAAATATAGGGAAAGGCTACCCTATCAAAATGCCATATGGAATATATGCAATAATGATCAAGGCAAATATCTGTGAGCAAGCAAGCATAGTTGAAAAATATGCTAAACATCACTCACAGATAAAAATACAACGAGGACACATATTGATATGTCCATATGAAAGTTGGTTTTAAAACAAAACCTAATAAAAAAATTTATGATATCAAGAGAAAGAAAACATGAGAATCATGCTAAAAGTTTTTAAATGAAAACAAATCAACCAATGAAGTCATAAATCACAAGTAGATCACATAAAAACAAATCATCATTGATTTTTAAAAAGTAAGAGAGGTAAACATATCAAGCTCTTGAGTTTGTTTCAACCCATATAAACATTTTACCACCCGGTAAACAAGATTTGGGAATAAACACCCAATGAGCCCCCGGGGGAGGGGGGGGGTTAGGGTTATATAAACACAAACCTCTCAACAAAAATAAAAACTAATAATCATGAAAACAAAAGAATTGACCAAAGAAAAAATTGTTTTCATATCCAAATTTTTTTTAAAACATAATTTTCAAAACCAAGAAACAGAAACATAAAAACACTAAAAATTCTTGGTTTTTAAAAATCAAATATATTTTGGTACCCAAGTATTCTTGGTACCAAAAGATTTAGGAACATGACCCCTATCTTTTATGCTCAAAGCCCTTTGGTTATGAACCCATTTGGGCGCATTTAGTGCACATAACCGGTCAAAATAATAGTCATGTAAATGACCTTTCCGATTGTAAAATGTGTAATAAAAAGGGGTAAATAATTTGTGTTGATCAAGTGAGCGTGCACGAAAATCATTTACAAGAAAAGATAGTCTTTTAAATTTATTTTGCAAATGAGAAACATAATCAACCAAAGGTGGTCTTTTTTAAACATTTTGCAAAATAGGAACTTTTTGCGCATCAAAACAAAATTTAGCAAGATGTCCAAACCTACCACAAACATCACATTTAAAAACATGTGGTCTAATAGAAACATTTGGCAAATGAGATTTCCTTTTCAAATCAAAATAATATTTTTCCAAATGGCCAAAACGACCACAATAATCACATTTAAACACATGAGCATGCTTATGATGAACATGATGAGTATGTGCAAAATGTAATGATGAAGAAACTTAGTGGAATGCAGAAGGAGCATTAATATTCTTATGTTTGTGTGCATCATAGCAAAATCTAGCAAGATGGCATTTACGATCACAATTTGTGCATTTGTAGATTTTGCTATATATGTGTGCATAATGAGTGGATAATTTTGACTTAGACTTGGCACACATATCCATAAGCTTCTTATGGTTGCTAAGGCATGTAATTAGAGTTGAATCTAAAGAAGAAATGCGGTTTTTAACATTGTTCAACTCATCATTAGGCATATTAGCATTAACGAGTTGAATCTAAAGAAGAAATGCGGTTTTTAACATTGTTCAACTCATCATTAGGCATATTAGCATTAACATTAGAAGTAGAACATAAATAATAATTTATAAAAGAAGTAGTATCATTTTTTATGTTCTCTACTTCTCATATGACATTGTCTTTTTCATGAGATAAGCTAGAAATGGATGAGGTCAATTTTTTATTTTCCAAATTTAACAAGTCATTGTTTTCCTTAAGTATAGTATTTTCTTTTGCAATGACATCAAATTTAGACACTAGCTCTTCATGGTCGGATTTTAATATAACATGCTTGCTTTTTAAATTTACATAATTATGATGCAATTTATTGTAGGCTTTAATTAATTTATCATATGCACATGCGAGATTAACTATAGATGATTCACTATCGGGTTCGGACTCGCAAACCTCACAAGGGCTATCGCCTAGTGTCCATGTGCACGATGATGCTCCATACTCACTTGAAGAAGAATCCTTCAAACTACGTCAGATTTCCTCCAAGTTTCCTTGATGTGCTTCTATAAATTTCCATAAATTGTAAGCACCATCAAAATGAACAAATTTGTTAGAAATGGATGAGTCAAAAGCATTAAGCAAGAATTCTAATAAAAGCTTATTCATTGTAAGCATTCTATGATCATTTTTACTCCACTTGGATTTTTTCAAAGTGGGTACAATATATGCATTATCAATAATATCCCATAAATTGAAATGTTTAGATCTAACAAAGGTATTAAATCTAGAACATCATTGGTCATAGGGGAAATTATCTATTCTAGGAGAAACATTAGGATCATAGCCTAAACAAGGTGCACAATGCACATCCATCATTATAAATATGTGCAAGCAAGATTAATGCAATCAAAACTAGATTAGTACAAATAAGATAACTTGGATCTTTAACTCAAGGTGATTAGACCTTAAATCAAACAGCACCAAACTCTGATACCAATTGAAAGCACCCTAATACCACTAGGAAGAAACCCTAGAGGGGGGTGAATAGGGTTTTTGCTAATCTAATCCGATTTATGCCAAATTAAAAAATTTACTAATTAACAAATATATCCTAGAAAATGAGATATGAACAATTATATGTGCAAGGATATACAAATAACACAAGGGTAAACAAAACTACTAAAGTGATAGGGCAATATAAACAACAAGCAATTGACAAAGAAGGTATAAATGATAAGCACGAATATAAAGGAATACCAATGACAAATGCAAACAAACGATATGATCACGGAGTTCGGTCCCTACGACCTACATCTCCACTCCTCACCTCGAGAAGATCTCCACTATCACAATCGGTTTTTCTACTCTCACCCGAATAACGTTTACACCTCACACTCAGTTTTCTAGTTCACCAAAAATTTTATAATCTCACACTCTTGCAATCCCACTTTACACCCTCTAAGTGTTGGTCTCTAGCCCGTATCTCCCTTAAGTGTTAGAAATTACAATCTATCTCTAGGCATTATCACCTACCCCACTCCTCTTAGGACGACCCCGTCTCTCAACACACTTCTCTCGGTGTACAAATGTATTACATTGTGTTCAACAAAATTAGGCTCATAACAAATGATTTGTTCCCTAAACAAGATGAGAACTCAATTAAGCACAATTTAATATTACAATCTCTCATAATCCCAAATATACTATGAGTGAAAATACAATAAGCTCAAGTGGGTGTGTTTAACAAAGAGATTTAATAAAAACAATTAAACTCAAAATTGAAATCTAGCTTATGGAAATTAAGATTAAAACATATAAATTGCTAGAATTGAGCAATTAAACTCAAAATTGAAATCTAGCTTATGGAAATTAAGATTAAAACATATAAATTGCTAGAATTGAGTTTAAGGAAAACTTCTCTATAGATCAAGAATGGAAATTAAGATTAAAACATATAAATTGCTAGAATTGAGTTTAAGGAAAACTTCTCTATAGATCAAGAAAGAGAGAGAGGGAGAAGGGTTGAATGCTCAAACACCAATGGATAATCTTCCTCAAGCTCTTGTGAAATTGTTTTCATAAAACAAACTCTTAAATGCTTAAAAGCTTTTTAAACAAACTTAAACCAAAACTCAAACCCTTGTTAAACTTTCTTAAAACATTCTCTTAGTAATTTTTGGCCTGAGGTATGAGGGGTATTTATAGAGACGTCAAAACACAAGAAAAACAAAGAAAAAAAGACCATAATGCCAAAACAGGGCAACGCTGGAAAAAACTAGTCGTTACAGCATTAGTCGACTGATGAGCTGATCGTTAGAGGCATTTTCCAGCTCATCAGTCAACAGACAACCTTATAAGTCGACTAATGACCTCATCAGTCAACTGGTCAGTCGATTGAAACAAAACAAAAACTTTTTGTTATTCTAAGCATTTTTTTCAGTCGACTGATAACACTGTATCAGCCTGATTAAAACAGAAAACCTGATTAAAACAGAAAATATGTTGGAGGATGGATAAAATTACACATTCACGATCATATGCAATGGAGGTTGGCGTAATTGTGGAGTGAAGCCTACTTAATTCAAAGTTAAAGATTCAAGTTCAAGTTTCATCCGCAAATGTACCAAGATAGAGCTTCATTGAAAATCACAAGCTTGGGTATATTTAGTTTTAGGTTTTATATTATGTGTGTTAGTACCTTAAGCTCAATCATACACACACATACACGTTTTGGTTTTGTATATATATAGTTATATATATACATATATATTTTGGTTTGATAGTTTTCTAGTTTTAATATGAAACAATTGAATATAATTAGAAAACATATTTTTGTTTCATACTTACATGCATATATATGATTTCATCAATATCAATTTTATTTAGTTCAATGAAATCATGTTTTAGTGCATTATATGTGTACTTTGATAAAATACTATATTTATTGTTTATAGACTTTATAATAATAGTTTACATCTTTCTTCAAGTCTATAAAATAATTTTGTATTGTTTCAAAACATGGTTAAGCTAAAATGTCAAAACTCATATGTTCACATTTTCATGTTTTGGACTATTTTGTAAAATGATAATATTTTTCATATGGGAGGTCCTTTTTGAAAACCAATTTTAGTAGCATGTGTATTATTATGTCTACAATCATTTACCAAAGTTTTACATTTTTTAAAATTTATTTGATATTTTTAAATAGGGTTTTAAAATCAGATAAACTGTTTTCAAACCTGTTTTTAGTCTGTGTCAGTTTGCGGTCGACCGCCACGGTCGACCGCCTTTAGTCCAAAGACTCAGTATGTTCTTTTGTGCCTCACGGTCGATCGTGACGGTCGACCGTATGCAGTCCAGATAATTTCGCGGTCGATCGCCACGGTCGACCGTATGTGTTTCCAAAGCCCAGTTTTGTTATTTTGTTACTCGCGGTCGACCGTGAGTTTCCCACGGTTGACCGCCGATCTGACCGTTGGCTTCTGATGGCTATTTTCTGAGCTGTTTTTCTGAGGGCTTTGTTGTCATTTTAGTAGGGTTTTTGCTGAAGTTTTGAGTGGGTATAAATACCCCATTGCCTTCAGCTCTCCATATAAAATGAGAATGTTTTAAACAAGTTTAACAATGGTTTTAAAGTTTTTTTTGTGTGTTTTAAAAGAGTTTGGTTTGTGAAGACTATTTCACAAGTGGAGGAGATCATCTACATTGTTTGGGCTTCATCTTAATCCATCTCTCCATCTTGTTTTTCAGAGAAGAATTTTTAAACTCATATCTAGCTTTACATTTACATATTTTTTTGATTATCTTTCTTTAAAGCTATTTTTTACATTGAGTTTAGATTTAATAAATCTTATTGTTACACACACCCACATTGAGCTTATAGTATTTACATATATAGTATAATTGGGGTTGTGAGAGTTTGTAACATCAATTTGTGCTTAATTGAGTTCTCATCCATTGTAGAGAACAACTATTGTTGTATTCGTGCTTATTTGTTAGTGTGATCTCGTGGAGATCAATTGTGTAGTTGTGAAGTTTTCGGTTAGCTAGAAAACCGAGTGTGAGTGTTTGTGAACGTTGATCGGTGAGCGTTGAAAACCGACATTATGAGGTATAAATGTTATTCAGGTGAGCGTAGAAAACCCGGTTGTGATAGTGGATTTCTCCCCGGGAGTGGGGAGCCGAGATGTAGGACGGAAGGTCCAAACTCTGTGATCATATCATGTGTTTGAGTTTACTTTGGCGCACTTCTCTTATGTTTATATTTCTTGTCGCCATTGTCCATTGCTCATTATTTATATCATCCACTATCTTGTTTATTTTGTTTACCCTTGTGTATATCACTTATCCTAGCTTACATATCTTGTTGTATTTTATACTTACTAGGATAAATTGTTAATTAGTTTAAATTAGCATAAAATCGGATTAGATTAGCATAAGACCCTAATCACCCCTTCTAAGATCTAACAATTGGTATCAGAGCTTGGTGCTCTTTAATTTAAGGTCTAATCGCCTTGAGTTAAAGATCTAAGTTATCTTTTTGTGCTAATCTTGTTTTGATTGTATTTTTATCTTACTTGCATATTTTTACAAATTATGGATATGAATGATGCATCTTGTTTAGGCTATGATTCTAGTATTTCTCCTAAATTCAATGTTTTCCTCTATGCTCAATGGTGTTTTAGATTCAAAATATTTATTCAATCTAAAAATATCGATTTATGGAAAGGTATTGATTATGCTTATATTATGCCCATGTTAGAGAAATTCAAGTGGAGCAAACATGATAAAATGATGTTTACAATGAACAAGATTTTGTTAGAATATTTGCTAAATACTCTTAATTCATCTATGTCTAACAAGTTTGTTCATTTTGATAGTGCTTACAACTTATGAAAACTTATTAAAGCACATCAAGGGGACTTGGAGGTAATCTGACAAGCTTTGGAGGATCCCGCTTTAAGTTCATATGGAGCATCATGCACACGGCCACTAGGCGATAGCCCTAGTGAGGTTTGCGAGTTTTAAACCACTAATGATTTATCTAGTGATGAACTTGCTTGTGCTAGTAAAAAATTGTTGCATGCCTATAACATATTGCATAAAAATTTTATTGATTTGCAAAGCAAGCATGATAATTTAGAATATGATCATGATGAGCTAGTATTAAAATTGGATGTCATAACAAAAGAAAATACCATGCTTAAAGAAAACAATGACATATTAATTTTGGAAAATGAAAAATTAACCACATCTATAATTAGCTTATCTCATGAAAAAGATAATGCCACATTAGAAGTAGAGAACATAAAAAATGCTACTGCTTCTTTTATAAATAACTATTTATGTTCGACTTCTAATGTTAATGCATATGTGCCAAATGATGAGCTATTTATGTTCGACTTCTAATGTTAATGCATATGTGCCAAATGATGAGTTGAATGTTGTTAAAAATCATATTTCATCCTTAGACTCAACTCTTAGTTGAATGTTGTTAAAAATCATATTTCATCCTTAGACTCAACTCTTAATACATGCATTAATAATCATAAGAAGCTTATGAATATGTGTGCCAAGTCTAAATCATCCACTCATTATGCACACATATATAGCAAAGTTTACAAGTGCTCTATTTGCGGCCGTAAAGGCCATCTAGCTAAATTTTGCTATGATGCACACAAACATAAGTATTTTAATGCCTCTTGTGCATCTCATGTAGCTTCTTCATCTTATACACTTACACATTCACATGCTCATTCTCACAAAGTTCATCATAAGCAAGCTAGTGTGTTCAAGTGTGATCATTGTGGTCGTTTTGGTCATTTGGCCGAATATTGTTTTGATTTGAAAAATATCTCATTTGCCAAATACTTCTAGTAGACCACATATTTTTAAATGTGATATTTGTGGTAGGTTTGGACATCTTACAAAATTTTGTTATGATATGCAAAAAGCTTCTAAGTTGTAATATGTTCCAAATAGACCATTGTTTAAGAATGTTTCTCATTTGTAAAATAATTTTAAGAGACAATCTTTATTTGCAAATGATTCCCGTGCACGAGCTAATGGTCCACAAAAACAAATGGATCTCTTTTATTGCACATATTATAATCGGAATGGTTATTTGAGTGATTATTGCTTTGACCGTGTTAGTACACCACATGTACCCAAGAGGGTTCATAACCCTAGGGCTTTGAGCTTAAATGATAAGGGTCATGTCCTTAAACTTTTTGGTACCAAGAATTCTTGGGTACCAAAACAAATTTAATTTTTTAAACCAAGTATTTTAGTGTTTTTTCTTTTTCCTTTTCTTGTTTTTGAAAATTATGTTTTAAAATCTTTTGGTTATGAAAACAATTTTTCTTTTATCAAATCTTTTGTTTTCATGATTATTAGTTTTTGATTTTGATGAGAGGTTTGTGTTTATATAACCCTCTGGTTTTATTAGGTGTTTATTCCCAAATCTTGTTTACCGGGTACTAAAGTCCTTATATGGGTTGGAACAAGCTTAAGAGCTTGATATATTATGGCCTCTCTTGGATCTCTTTTGTCAAAAAAATTGTTTTGATTTGTTCCTTTGAATTTATTATATAAGCACAAATAGATAGGTTAAATTTCAAATATGTTTATAATGTATTCTATGAGTGGTTTGATCAAGTTCTTCAAAAAAAATTTTATTTATTTGATCAAACATCGTTTTTGGATATAAACCTTGATTTATGATTTCTTTTGGTTGATTTGTTGTCATTTGACAACATTTTGCATGATTCTCATGTTGTTCTTCTTTTGATTTCATAAATCCATACATTGTTATGATTTATTTTGAAAATATCCATTCTTGATTTTGTTTCCTTATCCCCCTACATATAAGCAAATTATTTTCCTTCATGGATCCTCCTTCATAAATATTTTTTTTAATGATGCCTTTTTGGATCCTCATTTCATCTCTTTGGGGCAAACATGATAAATGTTTGGTTTGTATATATACATCTTGAAATCTTTGTAACACCCTTAATGATGTTATATATACACATGTGTTCTTATTGTTATTTTGCATGTGTGTTGTTTAGCAAATTTTTGCTTGCTCACATGTTTTTCCATGATCTTTATTGTATATGTTCCATAAGGCATTTTGATAGGGGGAGTCTTTCCTTTTCTATTATTGTTTTTATACTCACCCATGCATATTGATAGGGGGAGCTTTCGCTCTCTTTATCCTTTTGTCCCCTTTTTGATGTTGTTAAAGGGGGAGAAATATTGTGAGTATATTCTTTCTTGTTTATATACATGATAATTCTAATTTATATATTCTCTTGTTTATATACATGATAATTCTAATTTATATATTCATTTCTTTCATGCATATATCCTTTTTGTAAATTGTTTATCATCATTAAAAAGGGGGAGATTGTTGGCCTTCTTGTTTTGATGATGATTTACAAACAATTTACATCTAATGTTGTTTGTCTAGTGTTTGTGTTTTATATTTATTCTAGGCAAATAATATGTTGGAGGATGGATAAAATTGCACATTCACGATCATATCCAATGGAGGTTGGCGTAATTGTGGAGTGAAGCCTACGTAATTCAAAGTTAAAGATTCAAGTTCAAGCTTCATCCGCAAATGTACCAAGATAGAGCTTCATTGAAAATCACAAGCTTGGGTATATTTAGTTTTAGGTTTTATATTATGTGTATTAGTACCTTAAGCTCAATCATACACACACATACACGTTTTGGTTTTGTATATATATAGTTATATATATACATATATGTTTTGGTTTGATAGTTTTCTAGTTTTAATATGAAACAATTGAATATAATTAGAAAACATATTTTTGTTTCATACTTACATGCATATATATGATTTTATCAATATCAATTTTATTTAGTTCAATGAAATCATGTTTTAGTGCATTATATGTGTACTTTGATAAAATACTATATTTATTGTTTATAGACTTCATAACAATAGTTTACATCTTTCTTCAAGTCTATAAAATAATTTTGTATTGTTTCAAAACATGGTTAAGCTAAAATGTCAAAACTCATATGTTCACATTTTCATGTTTTGGACTATTTTGCAAAATGATGATATTTTTCATTTGGGAGGTCTTTTTTAAAAACCAGTTTTTATAGCATGTGTATTATCATGTCTACAATCATTTCTCAAAGTTTTATATTTTTTAGACTTTATTTGATATTTTTAAACAGGGTTTTAAAATCAGATAAACTGCTTTCAAACCTGTTTCTAGTCTGTGTTAGTTTGCGGTCGACCGCCTTGAGTCCAGAGAATTAGTATGTTCTTTTGTGGCTCGCGGTCGACCGTGGCAGTCGACCATATGCAGTCCAGAGAATTTCGCGGTCGACCGCCACGGTCGACCTTATGTGTTTCCAAAGCCCAGTTTTGTTATTTTGTTGCTCGTGATCGACTGCGAGTTTTCCACGGTCGACCGCCGATCTGACCGTTGGCTTTCAACGGCTATTTTCTAAGCTATTTTTCTAAGGGCTTTGTTGTCATTTTAGTGGGGGTTTTGCTAAAGTTTTGAGTGGGTATAAATACCCCATTGCCTTCAGCTCTCCATATACAATGAGAATGTTTTAAACAAGTTTAACAAGGGTTTTAAAGTTTGTTTTGTGTGTTTTAAAAGAGTTTGGTTTGTGAAGACTATTTCACAAGTGGAGGAGATCATCTACATTGTTTGGGCTTCATCTTAATCCATCTCTCCATCTTGTTTTTCAGAGAAGAATTTCTAAACTCATATCTAGCTTTACATTTACATATTTATTTGATTATCTTTCTTTAAAGCTAGTTTTTACATTGAGTTTAGATTTAATAAATCTTATTGTTACACACACCCACATTGAGCTTATAGTATTTACATATATAGTATAATTAGGGTTGTGAGAGTTTGTAACATCGATTTGTGCTTAATTGAGTTCTCATCCATTGTAGAGAACAACTATTGTTGTATTCGTGCTTAATTGTGAGTGTGATCTCGTGGAGATCAATTGTGTAGTTTTAAAGTTTTCGGTTAGCTAGAAAACCGAGTGTGAGTGTTTGTGAATGTTGATTGGTGAGTGTTAAAAACTGACATTGTGAGGTGTAAACGTTATTCGGGTGAGCGTAGAAAACCCGGTTGTGATAGTGGATTTCTCACCAGGAGTGGGGAACGGAGACGTAGGACGGAAGGTCCGAACTCCATGATCATATCGTGTGTTTGAGTTTACTTTGGCGCACTTCTCTTATGTTTATATTTCTTATCGCCATTGTCCATTGATCATTATTTATATCATCCACTATCTTGTTTATTTTGTTTACCCTTGTGTATATCACTTATCCTTGCTCACATATCTTGTTGTATTTTATACTTGCTAGGATAACTTGTTAATTAGTTTAAATTGGCATAAAATCGGATTAGATTAGCATAAGACCCTAGTCACCCCCATAGGGTCTAACATGATGGACCCTCCTGTTGTATGCACAATACTTAGGATCCAATGTCTTGTTTGCTTCCTCCTGATTTGTAATTGGTGGAAGCTTGATTTTGTCATTGGCGAGGAGGTACTTGAAGATGGTTGGAACTTCATCATCTTTGAAAGAATACTCCTCTTGGAACTTTAGATTAAGAATCCCTTGTTGCCTCTAAGGTGGTTGTTGATGAATATCATCAGTAGTTGTATGTACCTTAGACGTCGGTTGGCCCCTCTCGAGCTCCTTTGTTTTTAGGAAGCGCTCGACCTATTCTCCACGTAGTTTTAATTCCTTCCAGGTGGTTAAGGGGATAACCCCCATGACTTCGAGGACATCGATAGAGAGATTGTGGTGGCAAGTCTAGAGTATGAACTCTTCTATGACGGATCTCGGTAGTTCATCGCCTTGTTCCGTAAGCATTTGACGAAGGTGTCAACTGACTCTCCGTCTTCTTGCTTCTCATCCAGAAGAGCACCTTTCCATATCATCCCAGCAGTTGATACTCCCTAGCTTGAGACGTCGATACTAATAGAAGGCGTCCCCATGAAGGGTGCCTATGAATGACCGGATCATTAGTGGTTTATTCCCGGAGATCACTCCTATGTGGGACTTGAAATAGATCAAGTGTTGAGTGGGTGAGCCTCTCCAGTCGAATGGCGTGAAGTTAATTAGGGTGAACTTCACCGGGTACAGAATTGAATCCCACTCCCTTGGATACAAACACAAAATGCTCATTTTCCTCACTTCTTGAGCGGACATTAAAGCATTGACTTTATTCCCTAGCTCTTTCATCATTTTGTCTTCGCCTGTATCTTTCTTCGGTTGATTTTGAGAACAAACGATAGGACCACCCCTAACGTTGTCGATAGTGATTGGGGCCACCCCCAGTATTGGTATTATTGTTGGAGCTACCCCTAGCATCTTTGTCATTAGGAGGAGTATCAATATTGATAGTCTCGTCCACCTCTAAGTCGCTATCTACTTTATTAGTAGTGTGGCGACGGTTGGATTCACTGCGCTGATTTGACAACTCTTGAAGTTGTTGGGCATGTAAATTCTTGACCCGTTGTACGACCATCTCCATTTTGATTTTAAAATCCTCTTTTTGTTTGGCCAAGTCTTCTTGAAGAAGTTGAGCCACTTGTTCGGTAGTGATCATGAATACTTCTCGAGCTTGCCCCAAGCTAGACATTGTATTGTTGGAGGTGATTGTAGAGCAAGTATCTGAAAGTTCATCTTCTGAAGATAGTCCTTCGTACATCCTTGGGTAATCCCTATGTCCGATGGCTTCTAGCTGGAACTTAGATATTCATTGGGCTATCCCTGAATTGACTTTCCTTCAGGGAGAAAAGTTGAGATTAGAGCCGTTTGAAGTAATGATAGACTTTCTTTTGTCAACCATGTTGATGGTGACTTCAGGGAATTCATCATCCTAGACGGTGGATTTTCTCTCATGGAAACGTCTTGACTTGGGCTTCGACACTTTGGTGGCTAGTTTCTCGAATATCGATACTCTTTGTGAATTTGGTCCTGGGGCAGCTACATTTTGATAATACTACACTGATAGATCTCCCGCATGGACAGTGAGAGTTGGTTTCTCAGACACCCTCCTTTTAGGATTTGTTCACACCTCCAGCCTGATGACGCAGCTCATTGGAGTAATCCATCGCTTATTGGTGTGATGCCTTAAGTATAACGTTGTCTTTTGATGGACACATCTTCTTTTGGGGATGAAGAACCTTGTTGATATTCCCGGGACGATTTGTTGTCGCCTTTGAATGATCCAAGATCGCATCACGATTCACACATTTAGGACTACCCCCTTACAAGCGTAGAACCTTAAGGGGCTCTTGGGTTTCAATATGAACCCCCAGGCGATTGATGCCAGGAGTCCTCTTGTGCACGATGCATGAACATGTACAACGAGGTGCCCTAGTTTATTTAGAGGCGGTGGGACACCTTTGACTGGCCATTGGCTTGATGGGAGTGTTTGTACGACCCCCAACCTGAGGAACTTCTCGAGTTTTATTCATCGGAGCTTTACCTCGATCTTTGTGTAGAGGACCTAGGAGATCCTTCATCGGAATCTTAAATTTGGACAGATCCACGCTGTCGTAGGGCTTCGCCGGAGGTGCGGGAGCAAGACGAGCGGGCTCAAAGGCTGACGATGGCTTGGAAATGCCCATAGGGCTAGAATCAGGCATGAGACATGCCCTTTATCTTGCCCTAGGCATGAGACACGAGTGGTGTCTCTCCCCAGGTGGAAGCGTTTCGGCTATTTTCGGTGATGTTTTTGCCTTCGGTACCCAGACTCGTTTGGATTTCGGTGATTCTTTGACCATCTCTTTCTTCGTCATGCCTTGAGCTTTTTGCACAAAGGCTTGCCCACGTGCGACACATGCATGTCACTTTTGGATGCGCTCTTTTAAGGTTGAATGAGTCCTTTTATCGAGAACTCATTCTTCTGTCGATGGTTTGGAGGAAGTAGAAGCAACTTACCATTGAGGGGGCTGAATTAAATGATGCTTCCTCAACTCCAAGTCTGCGTAGTAGCAAATTCCATTTAATTGTTCCATCACCTTGGCAATTTGAAGAGATTGGCATTGGCGTTGCCTCTGATGAGCCTTCTTCATCAGAGTTAGCGTACCTTGATTGAACAACTCCTTGCTTGGGGAGGAGTTGTGGCATGCGGAGTCATTTGTAGCCTTCATCAGTGAATATGCCTCCTTCAAAAATGTGATCTTTCCACACTTGTAGGGATAGGAGGATTTTGGTGAAGATGAGGAGAAATATTCCTCGAACTTGGCTTCGTCGAACTCGTACTTGACTTTTGAATCAATCGGGATCTTGATCTTTTGTTGCGGTATGAAAGCCTCGGTGACAAGACTGTTGGCTCCCACTGTGGTCGCCAACGTGTTCGGGTCGAAAGTTGATTTGTTCATTGCAGAACTTATTATAACTTCAGTCGTTACAATAAGTTCAAAAAAAAGAAAGACTTTTATAAGTCTCCTTACACAATGAAAATAAAAAGATTATAACTTTATTGAGAACACACGCAGAGAAATCATTTATCGGTCTTTTGCTTATGCTGGATCTTTACTGATGCTGGGCTTTATCCATGGACCACCAACTGATCAGATCTGAATAAAGATTTCGTTGTCTCACAAAAGAGATAGGAAATTAAAGTGGCTATCTCGACAACATCGAGACAATCACTCTTCTCGAGAATCACAGCTAGGTACAATCTCAAGAGAAATGGATGAACGAGATGAAGATTTCTCAAACTCTTCCTCTCTTTGTGCTGAAGAGCTTGCCAAGATCTCTTCCTCCTCTCTAAAATTCGTGCTCCTCACTCTTCAATTCGGCAGGGCTTCGTCGAGACTCGAGAATTACGGATCTGTGTAAATGAAGGCCCTAGGGCCATATTTATAGGCTTCAGAAGCTCGGTTTTTATATAAGAATGATCGATTTGATCTCATCCTCAGTTGTAACTACTTAACCACATTCCAAAATAACTTCAGATCAGTAGGGGAGGTTTTGGATCAGATTAAACCAAAATTTGGGAGGTTAACGAGCGAAAACAGTGTTTTTTAGGCGCGAGATGAACTTTGTGTCTCGACCTTGGCTGAGACACAATGTGTGTCTCTCCCTTGGTCGAGATAGCCCTTGGTCGAGACACATTTTGTGTCTCGGCTTTGGCGGAGACACACATGTATCTCGGTTGCGCGCCTTAACTTGTTTTTCCCGTAACTCCATGATCCGATCTCAGAATAATGCGATTCAAAGTGCATTAGATAGCCAGAGGAGGTATCTACATTCTCCTATAGGTTAATCATATGTGAAGTGGATGAGAAATGAGTGACACTTCTTCTTTCATGGGTGAAACATAACTCCCGATCGAATCATCTTTTCGTCATTCTCTCATCCCCTTGATTCGTACGCTTTATCGACTCACTTCATGCACTTATCGGCGTCAGATAATCCTCCTTGACTTGGATAATGATATTCATCATCTTCTCTCTATCTTGAGCTACATGTGAGAACCTATAGGCAATTTTTGACATCTACAAGTTGCTAACACCAACTCAGTCCCACTAGACATTTGTAAACTGATTGTTTTAGGAAAACAGTCGATAGTTACATAGTAGGAAGATAACCAATCCATACTAAGAATCACATTAAACTCAGATATACGTAAGACGATCAAAACGACTATGAACTCAGACTCATCTAAGATGACGACACATCTCCAATAGATGTTCGCTAGAAGCGACAAATCACCTAGAGGGGTAGAAAGTGACAAGGGAATGTCTAAAGGCTGTGCCACTAGCTAGAGTCTAATCATAAAATTATAAGAGATGAACGAATTCGAAGCTCCGGAATCAAAATGATAATGGGATAGGAAGGAGTTCACATGGAACGTACCTTCCACAAGAGCCCCGCTCACACCATGGTTACAAGGTACAACTACATACACTCTGCCTAAAGTTGTGCACTACTATGCTGAAGGATCTATAGTATATAGGACTATCTTTTCCTGAGGAATCTTCTGTATAGCATGGACCTATACCTCAATTCTCAAAACTACTAGTGGTTCCTCAAGTCTCAACTGCTGGCCCTAACCTCGGCTCTGTACTCGGTTCTACTACTGACCCTGACCTTTGCCCTGCTGGGCTCCTGCTGGTGCACTGCGGCACTTGACAGCTTTGTGACTGATCTTGTGAGAGTTATAACATGCACCCTAAAACTTACGCTGCTGAGGTGCTCTCTGATCATGCTGTGGTCCCTTCTTATGGGGACCCTGCTGCTACTATGTACCCTTGCCCTACTACTAGGGTCCTCTGGGTCCTGAAAATACTCTCTTATTCTTGATCTTATCTCCAAACTGCCCCACTCTAGCATTCCCTTCTTTAACCTTGTGGAACATAGTGGTCTCAGTCTCCTGAGATATGGTGGCATTGACAACCTCCCGCACTGAATGAAAACGCCGAGACACTAAATAGCGACGTAAGCTCGGGCGAAGTCCCATCAAAAACATCTGAGCCTGACGTTCCTCTATCTACCACATGCCGATAAATCTAAGTAGTCCCACAAACTTGCTCTCATAGTCATCTACAGACATGTCTCCCTGCTCCAAATGGGCTAGCTCTAACTCTTTCGCGGCCTTTNGTTGATGATACATACTGCTCATCAAAGAAATAAATGAAATCCTCCTAGGTAAGTGTTATACGCTGTTGCGGTATGAACTGGAGCCTATACCATCCTATGGCATCGCCCTTAAGGCTGAAAGCTGCCAACCTCTGCTTCTGGATCAAATTGACGCCAAGCATATCTAAGATGTTCCCCATATCTTCCCTCCATTTATGGGATACAAGTGAATCTAATAAACCTTGGAACTCTGGTGCTCTCATCTTCTGGTACCTCTCCACTAAACGAAGCCAAGCCTCCTGCTTTGCGGCTCTATCAACAGCTCATGGTGGTGTGACGTCTGGTGTTCCCTCTGTAATAGGTTCAGCTGGCGGAACCTGATTCACCATTTGCTCCTCAATCACTGCTAACCGGGATGCAAATGGTGCTATGAGATTGATCAGATTTTGTGGAGCCTACTGTAGCTCGGGCTCTAGATTAGCTTGCCTACCTCCCTGAGCATGGGTTCTACCATGACCATGTCCTCGTCCCAACATCTATAAGTTCAGGTGTAGAGCTTATTAGACATAATAAATGAGATCTCGAGCATATATAACGTAACATATAACAATAGAAAAATCGTATCACATATCATTCACAACATTTTTAATAATCAAAGTAAGATAGTTATCATAAAAAAATCCATAATTTTTGATGTATATGTATAACGTCCTCAATCAATCTAGGAATTTCTAGCGGACTCAATATACATGAATCCTAGAAAACTTTGTCCTAGCTCCACGACTCGACACATGATGATACTAAGAATGCTGGAACTAGAACTCTGATACTAACTATGATGCCCCTGGTTTCACACAAAGCTACAGTCCAAGGTGAATCCAAGGATGTCAAACCTACCATGCACCCATACTGTACAACAACACATTTTACCATCACAGTAATATCTCTCTAGTAGAATCAAATACAAGAACTATTGGTACAAAGCAGATAGAATAAGATAATAATGCAATGAACATGATATGAAGAATAAACATCCAATAATAGACTTAATCATGTTCCAATTGAATAATAGCGAGTACAACTGATAAACTAAAATAAAAGTGAATTATCTCAATACATAAGAGTCAACTAACGTAGTACTAAGGCACTCAGCCTTCCAAAATGAAATACAACTCTAAATGTCTGAAAATAAACCATAACTACTATGGAGCACTAAATAACTACTAATAATAAATAATGATGGAAACTAAGTTGAAACTCCATCAACCTACGACTCTACTTATGCCTGACTCACTGCCTGAAAAGAGGGGAAACAATAAGCGTCAAAGCGCTAGCGAGAACATCTCCACCGCTCCTACGGGAAGGGGGTAAGTGTAGGAAAAATACAAGTTAGTATATATAAATATATAAGTTATCTATTCTAAACTAAGAGGAAAATTAATATTTAGAAATCCACAACACGAGAATGGGTACGTCGAGCGAAATAATCCAAATAAGAAAACCCTCATGTATATACCTCATATCTTAAATTGTGAATCACTAAATATTATGAATAAAACAATAAACAAAAGAATAATACATAACTAAGCCTCATCCAAAACAAGTTATGTCGAAATATCTCATACTACCCTTGGGTAGGTGTCACAGTCACAAGTATAATAATCCGGTAAAAGAAACTCGCCTAATATATGTCGTGTATGACAACCTCAATCATATACCCTACTCTCAGGGTAATTAACATGGGAGTATGAATGCAATCTATGTGATTCTCTATTAAAAAATAATAAGCTGAGTGAGGCGCTCACAATATCCTGTGGCATCACCTACCTTACTCAATCATCCTATGGAAATAGATGTGTCAACAATGATTCACATGGAGTGAAGTCTACCGAGGTCTCATTGTGGAGTGCTAACTAACACACTCAAGTATCCAAACTATCATGAAATGTAATATGCGTCACTCTCTATCATGACAAATGTAAAGTATAGGGTACGTACCTCCAAACGCTTGTGCATGCTCAAATCCAATACATGTACTCTCGTAAAATACACGTGTATCAATGTGTGACTCGAACTCTGTGTTCACGATCAAAGCAAGTGAGAAAACAGAAAGTTCACAAAAATATCCAGACCAGTAGACCGATCATGTGCCATCGGTCGACTGATGGCTTGCACAAAACGTGCACAACAGCCCTGATCGGTCAACTAGTGGTCCATGATCGGTCAACCGACTAGAGCAAACTGTAAATCTTGATTGACAACATCAATCGACTGATCACCCATGACTAGTCAACCGACTAGAGGAAAAATCTAATTTTTTAAGAAAAATTTGTATGTTTTCATATATTTATCAAAAATCAAAATTTCTCAATAAAGCTCATGTATAAATTTTAGGGTAAATTACCAAACCCTAGCATGCTTCTATTTGTACAATCATCAAGAAAACAACTATCTTGAACAAAACTCATGTTAGATTACGTTCAAATCTTAAACCCAAAACTAAAAATTCATTTTATATCATTTCAAATCAAAAGATTCAATCTTTATATCATATAGTTTGAAAAGATTGATCTTTATACATAAACTAGGTTTTAGAAATCAAACAAAACCAAAATAAAACCAAAGAAGTCAAATAAAAATGGGGATGGGATTGGAGGAGATGAAACTCGCCTCAACAAGTCATGGTGAAATTCCAAACACGCGTGAGAACGATCCTCCTTCACCAAAAGTCACGGATCTCGCCCTCCTTTTGATTTTTGCTTCTCAAAGCTCTCAAAATTCACCAAAATAAGTTCTAGGGTTTTGAGGGGAGAGGGTTGCTAATTGTTCACGTGCAAAATCCAAGAAAAGGGGAAAATATTGGGTATATATACTTATGTACACAAACGGGCCAAACTGAAATAAAACTGACCTAAAAAAAGAACTTAGGTTCGTACACCTATCGGTTGACTGATCACAAGGCATCGGTCGACCGATCTGGGACCATCGGTCGACTGATAACTTGCCATTAGTTGACTGACTTGTACAAGTATTTTTGTCGACTGATACATCATATATGCATGTTTACACTAGTATATTTACACTTGTGTGTACGTACTCGATCTCAAATCGATTTTTATCATACTCACTCATGTCAGAATAGTATCAACCATATTAAAAATTATTTATTACTATTTTCATAATATTTTTAAATTCACGGGGTTTTACAGTACTTTCATTTGGTATCAGAGCTTGACGCTCTTGATTTTTTAATCGACTAGAGTCAAAGATCCTCACTTTATACTTTTGCTAATCTAGTTTTATGATTTTCATTGCTTGCATAGTCTTCATGGATATACACGGTGCACCTAGTTTAGGCTATGCTATTGATATTGCTCATAAATTTAATGCTTTCTCTTATGCTTAATGGATTTTTAGATTTAAACTATTTGTTAAATCTAAAAATATTAAATTGTGGGAAGTAATTGATTGTACTTATATTGTACCTACATTGGAGAAATCCAAATAGAACAAGGATGATAAAAAAATGTTTATCATGAACAAGCTCTTGTCCAAATTTTTTCTTAACGCTTTTGAACAATCTATTTCTAACAAATTTGTTTCTTTTGATAGTGCCTACACATTGTGGAAATATAGAGAGGCACATCACGACAACTTGGAGGAAATTCAACATATTACGATGGATTCCACTTTAAGTGAGATTGTAGCTTCATCGTGTGTAAAACCATGTAAAATACAGTGAATAAATTTTTTTATTGTGAAATATATATTTATTTCATAGATGAATGTGATAAAAAGTGTTTGGGGATCAAACGAGTGTATTTATATGAGAAAGATCGAGTGATAAGACCAGCACACAAACAACATGCACCAACAGGAAATTTCCTGTGCGGTCGACCGTGGTGGTCGACCGCCGGGCACGCAGCAGAAGCAGAAAGCTTCTATCTCTTGCGCGGTCGACCGTGACGGTCGACCATATGTAGTTTTGCCAGTTTTTCCCAGTTCGAGTCTTATTGGGTTTTGGGTCGGGTTTGTGGGCTTGTATATATAATATTATATTTGTGAGAGCTTCTTCTTCACCACAGTAAACCCTAGCAGCCTCCTCCTTCCCTCTTGCAAACCCTAACCCCTTCTCCTTAGTGATTTCGGCGGGTTTCGAAGAGTTTGAGCGGGATCCGGCGGTTTTCGGCGTAGGAAGATATTTTTCTAGCGTTTTTTTGGAGTTGCTCATCATCCCTCAGGCGAGTTTCATCTTGCCCAACCCTATACCCATGTTTTAAAATATTTTAATAATGTTTTCCATGTGATTTGTTAGCCTAACATACTAGATTATGTATAAAAATAGATCTATATGTTGTATTTTTGTAAAGAGAACGTGTTTTCAGTTAATAACGCTCACCCACGAAATTCTTAATACAGATCTAGATCTGAGTTTATTTCTAACAAGAGTTTTGTAAGAAAGATTTTTGTTTTTGAAGATATCGACACGAAATTTACATGTTTAATATTTGATTCATTTCATCTATAGTGATTAGACTAAAATTCACATGTTCTGGTTATGCTAAATCACTTATGAAGGATTGATAATGTATATAAACAACGCACGAAAGTTTTTGGATCAAACCACGTAGAACAGAAACCTAAACTAGGGTTTCTGCTTTTATGCGATCAATCATGACGGTTGACCGCGTGTCGTACACAGAAGCAGTAAGCTTCTGCTCCAGTCGCGGTCGACCGATTGGGGATTTTTTCTGCTTTTGTTCTGTTGTGCTTAGGTTTGTGTGGCTAGTAAAATATTTGGGTTATATGGGTTTGTAATACATTAAGATTGGTATACATGAGTTGACTTCAGACATGAGTCTTAGATTTATTCACCGGAGCATGAGGGTGAATGGTATATATGTGATTTCTGACACTATTTGCATATTACAGTCCTCGTGTTAGACTATAAGCTATCAAGTCCTCGTGTTGGACTATAAACTATTAAAGTCCTTGTGTTGGACTATAAGCTATCAAAGTCCTCGTGTTGGACTATAATCATCAAAGTTCTCGTGTTGGACTATAATCCACTACAATCCTCGTGTTTGTTTGCGGAAAAAGTCGCTGTATTCATTGCTGCATTCATTACAACTTTGATCGTTACAATGAAATAAAAAGATAGTCTTTTTATAAGACCGATACACAATGAAAACAAAATAAATGCAACTCCTTTCAAACAAACGCAAGAGCTGTTTGTCATCTCTTGCTTGCGTGGGTCTTTGGCCTGTGACGGGGACGTTGATATCCGTGGACCACCGGGGCAATCAGATCTGTTCCGAGAAAATCGGGCAGAGCTTCGTCTATCCGCGGAGGGATATAGAAGCAGAACTTCGTCGATCCGCGTGAGATCTAGAAGCTATAAGCGTATACCTCGGCTAAAGCGAGGTAATAGCTCTTCTTAGTATTAACGCTAAAGGCTAATACTAAGGCTCGGACGGGTGATGAAGGCTCTGATCAAGACCTCTCCTCCTCTTGTTGAAGCACACGGGCACTCTTCACTGCAGCAGGGCTTCGCCAAGCTCTCCAAAAATCCTCCCCCTCTCTCTCTAGCCTTGCTCCAAGACAAAAGAATGAACGAACGCGAGGTTCGTTTGAGGTAACCACCTCCTTAATTTTCGCCATGAACCCTTAGGGTTTCAAACTGAAACTGCCGCCGCCAAACCCAAAAAATTCCTCGATTTTTATTTTCAAAACCAGATCCAGAATCGGAAAAAATTTCTTGATCCAGATCCAAGAAAAATTAAAGACAAAATTAAAGGAAAATCCAAAAAATTCCAAAAAGTTACTGTTCACCGGTGATTTTTCAATTACTATTCATCCGGGAAAAAAATTCTTGCTGTTCATCCGAACAAAAAAAATATTTCGCTACTGTTCACCGAACATTACTGTTCATCCGAGAACAAAACTGAATCTTTAACCAGAGATTTAAGATCAAAAAACCCAATAAAACTTAAATCCCTAAGAATTAATCAAGGTGGCTCTGATACCACTTGTTATTTCTAATTTATTACTTGAGATCTAAAACCATATAGCCATGATTAATTCAAAGAGATTAACAAAAAACAAAAGAAGCGGAAGCTTATACCTGAATCCATAGATTGATCTTGATTTTGGGTTTTGGATCTTCTAACCTTAGGGTTTTCTCCTTTAGCCGAATTTCTCTATTAGATGGGGGTGAAGAGAATTAGAGAATGTAACACTAGGTTAGGGACTATAACCCCTTATTTATAGATGTTGTACTTTTGTATCGCAACGCGTTGACCGGCGTTGACCTAGGGTTACGCGTTGACCGGCGTTGACCCTTAGGGTTTCGAATCGTCACACGTTGACTCTGCTCACAACCCGTTGAGTGGGGTTGACCTAGGGTTACGCGTTGACCGGCGTCTACCCTAGGGTTTTGATTGTCGAACGTTGACTTTGATTGCAACGCGTTGACTGGCATTGACCTAGGGTTACGGATCGCCATTAACACAGTTTATACTCGTACGTTTGCTGGAGTATACACAGTTTCATTAACCCAACTTAATTGATCACTTTAGTGGGTTATCCTGAAAGATAGCAATACACATTGATTAATAATATGTGCCCACAAATAGATTTATTAGATTAAATCCAACAGTTGCTTTATAGTGTGATATTATATTTCATCTATATGCTATTAAATGTTATCATGGTTCGTACTTGTCAGGGCTGCAATGGCGGTGGTGGAGGAGGAGGAGGAGGAGGAGGTGGTGGTGGTGGAGGTGGCGGTGGTGGAGGAGGAGGAGTTAAGCTCTTAAGGTATTGGAGCATCGCGGTCCCGAATGTTGGGGTTGCAGGACCAACTGTTAAAGTTGACTCATCTGCATGTGTGGATTTTGTCCTGAATTTGTTGGGTGCTCAAGTCGCGAGACCTACTAGGGGAGTTGATGCATCAATGACTCGCAGTTATAGAATTTTTGGCAAATCCTCAGCCATCAACGGATTGATTGTCTTGTACTCTGAATAAAATTTACCCATGTGTGTGTTCGTAATTTATTTTCATGTTCCTGCTTAGATTTTTCAAATTTTTTTTGAGTAAAATCGCATATAACCCCCTAGTGATTAGTAAGACTTAATCGCCTCACAACTTGTCTATCTATTTTGTTATTTTCAAATCTGTACTTCATTTAGTAATAAATTTTTTTTTAATATTTTGAACCATGTATATATAATTTGTATTATTATGCATGATGTTATATTTTTGGTCCAATTATACTTTTTTAATTTAATAATGTACTAATTTTGAGAGATTTAAAGGTTCTTATATTGAAAAATTTTAACCAAATATTTAATTCTATAAAAATAAAATATTTAAATTATTTATTTATACATCATAATTATATATAGGAATATTTTTCAATTATGAATCTAAATGCTATTTTGGGAAAAGCAAATTTTTTTTAGGAAAATGAAGATATTTCTTTAACCAAATGGAAGTTTTTTTTTAAGAAATGTTTAATATTCATAATCTATAAGTGTTAATAAAATTAATGTATTTAAATACTCATGAAATTTTTGAGAAAATAATATTTTTGAATTCAAAGAAATCAAAGAATGATATTTAAATTCAGACTTAAATTCGAAGATTTTAGACAAACTCAAATGTAAACATCTCACTATTCATTTCAATTGAATTAATTTCATTCCAATCATAAATGGAGGTGTACATGATAAAGGTTATTTGAAAAAAAATTGCAACTCTATCATTTGTTGCAGAAAATGAAACATAGAATTTAGATTTGAAAATATATATTCTATAATAAATGTGGAATTTCTTGTGGCCATCTGGATCTAAAAATTTGAGCACCCATGCCCTTGGGAAAAAGTCAAATCCTCAAAGGCAGTCGAAACCAGAAACTATTTGTAGGCGTCAAAAATTTTCTATAGGTCACCGAATACAACTCGAGACAAAGCGAAGACGATGAACGTCATTATCCAAGTCGGAGAGGATTATCCGAGTCAAAGAGGATTATCCGACGCCGACAAGCGCATGAAGCAAATCGACGAATCGTTGATGACGCGGCAACGAACCACAACAACGGCAAATGCCAAGTGGCCCACACGCTCGTCAGCCACCAGAATGGCAAACCAAGCGTCCCGTGCGCTCAAACCACGCTCATGTGGCCCGCGCGCTCGTCAGTCAACGCGCACACGTCAGTCAATACGCGCACGTCAGTCAAGCGATCCGCGCGAGGAAGCGTACAAGTTAACGAAACGATGAAATACTCATAAACGATGTGTGCAAGTCAACAAGACGACCAGATACGCAAAACGGTGGAAAATACAAGTCCCGGAAAAGTCAGAAAAAGCACCAAAAAGTTCAGCAAAAAGCCAAACTTCCTGCACCCGCGCAGGTCGGACGAATCCGAACCGCACTCGCACGGGTCGGACTCAACCGACCCGCACCCGCACGGGTCGGATGCATCTGACCCGCTCCCCCCGCGGGTCGGATTCACCCGTCACGCTGTTTCGACCCTCGGACGTGTTTTCGACAATTTTGAACAGTTTTCTTAGGATTTATCTGTTCCAGGGGTTCCCAACTGACTTGATATCATCCACAAACATGGTTAGGCCGTTATTGACTGAAGATATGACCAAATCCATCATTCTTATCCGAAAACCCCCAACCAAAGCCTATAAATACAGACCTAGGGGCTCAATTCACAGGGGGGATTATTATGAAGAGGGCGAGGTGCTGCCGGATTAAGGAGTCAAAGGAACGCGAATTTACAATGAAGGCAAGTCAGATCCTGGCGAACTTCAGCATAAAGAGGAAGACTTTCAAATGATCTGAACCGGTATCTCCCCCCGTCTGTCCGTTCCTCGAGATTAGGCTTTGTCTTAATCTCGAGAAGAGCTACTGATTTCGCTTGGTCGATTTCAGAGCTTCAAGCGAATACTTTCTTAGTGAAGTAGGAGCTCCGTCAATTTTTCGACAACTGGATCTGATCTGTAGGCGGTCCACGGATATCAACGTCCCCGGCACAGGCAAAGATTCCGCACAAGAAGAAGACCGATAATTAATCTCTCTGCGTTTGTTTGATAAAGTGGTAAACTTTTTATTTTTATTGTGTAAGGAGATCTTATAAAAAGATCAACTTTTTATTTTATTTGAGTTTATTATAACGACCAAAGTTGTAATAGATTCAATGATAATGAAAGCAACTTTTGACAAAAATAAGCTGGTGACCACAGTGGGAGCCAACAGCTTCTCTACAGAAGCTATCGTGCCGCAACCACGGATCCGGATCCCGGTTGAAGAAGAGGTCGAGTACGAGTTCGACTAATAGAAGTTTGAGGAGTATCTGTCGTCCTCCTCCTCCAGAACCTCCTCCACTCGCAAGCGTAGGAAGATCAACACCCCTGTTGCTGCGGTAGCTGCACCTTACAATGCCCCCCGGCCTCTAACGAGGCCGGATCCGCAGATCTGGACTCCTCCTCAACCAAGGAGTTGAGTACTGAGGGCGCGCCATTCCTATCGAAGAGGGCACGCCAAAGGCAACATCAACGCCTCGCACGCCAATTCGCCAAGGCTTTGGAGCCTTTTGAAGGGGTCTGCTACGATGCAGATCTGAAACTCAGAAGGAACCAATTGTTCCAGTAGTGAGCAAACACCCCCTCCTCCAAACCATCAACGAGTGAATGGATCCAAGTCAAAAGGACTCGTTCAACCCTTGAGGAGCGCATTCAGAGATGCCACGCATTGCTTGCGCACGCGAGAATCTTTATGCAAGAAACCAAAAAGTTGCAGAAGGGAGAAGTAGAAAAAAAGCCACAAAGACTGCATGAAGTATGGAGGCCAAAGTCCATGACGGCGGCCGAAAAGATCGAAAAACGTGGGTCACCCAGATCCGACCCTCCAGCCCGCGGGACACTTCAATCCGACCCTCCAGTCAGCGGGACCCTTAATATTTCAAGTTATGTAGTGTTTGTTAAACAAACTTAACCATCACATCAAAGCATAGTAAATTATCAAATAAAAAATAGTTATGTAGTGTTTGTTAAACAAACTTAACCATCACATCAAAGCATAGTAAATTATCAAATAAAAAATGACAATATCATCAAGTCAAACGGACCATGTAACAATTTAAATTTTCTATCTCTTAGGTAACTCGTCCTAGAGAATCCAAATGCGGTCTAGTGCTACACATATCACAATGCGTGCTTATGATATACACCCGAAGAATCTACATTCTTGGTGATTGAGACCTTGTGACGCCTCTGGGTTCACACAAGGTTGCACCACACCATGTAATAACATGTTTCACCATCAAAATTACTATCTCTCTAGTAGAGTTAACAACATGTGTAGGTATAAAAGCAAGTAAAAGATAATACAAGAGATATATGATGAAATAATAGAGATAAAAATTGATATTTCATCATCCAACATATAAAAATATAAAGTGAATCTTTGAAATAACTAGTCTAGAGATCTCAACAAGTCTCAAATACAGAATATCTGATAAAAGGAAATAAGGCACACAACATTTACAACTTCTAGAACATAACTCTCAAATGTCTAAATAAAATGTCTACAGTGGAGCTCCATAAATAAAATAAAACTACAAATAAAAGATGGACGCTAATAAGTATCGATAAAATAAAACTATAAATGAAAGATGGACGCTAATAAGTATCGCCATCAACCTACGACTCTCCGTGCACCTGGCTCGTTACCTGAAATGGGAGGGGACAACGAGCGTCAAAGCACTAGCGAGCAACATCACAACCAACCCCAAGGGAGAGGGCTCGTTGAATATAGAAAATACAGTTAATACATATATACATAAAATCATTGATCCTAACAATAAGAGGATTTTAGTATTTAGGAAATTACAACACGAGCATAGGTACGTCGAGCGAAATAATCCAAACAAGGAAACCCTCATGTATATACCTTGTATCTCAAATTATAAATCCCTAAATACCAAACCCAAGATCTAATACAGGAACAATAATATAAAGAAGACTAACCTATCTCAGAACTCAAATACCATGTCATATCAAAACCCACATAAGTATCATGTCCAGCCTATGTAAGTGTAAGTGTCATACTCAAGGTTTAAACATGTGTCCAACACATGGACTAAGACTAGGTGTAGTGGATGCCCAACACATGGACTGCATATATAAATTGTCCAACACATGGACTGAATGATGAATGTCCAACACATGGACTGAATATAATGAATGTCCAACACATGGACTGTGTCCAACACATGGACTGAATATAATGAATGTCTAACACGTGGACTGCACATCATAATTACCCAACACATGACTGAATGAAATGTGTAGAATATCGATGAGATATATAAAAAGGATGCATATACACTAATTTCACACGTGTCTCGGTGTGCAAATCTAAACTCATGTCCGCAAGCCATCTCACATATGAAGATACATAATAAACAATAATTTTTAACGCCAAATATTCGAGTTCATAGGTTTCTGTCTGCTTCGAAATAAATCTAGAAGTGACATCATTATTTTATAAGCATAATATTACTGATATCAACATATATGAAACGATATGAAACGAAATATTAGCATGTAAATATATCGTTGAAACCGTAAACATTTATATACACATGTTTAAATGTTTTAAAAGCAAAAACTTATGATTTAATTCATGATTAATAAATTTTAGATCTCAAATTTGTCAAGGTTTCTGTTGTAATCAATTAAAAAATTATGATAATGTATTCTCACTTCATAAGTTATAAAGAACTATCTTTTGTACACTAAAAAATATGTTTTAGGCTCGAAAAATCCGAATAAAACTTAATAAAAACGTGCCAAAATAATAAGGGTACGAAGAGTTGGACGAGATGTTTACTCGCCTGCAAATGCTGAAAATAACGTCCTTGCGCACGTAAAAGAAGAACCAATCCTCTTCGCTGGCACTTACACAAACACCCGCCTGCAATAAATCCTCTGAAAATCCCTCAAATTCGCCAAAAGAAAAGCAGACACTAGGGTTTTGAGAGACGGCGGAAAAGGGAGCTGCTAGGGTTTCTGAACACTACGGATAAAAGCAGCGTGTTTTTCGTGTCCTTAAACATGTGCTATATGATAGCTAAACCCGAAAAACTACTAGCCGCAAAAACCCGAAACTAGAAAAACCAGTCTGACTAGAAATATTACTCTTCTGGTATTTTGGTTTTTAATCTTTCGCCATCTGAGCGCTCAGAATGAGCTGATTAAAGATTTGTTGGAAAGCTTGCTGAAGATATCTACAGCTTGGTCTTTTAAGTTTTTCATATTCGCCAACGTATCAGTGCGTAAAATACAAAACTCTCCACTTGTCATAAAATTTCTAGATTTATACATCGGAGACATGATTTGTGCCATTTGCTCTCTCTCTCTCTCTATATATATATATATATATATAATATATATAGTATATATATATATATATATATATATATATACATTACAATTGATCTCAAATCAATTCCTAGCATACTCAAACATCATAATATGTTATTTATAAATATATAACATATTTATTATTATTTATCACAAAATATTCAAATTTTTGGAGTTTTACAGACCTACCATCAAATATCTGTGACGCCCCTGGGTTCACATAAGGCTGCAGTCCAAGGTGAAACCAAGAATATCAAACCTGCCTTGCACCTCACCGTGCAATAACATGTTTCACCATCACAATTAATATTTATCTAGTAGAGTCAACAACAGGTGTAGGTACAAAAGCAAGTAAAAGATAATACAAGAAAGACTGATGAAATGATAATAATCAAATAAATGTCTCATCATCCAACATACATAAATACATAGTCAAGGTCTGAGTAGATAAACTGGAATACTCAACAAGTCTTAAATAAAAATATCTGACAAGAAGGAAATAAGGCTTACAACTTCTAGAACAAGACTCTCAAATGTCTAAATAAAAATCTACTGTGGAACTCCAAAAGAAAATATAACTAAAGAGACGGCTGAAGCTAAAATGCATCGCCATCAACCTGCGACTCTCCGAGCTCCTGGCTCGTTACCTGAAAGGGGGAGGGACAACGAGCGTCAACGCGCTAGCGAGTAACATCACAACCAACCCCAAGGGAACAGGGCTTATTGTATAAGAAAATACAGATAATACGTAGTAGATCTAAAATCATTGATCTTACTAAAGAAGATTTTAGTATTTAGAAATTTACACATAGGTACGTCGAGCGAAATAATCCAAACAAGGAAACCCTCATGTATATACCTCGTATCTCAAATTGTAAATCTCTAAACACCAAACCCGAGGTTCTAGTACAGGAACAATAATAAAAGAAATACAACAAACATCAGAGCATAAATACAGTACCATGATATAGCCTACATGAGTATCATGTTATTACTTACATGAATATCATGTCAAAATCTACATAAGTGTCATGTCATAAACTACTGTGAGAAAGTCATATGCAGGGTTAAGAACTATGTCCGATACAGGAACTATATACTGTAGTTTCCAATCTCGTGGAATAAGTGGAAAATGTCCAACACGAGGACTGAAATGGATTATAGTCCAACACGAGGACTGAAATAGATTATAGTCCAACACGAGGACTTCTATGGATTATAGTCCAACACGAGCTCGTGGAATAAGTGGCAAATGTCCAACACGAGGACTGAAATGGATTATAGTCCAACACGAGGACTTCTATGGATTATAGTCCAACACGAGGATTGTGAAATTGTGAAAATGTCATTGAGATACATAGTGAAATCTACTTATATCAATTCACACTCAAATCAGTGTGTAAATCCGTGCCTAGCGGTCGACCGCTGCGGTCGACCGCGAAGCAGACAGAAGCCCAAATCTGGGTTTCTGACAGCTTCAAAACCTAAAACAAAATTAATGATTTCTCTGATAACAAAAATTTCAACGTCTCTAAAATCAAATAGAAGAAAAACAACTAAATCTAAGCATGTATGCGTGCCTAGCGGTCGACCGCTGCGGTCGACCGCGAAGCAGACAGAAGCCCAAATCTGGGTTTCTGACAGCTTCAAAACCTAAAACAAAATTAATGATTTCTCTGATAACAAAAATTTCAACGTCTCTAAAATCAAATAGAAGAAAAACAACTAAATCTAAGCATGTAAACTGCACCCCCAAAACCCCAAATACATATGAAACATATTAAAAATGTTTTGATAACAGTAAATCATGATTTAGCTCTTGTTTAAGCAATTTCAGATCCAGATCTTCACTAAACAAAACATTGGTGAATTTTTATAAACTGAAACAATTGATTCTTGCAATCCATATTATAGAGAATTGATTTTTATACAAAAATACCTCTTGGGCTCATCAAAACTCATGATAAATCAAAAGAAATTCGTAGAAAATATGGGTGAGGGATTAGGCGAGATGATACTCGCCTCAGGTGCTGACAAAACCCTTGAAGATGATCCTCCTTCAACCTGAGCTGCGAAATCCCACCGAGAACCGTTCGAATCTTCCCAAAAATGCCAACCGAGCTAGGGTTTAGAGAGGAGAGAGAAGGGGGCTAGGGTTTTAGATTTTAGATCAAAAGAGGTTCTCTTGGGTTGATTAGAATATATACAAAACCCACAACCCGACCCGAAGCCCGTTAAGACTCAAACCCAGAAAAAGAAAAACTCTCTGTCCGTTGTGCGGTCGACCGCCGCGGTCGACCCCCGCGGTCGACCCCCGCGGTCGACCGCACAACAGGAAAAGAGTTCCTGATGTTGCTGGACTATCCATTTGATTTCTCTCACATATAAACACTTGTTGGGTTCCCAAACACTAATAAACACATTCATCTTATATATATATGATTATTTATCACAAAAGAAATATTTATTACTATTAATCCACACATTTTCATTATAAAAATTTCGGGGTTTTACAATATCATATGTTGGTGTTTGGTGGGAAACTTCGAGAAAGATAATTGAGAATTAAATTCGTATTATTCTCTCTGTTAGACTAAAAAAAGTAATTACAATTCTCTCGATACAACTTCTCTCTAACAGACTTAGAAAAGAAATTACAAATCTTCTCGATCGGTTTCCCGATTTACAAAAGAGAGAAGGGTCGACGGAGATCCTTCCCTTTGTTTAATCTGAGTTCTTCTTGATGTCGATGGGATGCCTCCCTCAAAACTCATGTCAAGTTTGCTTCTTGTTAACAATCCGAACACCTTGCTAGAACATTGTCTTGTCTCTTGACTCGACATCTTGGATGAACTTGCAAAGCAAGTTTGAAATTCTTGACGAGTTGATAACTCTAAACGAGTTTAAAACTCTATGAAAGAGTTGATTTAACCAAATTCGGTTTGTAAACCAAGGATGAAAAAAGCTCCTATTGCCGAAGAATGCTCTGAGCTCTCCAAGGATAAATGCTGATCTCCCTTAAAGATGATCTACCAAAAGGTCACTTCTTTGCTGCCGAAAAGAGGATGAATTGGAGATCTTGAACTTAGTTGAGTTTCCCGCTATTTATAGGGGATTAAGGGGTGTAATCATCCCCTTAAATCTCTCCTTAATGAGGGTTTAATAGGGTGTAACCGCCCTTCATAAATCTCTCTATGATAGGATGGTGATCCCCTTAAATCGTGGAAATGGTTTTGAAACCGTTCAGCTCGTGTTTGAATGAGTCAAACGCAAGAATTGCATTTTGGGTACGAATTCTGCGTTCTAGACCTGGACATAGAGTTAGGCTCTGCATTTGAGCCTGAAAATGCATGAATTCTGCGTTCTTGACCTGAGACGCAGAGTTAGGCTCTGCATTTGGATTTTGGAATGTAGCCACAAACTCTGTGTTTTGAGACTGGAACGCAGCCACGAACTTTGTGTTTTGAGTCCGGAACGTAGCGAGCGAACTTTGCGTTTTGAGTCTGGAACGCAGCCACGAACTCTGCGTTTTGAGTCTGGAACACAGCCACGAAATCTGCGTTTTGAGTCTGGAACGTAGCGATGAACTCTGCGTTTTGTTGTTAGGACGCAGAGATGAACTCTGCGTCTTGACTCTAGAACACAGAGGTGAGCCTCAGGCGAGCTTCAGACGAGCTTCAGGTAAAGTCCAATGTTCAAGCGAAGTCCAGTCTTGTAGACGGGCTTCAGAACATAACTTGCGGCGAAGGACATGTCATAACTTTCAAACCATAAGTCAGAATTGGACGCATTATATATGAAAATCAACTATCTCGACGAGACGGAGCCGACAAAACTTAACCTAAGGGTTCGGTTTGTTCCCGTCCCTTTCGCTAAATTCCTTACGGTTTGAGAGATATATACGTTTTGATTTGAAGAGACCGTCAATTTGTAGTCTCTTTTGCTAGAACGTTGCAAAGATCGTCATCTTGCAACATTCGTCTTGGCTCCTTGAAAATATGAGAGTTGTCAGATTGTATTTCCTGATATTAATTGTGAAGGCTGTTGAATTAGAGCTTTCATCGGTTGTTGTGAAGGATGTTAGATTGTAACCTTCATCGATCTACGTGAAAGTTTTCAAATTGTAGTCTTCTGAAAATCGTCAGATTGTAACTTCCATCATCGGTGTTTGATAGGGATCAACTATCTGTAATAATTTTTAGATAGCCTAGAGTTGGTGTCGTGCATAATAACCTATTATAACAAAGTTATTATTTTTTATTATAGGTTAATCATGGATTTAAGAAATCTCTAAGTTAGGTCATATCTCTAAGCAAGTGACCATCATAGTGCAAGTGACCATCATATCTCTAAGCAAGATAACCTATTATAACAAAGTTATCTTTTTATATATTTTCAGAGGCTTCTACAAACTTTCAGAGGACTGTTGACAAACTCAGAATGTCATATCAAATTCAACAGCGCCTTGTGAATTTGAAATTTTAAAAAAACATCCTCAAATTTAAAAATGTGCAAAAAAAAACAACCTTAAAAGTTCAAAATTACAAAAAACTAATAGAAATTTCAAAACTTACAATTAAATTTGGAAATTTTCAATAATAAATTTATAATTTGCAAAAAAACACTTAAAGTTTTAAAAAATTGAAAAACGCCTTTAAGAGTTTAGAATTACAAAAGCCACCCTAAAACTTCAAAATCTAAATAAGGCACATGAAATCCAAAAATTACCAGCACCTCCCTGTAAAATTTGAAATTTATAAAAAACCTCAAATTTTAAAAAATTATAAATAACAACCTTTAAATTATAAAAAATACCTCATAATTTTCTACGCTTACAAATGACACATGAAATCTAGAAATTTCCAGCAGTCCCTTATGAATCTAAAATTTAAAAAAACATCCTCAAAGTTAAAAAAAATATAAAATACACCATTAAGGCTTTAGAATTACAACAACCACCCTAAAAATTCAAAACCTACAAATGACACATGAAATTAAAAAATTACCAGTATCCCCTTGTAAATTTGAAATTTACAAAAAAACACCCTTAAAGTTTAAAATATTACCAAAGGCACCCTCATGAGTTCAAAATTATATAAAACTCATAGAATTTTTAAACTTACAAATGACACATGAAATCTAAAATTTTCTAGCAGTCCCCTATAAATTTAAAATTTATAAATAACACCCTCCATATTTTAGAAAATGCAAAAACAACCTCCAGAGTTTAAAATTTGGTCAAACTTCCTTGAAATTTCAAATCCTACAAATTACACATAAAATATAAAATTTTCAGCAGACCTTTGTCAATATGGAATTCCTAAAAGCACACTTAGAGTTTTAAAATTTGAAAAAACCCTTAAATTTCAAAATTGGCATAAATCACAAAAATTTCCAAAACATGCAGAAAAACACACTACTGTAAAACCCCGAAAATTTTGAAAATATTATTATAAATGATAATAAATGAGTTTTATTATGATTGGTGATTATTTTAGGCTGAATGGATCAGATTGGAATCGATTTGAGATCGATTCGCAGTTTCAGCCTCGGTATCGCGAGTCTACTGAAAACTAATACTATTTTATTTTTAGAAATTTTTCTATTGATCAGATGGGAACGAGATTTATGTCATTGATCTTAGAATATCAATAACCTGTTGTGGGTAAAGTTTCATTGAGTTCTGACGACGGAGACTGAAATACTATTTTGAGACAGTATCGCGTCTACTGTCATTCATTGCATTTGTATTTTTTTATAATTTTTATATTGATCATATAGATATGAGGTTTACACCATTGATCTTAGAATGACGAGACGGTGCTATGGGTAAATTTTCATTGCTTTCTGAGAACGAAGTCTGAAATCCTATTTTTAAAATAATATAAAATATTATATATATATATATATATATATATTTTTTCTCTCTTTTTCCTATTTCACCTACCCTGCCTAACTTCTCACCTACCCCTCTCCTCTCATCTCCTATAAAAGCATCTCCCCTCCCTCTCTTCTGAGCACGCAGAAAAGAGAAAGAAGAGAGAGAAAGAGAAGGGGAGAGAGAGGGAGAGAGAGAGAGAGAAAGAAGGAGAGAGAGAGAGAGAAGGAAAAGACAGAGAGGAAGAAAAGAGGGGAAAAGATAGAGGGGCCTTTGGCTATTCGGAGAAAAGGAACGGATAGGGAGTCCAATTTCAGAGATCAATAAAGGCAAGTTCATCTCTTTCCAAACCCATCCCCAGTAAATTTTGATCTTGATGAATATACATGATATTGATGAATATACATGATATTGATGAAAAGACATGATATTGATAAAAATTGATGAATATACATGATATTGAAGAAAAGACTTGATATTGATGAAAATTGATGAATAGAATATAAGACCAAATTCCTAAAGACATGATATTACTAGCTAGAACTATACGTACATGTCTACCGCTGAAAATACTGTTACTATTTTATACGTATGGTACTATTCATTATTACTAGCTAGAACTATACGTACATGTCTACCGCTGGAAATACTATTACTATTTTTTATACGTATGGTACTATTCATACATACGGTACTATTCATACGTACGGTACTATTCATTCGTACGACACTATTCATAAATACAACACTGTTCATATGTATGGTACTATTCATAAATACTGTATTTTTCATACGTACGACACTATTCATGGGTACTATTCATATGTACGGTAATATTCATAAATACCGTACTGTTCATACGTACGGCACTATTCATGGGTACTATTCATACATACTGTGGTACTATTTATAAATACCGTACTGTTCATACGTACGGCACTATTCATAAGTACTATTACTATTCATGCATACTGGGGGTACTATTCATACGTACTGTTATTGTTCATACATACGACACTATTCATAAGTACTGACATACTGAGGGTAATTCATATGTAATGTTATTATTCATAAGTACTGACACTATTCATACGTATGGGTACTATTTATACATACTATCACTATTCATGCATACGTTACTATTCATACGTACTGTTACTATTCATTAGTTAATACAGCAGATAGTCGGGGTTGGTAACCCTGATCATTTACTGGACAGTTTGGTCCAGTTTTATTTTCTGGAGTTTGTTTGCGCCATTTGTGACACGATCGTGGAGTTTGAGCCGCTCGATGTTATACTTACAGTCATGAATATGACTAAATATGCATTTGAGTATCCCATGGGGATTATGACGAATTGAGATCTATTTACTTGTGAGTTAGTACACCGCAAATGAGACTGCGATGATACCTATTTGTCGATCCGCACGGTGATGCGATGATACCTATTTGTCGATCCGCACTGTGATGCGATGATACCTATTTGTCGATCCGCACTATGATGCGATGATACCTATTTATCGATCCGCACTATGATGCGATGATACCTATTTATCGATCCGCACTATGATGCGATGATACCTATTTGTCGATCCGCGCGATGATGCGATGAGTTGGAAGAAGTTCAGAATGATAATATTATAAACTATTTACATGAGTATTTGGCGGATGCCAAAAGTGTTTCTACTCATTGTTGAGATACTTTGCTATACGAGTACACGAGATACATATGCTGATGTCTATTATGATGCTTTACTTTCCAGTTATATTTTGATTGCTTAGTTCAGGGTTAATATTTAGTTATTTACTACCTGAGACATACGGTATATACATGAGGGTTTCCTTGTTTGGATTATTTCGCTCGACGTACTACGTCTCAAGTTGTAAGTTTCTAAATATTAATTCCATTAGATACAGGGAAAATGATCTAGGTAGACTATGCTTAATAGATAGAGCCTCCACTTCATCATCTAGCAGCCCTTCCCCTGGGGGCGGATGGAGGTGAACTTGCTGTAGCGCTCTGACGCTCTTGTTGTTGTTCTTTTTCTTTTATTTTATTTCTCATTTCAGGCGGCTCAGAGCATCGGAGAGTCGCAGGGTGACGGAGTTCTTGCATAGTCGCCGTCGCGTATTTTTACTAGTATGGACTCCACAGTGATCTTATGTTTCCATTTAGTCATTTGAGTTTGTACTCATATTGTTAAGGCAATATGCCTTAGTACGATTTCTAATCGATTCATGTTGAGACATATCATGTTATTTTAGACTCCAGATGTATATCAGTTGTATTCCAGTTTAGTTTATTTGGGACATGATTTCATTTATGAGATATATCTTTCCGTATCATGTCTATAGTATTTATTTCCCTTATTTGCCTGTTTTGTACCTTCATTTATATTGGTTTCCACTAGAGGATATTACTGTGATTGGTGAAACATGTTGTTGCACAGTGGAGGTGCATGACAGGTTTGACATCTCTGGGTTCACCTTGGACTGCAGCCAAGTGTGAAAACAGGGGCGTCACAGTTGGTATCAGAGCTCTAGTTCCAGTATCCTTAGGATCATCCTGTGTTGAGTCGTGGAGGTAGAATAGAGTTTCCTAGGATTCATGTATAGAGTCCGATAAGAATTTCTTAGAATGAGTGAGGACGATATATGCGTATATCTCAAAAATTTGTGAAATTTTTTTTTATGATAACTATTTGGTGTAAATTCAAAGTATTTGTGTGAATACTATATGTTGTGAAAA
>NC_033803.1:21817080-21818894 GCF_001876935.1 Asparagus officinalis
CATGGGACAGATGCTATACCAGGAGTACTTTCCCTCTAACCATGAGTTGAGTCAGCTGAAGGATCGCATGCCCGACCGCTACGAGACTTTATGGGACCTCACATGTCACTATCATATCGCTTTGGCGTAGTCTGAACCTTTAGCGAAGAGGGCTAAATCCCATGTGAGCCAGAAACAGTTTGCGTCTTATTTGTTCAGGAATCTAGAGAGCAATTCTGGCGAGGCTATTTGTGAGTTGGCACCACTCATTCCTTCAGGGGTTAATAGTTTACTGAAGAAGATTGACGCCCATTCCTATACCATTAGCAGTCCTGAGAGTGGTTTTCCTACAGGGACCAAGTTTAAATCATTCTTGTGGCATGCGACCGCGCCGATTCGACCGATGACCCTTCTCGCCGGTTACCTCGCTATTTGGTTAAAGAAATGCGTGGTCCCATATCAGTCTAGTGATATCTTGCCATTGGAGGTGCTCTACCCAGCAGTTCAGCTTGCCTACAAAAAGGAACTTTCGCTTCTTCCGGTGATGGTGGCTAACATTCATCGAGGGCTTCGACAGATTTCTAGTGCTTTTACACGGAAGGAAAGTGAATCGCCGGCTCAGATTCCTACTATTAAGGTGGAGCTTCCGTACACTTATTTGATGGCTTGGTTCGTCCTTCATCGTTCTGATATGATGTCGGTACCGTATGCCACAGACCCCTCCGCTCCCCTACTACAGTTGTTTGAGAATGGCAAGTGGGAGGGGCGAGGATTCCCTGAGGATTCCCTGACGTTAGACAGCAGCTACAGGTCCACAAGTGTTGGGCGTTTTCCGCTTGTTTTCCGCAGTTCTCCGGCCGATACGGCGAGTGTCTGATTGATGAGGAAAAGCCGAGGGGGTATCGAACTCATTTAGACGTCGGCTGCTTTAACTGGCTGGGGAACATCAGGCCGGGTTATCTGACTTTCCGGGTGAGGAATCAGTGTTTCATAGAGCCATACCTACCCTACCGATTCGCTCGCTAGTTTGGCTATGATCAGCTTTATGTCGGGAATCCACGTCAGTAGCTTCGGACCCACGGCGGTTTGGTGGACGGACTTCGTGCATGGTTGTGGACTGAGCGGCAGTTGAACCTCACCTTCTTAAGCTGCAAGTGGTTGTTAGCAGCTAATAAAACTGTCCCCGTGAAGCCGATTGCAGAGCTAGAGGCTGAGGAGGCTTCTCAGGCCGATTCTCGTGTGATTTGGGAAAATGCTCGGTCACAAAGGACACGGAATAAGACTCGTCGGATTGACGAAGAGGGAAAGAAGATCTTTCATTCTGCTGATGAGGCTTCAGGCGGAGATCTTGAAGATTACGAGGACTGTTCTGAACGAGGTCAGTTATTTACTCTTTCCTTCTATCTTCCAGAATTATTAAACCTGACTAACAATGGTTTGATGTTTCAGGGACCACGGCTGACCAAGATGAAGAGTTCTGTCCTTCTTCCCATGCGAGACCTTCGATTGTTGTCCCTGCTGCTAGGCGGAAGAGATTAGCCCGCAAGCCGCGTGCAGTTTCGCGAGCATCTGATATGGATTTGGCCGGTGACGATCCTGCTAGTGACGGAGGTAACATCTACCCTATAGACCAACCTCTTGATCATTCAGAACTTCGACTCATGCTTTTCCATATTTATATAGGAGAGCGTGGGGAGAGAGAGATGAGTCTTGATCCTGCTTTTCATGATTTTGCATCTTCTGGTGAGCCCGACTCACCGCACCAAGTAGAAAGGCCTGCAGAAGCTGCCGACATTAGGGAGACTGTCAATGTAGGACCCGGTTCGATGAATCCA
>NC_033803.1:21819894-21853015 GCF_001876935.1 Asparagus officinalis
TGGTCTCAAGGTGGTTTCCAGTCACTAAAGTCATAACTTGTGTTAAATCTGAAATACTCTGGTATATAGCTATAACAGTGTACATGCAGTTAATAAATACATAACGTACAAAACTGCCAGATACTGGTTTTTTTTTCTCCCTTTATAACAGCCAGCACCTTGTTTCACATGCCAAATTAATACAAAGAAAATGTGCTCACACCCTTATCATTAGACAAAACAAACCAATAAACAACTAACAAAAACAATTTAAAGCAAAGCTCCAACGTCATCCCATATCGAAAGTTGGCAAAGACTCTGGCTTCGACATTAGGGGGTTTCATTGACAAAGAATCAGACATTGCTTGGCTCTAAACAGATGTGTCATGCGTCGCCTCATGTTGATTGATGCGAAGGGAAAGGAAACGTAGAGATGAGAGTTTATGCTGCCATCTTGTATAAGTATTTCATAGGAGAAGTGTGTTTTCTGTGTTGGATTCTACAGTGAAGCTTCTAACTGGTGATGTTCGAGATTTCTTAGCACGATTCTTGCGAAGAGTTTGGCTTCTATTGGAGCTGTAGCAGAGGCAGCTGCTGCACGTAAAACCCGGGCAGCCCCTGCGGTCTGCAAGAGGGATGCATGGTGTGTAGCGTGCCTACCTCCAGGAATAGTAAACTGCATTTAAATGCCCATTTATGATTAGAAACTGAGAATAAGTTGGCATTAGTATACAACAACAACAAAGGCTTTATCCCAAATATTTAGAGTCATCGGCTACATGAAGCCTATTCTTCCATTCAGTTCTGTTCTGGGTCATCTCTTCCATTTACCATTGTCCTATCCTTCTTAATTGCTTCCAATAAAGTTCTTTTAGGTCTACCTCTAGGTCTCCTCACCCCATTAACTATAATATTATCACTTTTCCTAATGCACCCCAGTGCATTAAGAGGCCTCTGTTGCATCTAACCAAAACATCCAACCAATTGTCTACCTTTAAACTCATGCGAATGCACTTATTTCTTACCCTAATTTTTAGTGCATATCCACAACACCATCGTAACATTCTCAGTTCTGCTACACTCATTTCCTGCACTAGTTTTTTAAACGCCAACATTCTAACCCATAGAGCATCAATGGTCTTAACTTTAAAACTGTCCTACATAATTTTCTCCTCATAGGTATTCTACAATCAAGTTAATGGCATTAGCATACACAATGAAAAATGAGAAAGAACTTGGAGAAAATAAACAAACTAGAGACATAACTCAGAAATAATGCCCTTTACCGGGGGAAAAGGTTCTTTTCATTGGAATCCTGACGAGTTAAAGACCCACTAGAACCAAGTGTACACAGAAATTACTATGAATAGGATTTATTTAAAGGTGAAATATCTCAAATGGAGAGAGTTCTGATTAACCTACCTCAAATCAGAAATAACATCAAAACAAATATTTAATCTGTGAATACCTTAAAGTGGGTGCTATGGACATTTAACTGTACAAATAATATGCCAAACTGCGCAACCTCCAGTTATTTAGATCAAAAGAATACAAACCAAGAAATTAGCCTACCTATGTATTAGCAGCAATAATTCAAATAATCATATGGAAAAAAAGACCTGGAGAGTTGCATCAATACCTGAAGTAGAGCAAAAGCAGCACATGCTCGAAGAATGGAAGAAGAATTTCGAAGCATGGCAACAAATCTGCCAATCTCAGCACCACTGGAGAGTCAACAAAAAGAAAGGTTACAGTTGTGTGCATAAATTTATCTTTCTAATAAAAAATATAAACATGTACATAGACATTTATAAACGAAAGCACATCATAAACAATGATCAAGATTTTAAAGGCCGATAAAAGTAAGCCACATTATGTGATTAAAAAAAATTACAGAAACATTGTGGAAGGTGGCTTTCGATCATGCTATATGGGTGGAGTCAGTTGTAAAGAATGATAGCTATATTTCTATATCATCCCTTGGAACTATATTTACTTCCATCATTTCATAATCAACAAAAGAAAACAAAAGCAGACCTGCATCTCAGATGCCCTGCTTCTTGTATGCGCGCTGCTTCAACCACTTGTGCCAATGATGCAGCAGCTGACGAAGCAGCAGCGGCAGCAAAGACTTGAGGATCCGAAAATGTCATCACAAAAGCTTCTATGTGCTTCAATGCCATCCTTCTAGCACCATCAAAGTTAACACTCTTAGAGGTGCCTTCATAAGACGAGCCAACCAATGCAAATTCGTCCATTAAAGCACGATTTCAAATTAAACGAAAAAAATCACGTAATTACCTGATAAAAGAAACAAATTGATAATCGAAGGCGGTCGTCATAGATGGCGAGGCCAGCGGGGACGGCGCCGCCAGGCGAGTTGATGTAGAGGGAGAGGGGCTTGGAGGGGTTCTCAGCACCATCAAAGTTAACACTCTTAGAGGTGCCTTCATAAGACGAGCCAACCAATGCAAATTCGTCCATTCTGTGCGCAAAAATTTGAGGTCCAAGAGAAGTAAATTGTAAGTTGCATGCTACAATACTCCATTATTTATCAAAAAGAAGATAAAGAGCTACAACTACAGAACATATCTCTACATTCGATCTTACTGCATAACAAGACGCCACTCTTGCTTTATAAAAATTCATTACTCTACATGTTTGGATTGTAGGATGTGTAAAAGATTATACTTGGGAGTGCTCCAATCACATAACAAATAATAGCATACACGTAAAACATTCAGAATCTTCTACTCTAAACCTAGTCTGATTAAATAAAAAAATAAAGCATCAGACTAAATAAAAAATATAAAGGGGACTGGACTTATCATTGGTGACTACATGTATTATGCGAATACATGATATATTTTTCAGTTCAACAAAGACTATAACAGCGTGGCACAGTGTGTTGGGTTTCAATCATGCAGATCTCTATGATTGACCAGTCTGATAACAAATGTTATTGATACATAGTAGCAAGGAAAGTACTACGTGAAACCACAGATTTCTATCCAACTTTTGCAAGATTAACTACTATGGGTGCTTACGGTTCGGATACGGCTCAGATATGATACTTACCCTATCCGTATCCACTTGCCAACCACGGATATGGACATGGATATGCCTTGGTAAGGTTCATATCCATATCCACTAAAATCGGATATGGATAACGATATGCATGCAAATATATAAGCGGATATACATGCGGATAAACGCACATGCAAAAACTAGATAATCTTGAAAAAAACTATAGCTCATATGATACAAGAGAATTCATTAATATGTTTGTTATATCTTTAAAAAACAAGGCTTAGATCTCTTGATCATCAGAATTAACCTCAAATCGGTTAATGTAAGGATTATAATGAACAAATTCGTCAACATAAAATAGAAAACAATGATTCAAGTTCAATGCTTAAGAGATAAGGACTGCAGCATTAGATCTGTTAAAAAATCAATTAATACACGGATACGCACCGTAATAAGTGAAACTAAATCATGGACAAGATAGAAAGTTAGAAACAAAATGAAGATATACAATCAATTACCTTCCATCAAACATGTAAGCAAGAGCCAAAGCAGCCATGAACCGAGCCATTTTAGAGCCTGATGATGAACAAAGGTGAACAAGGGCAGGAACACCCCCATCTTCAACTATACGAAGAGCATTGCCCGAATTAAAAGCAAGATTCCACAGTGCACCAGCGGCCGTCTCATGGACATCCTGAAATAAATGACCGTACAAACTTCTCATTATATTGTAGTACTAAATAATTTATGATATTCACCACAAGAGTGTCATAAGTGGAAATCATTCATACAGACACCTGAGATTGCTACTATAATCACCGTGAAGAATGACAAGAAAAAGGTTGTCGGGGTAAAGCATTAGAGACAAAAAACATAGCTGCATAAAAAAAGTATGTGGCTGTGGGTATCAAATCATACACTATCATCCCCAAGGATCAGGTCATGTTTTCTTTTTATATAGAAAAAGAAAACATATTACAGCACCTTGATGATTAAACTCCTTTGACCCCAAAACACAAGAAACTATCAAAAAGAAAAGGAAAGAAAACCTAGTCCAACGCTTAATATGAAATTTCTGAATTTTATACAACCTAACACAAGTCCATAATGCACTTGTATGCTTGTTTTGCACCCTAGAGGCATGGGTGCCTTCAGAGCAGACACAGAATCAGTATAGATGTGTTTTTTTATTTGTTTACACTGTAACAGATATGAATAACAGATATGAATCGAAGATTCCAAATATTGAATTAAATATGTAAGCTTGCCAAAAGAATGGTTTTTGCCATATTAAATCGTAAATTCTATCATATTTTAAAATTAAGCCTCCAACTTTTCATAGTTATAAATCACACCCATGAGATCTTCATATTTTTTCAATCGGAGGTGTTAATTAAAACAACTTAAAAGATATTAGGGGTGTAAATTACGAATAAAGGGCTGTTAGTTAAGGTAACTTGGGCATGTTTGGTTGTCAAAGAAACCAAGAAAATCTTCATTACAGGAAAATGATTTCCTTTAACCATTTCCTTTCTTTGTTTGGTAGAGAGAAAAAAAAGGAAAAAAGTGCATGTGAGACCCCCACATTTAGAAATGTAGACAGTTCATGGGGCATAAAAAAGAAGGAAACCCATTTCGGAAAAATGAGCCGGAAAAAATGAGTTTGGAAAAGGAAAAATGGGTCCCACAACCCATTTCTCATAGGTTATTTCCCAGAATTAGATTTCTCAGAAATTAACCAAACAGACCTTTAATGGATTGAGGGGTACATACAAATATGAAGATTTCGGAGGCTTAATATAAATAAGGATAGAGTTTTGGCTCTAATATGAGAAAAACCCAAAAAAAATGTTCGAGATATAATACATATCTTTCAGATGTCAATAACTAATGGATAGAGCCATAAATTTGAATAGAATTGTTGCTAGCACCCTTCTCTAGGCCTATTTTTATTAAGAAGTAAATTATAATCTCATTAAAAAAACAGAGTGAGATGGTTAAGTCTAGTGGCAGTGAGAGAAATAGGACAGAGAACAGATATAAAAGAGAGACCTTTCTTGTTTCTGCAAAAATCATAAGTGTTAAAGTTTGAAGAGAAAAGAGATTATTGGAGAGTTAACCACTCACTCTATACTTTATTTATAGAGATGGATTAGTTACAAATTAGTCTCACAAGCATTGTGGGACTAAACTAATACTCTCTTTCTTCTAACACTCTCCCTCAAGCTGGAGCATATATATCATGCATGCCTAACTTGTTACAAATAAAATCAACCTGTGTTTGATGGTTTTATAAGAATGTCTGCTAACTGATCTACTGTCGATACATATTTTGTCGTGATGATTTTATCCTCGAACTTCTTGCGGACTACATCACAGTCGACTTCAATGTGCTTGGTTCTTTCATTGAACACGGGATTCTCAGCAATGTGAATTGCTGCTTTATTATCGTCATATAGATCCATGGGACATTCTAGAAGGAGACAAATTTCTGTCAATAGGTCTCTTACCCAAACCATCTCTAGTGTCACATTTGTCATAGCTTTGTATTCTGATTCTGCACTGGATCGAGATACAACACTTTGCTTCTTACTTTTCATTACACTAGATTTCCTCCGAGAAAGACACAATATCCAGTAGTTGATCTCCTATCAAAAGGACATTCAGCCCAATCTGCATCAGAGAAGCCTGCAACTCAGGTGTGTCTTTGATCAGAGTAAAGAATTCCTCGTCCTGGAGCCTTCTTCAAGTACCTCAAAATTCTCATTACTACATCCAAGTGAGTGGTTCTGGGTGCGGACAAGAACTGACTCACAACACTGACTGCGACTGTGATGTCAAGTCTGGTCACCGTCAGATAATTTAGTTTCCCCACTAATCTTATATATTGTCCAATATCTTCAAGAAGCTTCCCCTGGTCTGGTAGTAGTTTTGAGTTCACATCCATTGGAGAATCACTACTTCTGCATCCTAACATCTCGGCTTTTAAAAGCATATCCAGGACATACTTTCTTTGTGACAGAAGAATACCCTTAGTTGACTTTGCGACTTCAATGCCTAGGAAGTATTTTAGAAAACCAAGATCTTTGGTTTGGAATGTGTCTGTAAATGCTTCTTCAGACTATCAATACCAGAAACATCATCCCCTGTAATTATAATGTCATCCACATAGATAACAAGCAGAATTCGTTACCCATTCTGAAATCGCCAGAAGACATAATGATCTTTCTGTGCACGATAGAGCCCAAATTTTCGAATAACCGATGCAAAACGTCCAAACAAGACTCTCGAAGATTGCTTCAGACCATAAAGTGATTTCTTTAGCCTACACACCTTCGCATTCTCCCCCTGAGTAACAAAACCCGATGGTTTCTCCATGTAAACCTCTTCATCTAGAATATCATTAAAAAATGCATCCTTGATGTCCAACTCATGAAGTGGTCAGTGATTTATCGCTGCTAATAAGATAAAAATCTGAACAAATGTTATTTTTGTCACTGGAGAGAAGGTATCTAAGTAATCTAAGTCATACACCTGCGAATAGCCTTTAGAAACCAGTCGGGCTTTCAGGCATGTCAAAGTTCCATCAGGATTAAATTTAACAGTGTACACACACTTGCAGCCGACGGGCCGCTTTCCTGGTGGAAGTGGGACCAAATCTCAAGTCTCGTTCTGTCGCAAGACCCTCATTTCGTCTTGCATCTCTTGGTTCCAACCTGGAATAGACAGGGCTTCTAACACATTATTAAGAACCAAATATGAGTCAAAGTAACAAAAGATCGAAAAGTGGAGAGACGATCATAAGAGACAAAGTTAGAAATAGGATGTTGAGTACAAGTTTGTCCCTTTTCGAAGTGCAATAGGAAGGTCTTCCGCAGAAGAGGATAAATTTACACTTACTGATTTTGGCTCTTCTGGCGCAGAACGTGATGTTGAGGCCGACGTTGGCTTAGGAGCAGGAGCAAAGCGACGATGATAAACTTGAATTGGGTCGTTAAACCGAGCAGAATCTTTACCGGTAGCACAAATAGTATTATCAGTGGATAAACCACCACTGTTAACCAATGACTTGTAGGATAAAATAGTCATTATCATCCGATGATAATGGAGTTAGAGAACTAGAATAACCAGGTTTGTCTTCAAAGAATGTTATATCAGCAGATAACACAAGACGATTGAGTGATGGACAGAAACACTTGTAACATTTATGTTTTCGGAAGTAGCCAAGAAAAATACCTTTAATAGAATGAGAGACAAACTTTTGTTTGTTTGGACTGTGATTATGAACAAAGCACAGAGAGCCAAAAATCTTTGGAGGAAACGAAAAGAGATCATCGTTAGGATATAGAACTTTAAAACAAATTTTATCTTACAGAATAGAAGAGGGCATTCGATTAATCAAGTAACATACTGTTAGGATAGTTTCCCCCCAAAACTCTTTGGGAACGTGACAATAGCAAGGTTCGATCAATATCAATGAGATGTCTATTCTTTCGTTCAGCAACTCCATTTTATTGAGTGTAAACACAAGAAGACTGGTGGAGAATTTCATATTGTTTAAGAAAACTAGTGAAGTTGCCATCCAAATATTCATTTGCATTATCAGATCGAAATTTTTTTATCAAAGTCTTGAATTGATTGACTATTTCAAAATAAAAGAGTTTAAATGTAGAAAAGACTTCAGACCTAAACTTGAGAAGATAAATCTAAGTAACACGAAAGTGATCATCCATAAAACTGACAAAGTACCGGAATCCTAATTTAAAGGTTATTAGGCATAGCCCCCAGACATCAAAATGAACAAGATCAAATGGCTTTACAGCCCTCTTATTGACTCGATTAGGATAAGATACACGATGATGTTTGCCAAGTTGACACGACTCACTCTCTAAAGAGGAAAGAGATTTGAACTGAAGATTTAGAAGCTTGAGAATAGAGAGAGGGATGCCCTAACTGATAATGGTATTGTAAAGCTGATGAGTTTCCAATACAAGCTAAATGTTTGGCGCCCAAGTCCAATTTATAATGACCGTTCTGCTTATGTCCTGTCCTAATCGTTTTCCTCGTGACCAGATCCTAAAAGACAATGTGTGGAGAAGAATATCACAGTACAGTTTAGTAATTTAGTAATCTTACTAACAGATAAAATATTATAGAAAAAACTAGGAAGATAGAATACGAAAAAAAAGGGGAGACTAGGTGTAGGATTGGTGTTGCCGACACCCTGAACAGGTGTACGTGAACCATCAGATAATATAACTAAATTAGATGTAGGAGAGAAAGATGACATGATACATTGATTCCTAATCATATGATCAGTGACACTTGTATTTATAATCCAAGTATGAGACGAAGATGATGTAAATAAAGATAAAGAGGTACCTGCACTTGAGAGTAGTGGATAAAGAGGAGGGTGATGGTTGTGAACTTTAATACTGCTAGAATAATTAAAATTACTAAAATTGACGATGCAGCTCCGCATCCTGAAAGACTGAATGTAGTTGACTTTCACTATCAAATGAGGTGAAGTTATCCTGAGCAGCGATGTAAGCACCATTGACCTTCTTTTTCAATTTAGGACAATTATATTTGAGATGTCTTGATTAGTGACAATACTTACAAGTCTTCACTGAGTCATCATCATTAGTATGTCTGCCTTGAGATGGACCTCCACAGCCACCTCGTTGACAACCTTGGCCCCCAGAACAACCAGTGTGGTAACCTTCTCTTCCTTTAAAGTTCTCTACCTCTCCAGGACCACCAGTATGACCCCCTCGTCCATAAGACTGCCAACTCTGAGTGACAAGCGCAGAGCGATTAGTGGTGGATGTAGGTGGCTATGTAAGGACAACGTTCTTCAAAAAGTGATAATTCTCAACCAAAGAACCAATGACGAAACTCCCCATGATTTGTGATCGAACAGAGTAAATGGAATCTTGGGTACCCAAGTAGGTAAGTATCATAAGTTTGTTTTATTAGTTTTGCATCTATTTTACATCCCTAGTAATAAAAAATATTTGACGAAATTCTTCAGCCAAACGATTGAACTCACCACAATGATCATCTATGGGTTTACCATCATGTTTCTTACGAAATAGCTCTTAAATAACTTCATATGCTCGATTAATATTACTGCTACCCCCATAAAGATCTTGTAAGAAACACCAAAGTTCATTCACTATTATACAATGAATGACTAAATCCTGAATTTTCGACTCCATAGTATTAAGAATCTGATGTAAGAGGACACTATCATCTAGTCCAAGATTCCCGTGTCGGAGTAGGAGGGTCCGTCAACAAATGACCAGTTTTGTCTCAGCTTGCCACGTAGATTTTAATAACACATTTCCACTGAAAATAGTTAATTTCATCAAGTTTTCGATCAGTGATTCTACCAGAAAATATCTCTGAAACTTCCATCTGGACGTTAACTCATAATTCTTGAGTTTCTCAAATCCGGCCATCATGAAACAGAGTAGAGATCAAGACGATACCCTCCATAAGTTGAACAAGTCTAAGAACCCGAAGGTTATCATACAAGAACCCGAAGGTTATCATACAAGAACCCGAAGGTTAAAATGCAAGAGTCTGAAAGTTAACATGAAACCAGAAGGTTAAAATTCAAGAACCTGAATTTTTTGTAGAACAATTCGCAGATCTAAGTCAGATCTGAAAATAAAGGGACATGGCAGCGACGATCATCGACGACGGGCGTAAGTTATCGAGGAAGATCGGATCGGTGAAGTGGATCTGGAGTTTCCTCCGTGGACCACCGATTCAACGATCCGAGTCGAACGTGAAGGAGGTTTGACGTTGATGTTTCGATTGTGGAAACAAGAACTAAAGTGAATATCTTAGCAAGGTAAGATAAACACTCTTCTCAAGGTTAAATTCAAGTTTGAACACGAGGAAACACCGAACAAGGTAAAGACATTCAAGTTGTCAAGTAAGCAAGTGGCAACGAACAAAGCAAGTGACGACGATGACGAACGATGCAGGCACCAACGGATTTGATCTTTGACGGCTAGGGTTTCGAGAGATAGGACTAGGAGATGAGGCGGAGAGAGGAGAGGCGACGGCTAGGGTTTCAAGAGAGAAGAGGAGGCGACTAGGGTTTCGAGAGAGAGGAGAGGAGGCGGCTAGGGTTTCGAGAATTAGGGCTAGGGTTAGAACAAATGGCGGCGGGAATTAGGTTTAGGGTTTAGGAGGCTGATACCATGTTAAAGTTTGGAGAGAAAAGAGATTATTAGAGAGTTATCCCCTCACTCTATACTTTATTTATAGAGATGGATTAATTACAAGTTAGTCTCACAAGCAATGTGGGAATAAACTAATACTCTCTCCTTCTAACAAGAAGCAAACATATGAATGATGAACTTTAGGCTAGAATAAACCCAAAAATCCATTAAAAAAGAACAGTAGAAAGGTCACCAGAAATTGCAAGTAGCAAACAAAGAGCTCATCTCATTAGTCAGAACTCATTTGCATCAAAGACTAGTTCTAATGTAGTTCTCACCCAGTTCATCATTGAATCCTCGCTCTCACCTACTGTCTGCATTGAATGATCAAAGGCAAACATTGTTGAGAACACCTCGAACAAAAGGAGTTGAACACCGGAGAAAAAATATATATTAAGAGCAACAGTTTGATTTTGGCGAAAAATCTTGCCTAAATGCGCGACCCAAGGATTTTTAAGAAGAGGGGTACTATAGCTTCGGGTTTGTTGTAGAATGAAGATATTTGTTCCTTTCTTGGTTCGAAGAAGATTAAGTTGGAAATGGAGAAGAAAAGGGTTTAGCTTTCATCGCATGGGATACTATGGGCATTTTTCAAATCTTTAATTGATGGGTTTTGATTTTTGGGCTCAAAACTCTATTAGTTTTGAACCCGATGCACCAAAGAAACCAGTTTAAGGTTATAAGTAATGGAAAAATCCGGATTCGCTTTGAACCACGTGGTACATGGCATATTCGTGGTGAATCCCTATCCAACACTGCAGCCAAAACAAAGTATCCACATAACCTAGCTCCATGTCAAAGAGCTTATGTAGAATATATGCGAAATTATCATCAATATGCATCTTTCAGTGCAACCCGACATCCTTCGCAACATCACGAACAAAGTGATACTTAAACTTTTATGAGCTTGATTTTCACAAAATACAATGCACTAGAACCATAACACTTGATAAATATTACATTTTGTTTCGCCTCTAATTCTATAAGCAATCTCTTAAGCAAAATTGCTCTGTTGCATATGCATCGATAGTTAAATGTTCTGTGTCTTTGTGGTAGATAGAGAAACCACATTGCATCTTGGACATTCAACTTGATTCATCACCTACAGAACAAAATACATCTCCAATCGCCTCTTGACTTTGTTGCCTATGAAGTTCGCATCAATACATCCAACCAACTCAGTATTAGTAAAACATTACTGTCCCATGAGTATCTCTCAAGTAATGAAGTAATCTCTACATAGCTCAATCTCTTTCCGAATTTGCTGTAAACCTGCTGACAGCTCCCATTGTTTAACCAATGTCAAATTTTGTGCATATCATGGAAAACTTATATGACTCTATACTACTAACAAATATGGTATTTGAGACATCTCTGCCTTCTATGCTTTAGTGTTATGACAATCTTCAAGAAACAAACTTTTCGCTAATAGAAAATAGGTTGCTAACTCAATTAGCATTCTACATATGAAGTGTTCTTAAATCTTTCGACATAACTCTTCTGAGTTATCTAAACCTTCATGTATCCTTGTCTCACAACACAGTCATCTTGAGTATTTAATACATGGTTACAAGATTATTTATATAAAACTCCTCATCATTAAAGACAAGTGTTGCATTGTCAAAGTCAAAATTCGTGCATATCATGGAAAAAATAAGGCTCTGTACTACTAATAATAAATATGGTACTTGAGACATCCCGCCTTCTCCGATTTGGTGCTAGGACAATCCTTTAAAAACAAACTTTTTGATAACAGATAATGGGTTGCCAACTCAATTTCCATTCTACGTATGAAGTGCCGTTAAATCATTAAATGTAACCCTTCTGAGTTATCCAAACCTTCATGTATCCTTGTCTCACAGCACAATCATCCTGATTATGTGATATATGGTCCCAAGATCATTTATATCAAACTCCCCCGCGTGGTGAGATAAGTGTTACAATGCTAGTCTTAATACTATTTCCAACAAACATGTCAGCGATATAATAACAAGATGATGAAAAGATCATTACATAACTCAAGACATAAGCACAATAGTCCAACTTCACATCTAAATCCCAAACTCACAATAAACAAGTCCAATTACTTTAACCAGCATCATAGTGCTTGTCTCAACGATTTCTTTAGCTGACAAACTAGATTCTTTTATTTTCTTCAATATAGCCTTCAGATTACATAAATATTTGCATCAAGATTTCTATGCAAAAAGCAGCTTTAACATCTAACTTTAATCTAAATCTAGTACATAAGTCCTACTCAAAATAATCAGCGGTTTGATGAACAGTAGATAATATCTCATCAAAGTCAACGCATGATTTACAAGCATATCCTTCAACACTTAATCGGGATTGGTACTTTTCTATTCCCATTAGCATCTCTCTTGAGCTTGAAGACACATCTGCAACCAGTAATTTTTCTCCCCTCAGGTAATTCTACCAAGTCCCACAACTGATTATTGTGCAAGGCTTTGACCTAATCTTCTATGGCTTTTGTCGTTGACGTTCTTGCTTTTCCATTTTACATAAGCTCTCATCCAAGATAGTGGGCATATTTCACAAGTTGAATTCACTTGGTTTACTGGTTGTCAAAGAGGTTGCTCTTTGTGCTCCTCTTCTTGGACTTCATGCTCTTGCTTTGCATCTAATAGGTCGTCTTAGCCTCATTTTCAACTAAGAGTCTTCGTCACAACATCTTGACTAAGCTTCAATTTGGGGTCAGTATGACCCCACAAATTGTACCTTTTTAATCCATTTGCATAGCCAAGAAAACACACATCTTCATGTTTAGAGCTTGCATAGCCCTTCTCTCATTAGGAATTCAAGCATAAGCATCATAAACCAAAATATGAAAAAAAAAAAATAACAAGTTTTCTCAACCGAACTTTCTCGAGAATTTGGCAATCCAGTGTAATACTATGACTAGTGATAAAAAAGCATGATTCGCCATTTCTGCCTGAATCTTTCTCCAACCAGCAACACACATCATGCTGCTCCAGCATGATCACTTAATCATTCGATTCGTTCACTCTGCCATGCTTTTATATTATGGAATGCCTAGAACTGTCAGTTATCCTTTAATCTCAAGCTTGTCGCAAAAATGTAAAAGTCCTTTGAAAAATAGCATTAGAGACAAATCTTTATCCCCCCCCCCTTTTTTCATTATTAACTATAAACTCGAGCATATAAACATAAACTTTCCTAGAATACTCATCAATTAACAAAATAGAAAATGATGCACACCAAATAATGTAGCTTTAGCGTTCCTACGCTTGCTTGTGTCCCAAACACTTGTGTCGTTACTACAAAATCTGTCAAAGTGTTTGCCACCACAGCATCACTTACAACAGTTTCCCCAAAAAGCATGGATTGATTGCAACAAACAATGGCTCTATCGCATTGCCAATAGGTGTGAAAATATTTCATGCATCGAGTCATGTGGAAAGCTACACATCTAAAAATCCACTTATGCATCATACCTGGGTTGTCGCCACTAGTCAAAACTTCAACATCTTCTAGAAGTCCCGCCTTCAGCAAGATTAAGTTAACATTACCAATATTGATGCAGTTATACAAATGCTCAAGACTTCCATTTGGCAGGAAAATAAATAGGCATCCTGACATTGTATAGTCGTATGACATCACACATGCAGGTGTGCCTTTTGATTGGTAAACTATTCAATCCAAGAAGACCGGTAAAATTAAAGCATAAATTTTACTTTGAAATTTTTAAAAACATAATCTCAGATTTCACAGCTCACCATATGCACCTCCTCATTTTCTCAACATAAAAATGTAATGATGTCTTTTATCTGACTTTGAAAGCTTTTAGAGAATATATTCTGATTTAACCATCAACTTCACTTCCAGAAAACAACCGTAAATAATGAAATGAATCTTCCCCTAATTGAGTTGCAAGAACCATGAATATTATTTGAAATCAACTCCCAAACTATGTTACATCGTAGGAATTGCCAAATTGCCTAGACATACCATATCAATGGTAAGAAACAATTTTCACACAAATAATTTAGCTGTGCTTTTTATAAATCTGCAGAACAAAATGATGAAAACTATAATTATCAGAATCACAATGATAAACTAAAAAAAGATAATTTGCAAGAGAAACATATACAACTCCCAGAATGCACAGCGAACTTCAAGTTACCGCAATATTGTCAGGAATCTGAAGGCAAAGACTGAGAATGATGCACTTGAAAAAGAAATTTCATTTCAATAAATCATAAAAAATGAACAAATATGTTTAACATCATTCAGGCAGAACCAAAGCTAAGCATAAGGATGACTAGCCCATAATTCTTTCTAAAGATAAATAGTGCTTAAAAAGATCAAGACATGATAATGAATATTCCTAACACGATTGCAGTGCTTGGTTAATCAGAAGAGTTATGAATGAGGTCCACAAAATGTTGCCCCTCTATATAATCGTGTAAAAATCCAGTACATCTGCGAAGGAGTTCCACAAATAACAGAGGAAGTCACATAGTGACTGGGTATTAGAGAATGTATGATAATGAATATTCCACATATGATTGGACTGCTTGATTAATCAGACAAGATATGGCTATGAGGTCCACAAAATATCCCTACATATAATCATGTCAAAAGACTCAAAACCTAATACATCTATGAAAGACTTGCACAAACAAAAGAGAAATTTGTGGACTAGTGACTGGGTATTACAGGCATGTACACCAAGGACATGACTAGTCCCTAATAGAATGAAGCTGCAAGAATTGATAAAGGATTACGAAGGGGAAGGAAACCTGCATCAACTTTAACCTTCATGAGAAATAATAATCTATTTGTGTTGCCAACGTTTACGTTAATTGAAAACAAGCAAAGAGGTTGGCAAACAGATTAAGATACAATGTTGATCCTTTGGACAATGGTTTATGGTTTAGTTTCAATATAGAGATATAGAAAGACATGAGCTCTTAAAAAAGGGCAAGTTTCAACAGTAAGGGTAGAGGACAACAAAGGAGAAAATATATAGTTTACACAAACAAAGCATGAATAAGAACTTACTTCAGCATCAGAGCGAGCTAGTACAATTAGAGGTGCAACACCACCTTCTCGTCCAATAGCAACACTATACATTATCAAAAAAGAACAAGATTCAACAATAAATAACTGAAAAACAACACAAGATGGAAGTATAGATGGAATGAGATAAGAGTACGCATAATAGAAATCAGTGAACTGCACATGTTTGGTACTCTAGTACGTACAAATTTATGTGGCACAAGTATGTAAACAAGGCATTAAATCAAGGGAACTACATCCTCATCATCGAGCATAGCAAAAAGTAAAAGCTGTCATTAGATCAACATAGAACCAGAAAGAAGGCACACTATGAATGGAGTTGATCTTTTTGCTACAAGGTCCTTGATTTCTTTTATGTGATAGAACCAAAAAAACTTTTTTCAAATATCTTTATTTACATATAAATAATTAAATACAAGAAAAGTTGAGCAAGTGAATGATCCACTAGTGAATACTTGCAGTTGTACCTATGTTTCTCATATTATTAAATAAAAGAGCACATATTTAAGGAAACCATTTCAGTTGGACTCAATGTGTCCCAGATTGCTGGAATAACATATATCTATATGCATGTGTAGAGAGAGGAAATAATGTCTATGAGGTGGCGGCTCATTTTCCTAATGAGTTACCAAAAAATAGACATGTGGCAAGGCCCACTTACTAGTCACATTGGATGGGTGGGCCTCACCATCCTTTTATCTCTTAATAGCTCAAATTAGCAAAATGAGCTAGCACCTAATAATCAACAAACCTACACACACACACACACAGAGGAGACAGAATATGATACCCCATTTGTTTAGTCCCGCATCGGGAACTCAAAAAATATGGATGGGTTTATAAGCTAACTCATAAGAATCAAGTGCAACAATGGGTAGTCATTTTTGGCAGTGATTTGAGCCAAACAATGTGGTACAAATAAGTGGATCTCAGGGCTTTACTTCACCCCAAGGGGGTCACCGGCCTGGGACATGACAAATCAAACAATTAGCCAGTCGGAAGTGTCAAATTATGTGCTATGTGAGACTAAGTCATCAGTTTATAAGCTAAATTATGAAAATTAAGTGCAACAATGGCTAGTCAATTTTGGTAGTAGTTAGCGCCAAACAACGTGTTGCATTCAGTGAGTCCCACCGCTTACTTCCCGCCAACAGGTTTGCAGGCTCGGGGAATGACACAGAGAGCAGAAATATGATACTATTAGTGTGACTCTATACTACCTACTTAAAATTATCTAAATCAAATGCCCAATTCATAACCGCTACGTCAATCGAGATGATCCAGATTGATCTACAATTATGATTTTAAACATGCATCGATATATAGGTACACTTTCTTTCAATGTTTCAAAGAATCTAAAAAAATTTAAGAAAAATGTAAATTCAACCAACTAAAAAAGATAAGTCATGTCAGTAACTAGTAAATGGTGTTAAAGATGAACTAAGAGAAAACGATTCACAATTGCCAAAAAAAGAATTCCTGCTTCACAAAGTGGGATGAGCGATTCAGATTAAAAATTAAAAGGAAAAAAGAGAGGCAAAAACTCCTTTATTCTATGGGAAAAAGCATTTGCTATTTCAGAACATACTAGGTAAGTTCCTACACTATTAGATTCCCTATTGGATACTAAAGAGTACAAAGAGAAACCTGAGTTCACAAGTTCAGGGTGTGATTCATCCCATGTAATAAGAGGAATATTCACTAACTAAACAGAGAGAGTATATCACCTTTGGGAGAGAGGGGGGAGGGGGGGGGATTCCATACTACTTTCCTCACTGAACGTATTAATTTTCTGTTCTAACACATTGTTTCTTTTGTGTTTCAGTTGGATGAAGAGTGGACACTAAAGAGTACAAAGAGAAACCTGAGTTCACAAGTTCAGGGTGTCATTCATCCCATGTAATAAGAGGAATATTTACTAACTAAACAGAGAGAGTATATCACCTTTGGGAGAGAGGGGGGAGGGGGGGAGAGGGATTCCATACTACTTTCCTCACTGAACGTATTAATTTTCTGTTCTAACACATTGTTTCTTTTGTGTTTCAGTTGGATGAAGAGTGGGTGTCAAGGTTCTAATTTTCTACATCAGAAATGTAAGGTTCAACTTGAAAATTGAGGCCGGAATTCTAGGATCAATGAGAAAACCTGCAAGCCCTTTGTTACAGTTGGTGTTAAGTTCTTATAATATATGATTCCATGTCATCCGCCAAGAGTTTTAGTTGGCAGTGAAAGGACAAGAGGACATGTTTTCCTAGATGTTACCTGTTAGCTTCAGACACTGACAATCCCCATAAAGCACCTGCAGCTCTCTCTTGAAGGCCTTGAGAAGCATTGGAGCATGATTGTGCAAGAGCAACCTGAATAAGACCAAACATTAGCTCCATTTGTCAAATAAATGAGTTAAAAATCATAAAAAGAATTTCAGCTATTGAAGACATATAATAGTATAATACTTTTTACGAGAATAGGATACAAAGAGATAGATCGATAGGGAGAGGGAGAGGGGGGAAGAGAGAGAGTTCCCCCAGCTAGATTATTGACACAATCAGAACAATGGAAAAAAGGGCATTGCGTTTTTCTGTCAATCAGCTCATGAGAAGTGAACGTTCAAATTCAAGGACTGCTGGCAATAGCAAAGAGTGAGCTAAAGCAGCAACTTCCAATAATAAATAAAGCAAATAGTGATGAAAATAGAGTATCGCATACTAACTATAGACCACAACTAAGATTTAAATTGACAGTTTACAACCCAAAATAAGCTGATATTAAAATGAGCCCCCAACAGACGTTACACAGACATTGTTTCATATGGGAGTATGGAACAAGATAAAATTTGTAGAAGGTAGAGTATGGGTACAAGGTTATCTATATGTGCGTGCATAATTAACACGACGTAGAGGACATGATGATGTAAAGGAGACAAATACAGTAAGTAGAAAGACATACCAATGCTTCAACCCCACCAGCTGCAGCAATTGCTTCACGATTTCTATCATCAAATGATAAATTCCATAGTGCACCAGCGGCTTCTTGTCTTTTACATGCACATGAGTAATAGAAGATTAGCTTAAGTATTTATATGAAGAGGCATAGATGTCAAAATAATTTTTTACCAAAGGAAACCATTATATGCCAAAAGAATATAACATAAAATGATAACTGCTCGCTATGGATATTAAAAACATAGGTGAAAGGTAGAAAACATTTTCTAAGATTCAAATAGTTGAAGTTATTATTGTTATTTATATGCGGAAGGCACACATGTCAGAATAAATTTTACCAAAAGAAACCACTATATACCAGAAACATAGAACATAAAATGATAATTGCTCTAGGTGAAAGCTAGAGAACATCTCTAAGGTGCTAATTATTGAAATATTGTTATTCATATATGCAGTTAAAAGATGGTATAAACAATAGAGACAATTTGTTGAGTTAACTAACTGTCCTATCAACAATTTTTCTCTCTAGTTTCTATTGATTTTCTTCCAGCGATTCCTCACATCTAAAATGGTATTATACCAGGGTCTCAGTCTAGTGAGCAGTTTTATAAACCACATCATATACATAAAAGGGCAAGCCCCTCCACCACCCACCGCAAAATAGATTCTAAGATTTCTTCATTTAATATGTACTGTATTGCTAAAATAGGAAGTTATGGGTGCTTGTTCCTAAACAACAGTTATTATTGAGAGCCATAACCCCTGAACTACACGCATTTTATGTTTATTTTCCTCATTTAAGGATTAGCAGGGTACGTTCATGACAAACAATTGATTTGTAGGCAACGAGACAGGTGGTGCATGTATCATTCAGTTAGCACTTAATTGGCTATCATCCCCTACGGCTTTCCCTGAAGTTCTCCAAAGAATGTTCCATACTAATCCATTCTTACAGATGCTTACTAAAGGATGTTTCCCTTAAAATTATCAGACACGTAAAATTAGTATACATTCTCTATCTAAAATTTTGATCACGGATCTACTAGAAACATAATAAGATATTAAGCAACTATTAGAGAAACAAAGAAATGACTTGTCTTAGAGCATGTTTGGTAATTGGTCAAAGTGATTTATCAACTTTTTTTTGGCTTATAAGCCACTGAGACGTGTTTGGAAAACAGCTTATTTTGGCTTATAAGCCAAGAAATAAGCTGGGATAACCCATCTTATTATTTGGTGGCATATAAGCCACAATGTTTGATCAAGTAAAACTAGGTTATCTCTTAATATTTAAGAAAATTCCAAAGCCCTATTTCTCTATGTCCAACCCCATTAAGCTTCAGTCATGTCTTTTTTTGGTCTTGACAGTAGTGATGAATTATAAGCCACTCATTTGCCAAACACCCTGCTATTAAAAATGAATAACAATCCACTAAATTTATCGAAAACTTTGGATTATAATCCACTTGCTTATAAGCCATTTGTGGATTATGCCAAGTGGATTATACGCCATAGTTCCCAAACATGCTCTTAAAGTGTGATGGCTTTAATCTAAAAGTTTCTACCCGTGAAAAGAAAAATTTTATAAACTTGTTCCATTCTCTATGGGATATGAACTTATGATTCAGTTTACTGTTTTCTTTAGTCCATAAATGATATATACAGACATTGAGATAGCTAAAAGGAGCACCTGATAAAGGGTTATTTTCTCAAACCAATCATGAACCTTGATATTGTTTGTGGATTATGCCAAGTGGATTATACGCCATAGTTCCTAAACATGCTCTTAAAGTGTGATGGCTTTAATCTAAAAGTTTCTACCCGTGAAAAGAAAAGTTTTATAAACTTGTTCCATTCTCTATGGGATATGAACTTATGATTCAGGTTACTGTTTTCTTTAGTCCATTAATGATTTGTCCCAAAGCAAAACATTAGCTCTTTTCCTGATGGAGACCGTATATACAGACATTGAGATAGCTAAAAGGAGCACCTGATAAAGGGTTATTTTCTCAAACCAATCATGAACCTTGATATTGTTTTGTTTGGATGCTAACTTTGCTGGAGATAGGTGGAGTCGAAGATCTATCGGTGGTTATTGACTTTATTCTATGCTTGTGTTTTAACCTATGTAGCTACTACTATGCTATTCTTTCTCCTTGTAGCTTACATTATGGTGCTATGCCTTTAGATCCAAAGCTTTGCTATACGCTAATGCTTTTTTGCAACGTTGGAACTCACACTAGAGAAGGGATCAGCTGCCATACAATCAAGCTCATAAACTGGCCGATCAAAATGCAGAAATTGGTCAATTACAGCTGGCAGAGAGCTCTAGAAAGCATGCAAGGGCCAGATGGATCCATCCTACTTTGAACAGAAAACAATTATGATTGATCCTAGTAAGAAAAGAAAAGGCTAAAAACCCTATAGAAGATTTGCATAGCATTCATTTCTGACATTCTAACCTACCTTGGCTCCTCCAAATGAGGAGAAAAAGGTACCTTAAATTTCACAATTCATGGCAGCTCTTATTGAAACTTAGAACTTCTTTGATACAGGCATCTCTCTCACCAGTTAGTACTTTACATTATTTAGAAACCAAAATAATGCATTTTAGATAATAGAGAAACTAAAATTTAGTGCCACAAGCAGCAATTGTCTATTTCTCAGAACATCCTTCCAATCCTTTGCACATGTATTGCTTTTTCTGAAAGGCTTTACTTACAAAAAAAAAGTTTAATATGCAAATGCAAAGTGATTTTAAAGAAATCCTACTCACTCTTCCTGCTTCCTTCTCAAACAGACAAATGTATTTTTGAAAATTTAACCCCCACCCTGTCCAAATGAATTCTGAATCTCTCATCCACACCAACATTAACCCTCAGCACCATGTGTGGAGAACCTGTCACTGCTTCTCCAGGCTCAGTAATGACTGAAGCTTCCTTCTGAGGCTGTTCATGGAGACAATCAGGTGCAAAGCTACATATTGTCCTTGTGAGTTGGGGTCCTAAAAAATATTTGTACCCACAGATATATACGTATCCATATCTAGATACAGATATGGTTACTAAAATCTATAACCAATAGGATGTGGTTACAAATACGATCATGTAGTAAAATATTCAGATTCTGTATCTGAATTATCCGAATATATGTTAATTATACAATTGCAATTGTTTTAATCCTTGGATTACTTGATATGAGACTAATTTTGATTATCAAGAGATCTACTCTTAGCTTTTCAGATATAACGAACAAATTAATAATTCCCTCATATCACGTGAATTATATTATTTTCAACATTATTTGGTTTTCTCATTGTTTTTGTATTCGCATGTATATCCACATATTTATATTCGCATGTTTATCGATAAACATATCCGATTTTAGCAGATGTGGATATGAGTTTTCCTTACCAGGATATATTCATATTTGTATCAATCCGAGATTGGTAAACAGATACGGATATGTAAGATACCTAAGTTGTATCTGAGTTGTATCCAAGATATTTGCACATTTGCACCCTACGAGTGAGGTGTTTAATCTACCTTGATTTTGGACAATTCTAATTTTACTTTAGTCCAGAATTTTTTATTTTTCCCCCTTCTTGTCTTTAGGAGAATGTAGTCAATCGGTTACATCTAAAAAAATTCTGGCTTTTCCTAACAACCATCTTAGAAGTACAAGCACTAGTTAGCTAGTAGCTCTACTCAATCAAAGTTGTTGTCACATTGTGCATAATCTAGCCATGCCCTAGATTATGTCATGCCGAACAAACTGACTTGTGGTGGTGACTGCTCGATTAAGGCCCTATGCAAGAACTTTGATGTCTGTAGGCCAGTCTTCAGGTGAGCAGAAGATAAATCTATCAATAGAATGCCAAAGATCATGACCAAATGTCATTGATGTACTCTTTCTATATGCAAGACAGGAACTATTCATCTAACTATTCTAAGTGGATGGTAATGCCCTTCTAGCTGGTCCAAGAGCCAGCCTGCGTAATGTTTCACTTATCATTCCTTCTCTGCTAAAGATCTATGGAATATCTGTCACAGACAAGTAGAATTGTGAGGAGCAACCAAGGACGTGCTCTCAGCACTCGGCAATGGAAGGTGTATCTTTTTTATGAGCGTTAAAGGGATGGGTGTCTTTCGAGCTGTACACCCTCCGAGAAAGAGGAAATATCATACAAAAAAATTTGGATTGAAATGAGATGTGGAATATCATGTACGACAAAGAAATGGAGGTGATCTCTCATCTCACAATGGACTGTAGAAACAATATTGAATCTCGTACCTGCAAGAGATATGTTGACAACACTCCGACATCCAACTAAATAACCTTGCAATTGTAACGCCATGGTTTCTCATAACTAATTAAATATTTTCTAAAGTCTAAAGGTGGCACATCACAGAGAACAAATTCATTGTTATTCAGAAATAATGAAGGCTACATAACATATCATTCTGGCCACAATCTATATGATCACATCTCAGAGGAACCTTGGTAACAAGGCTAAAGATAAGGGCGGCAGGAGGTCTCGACCTTGTCAGATCGCCCAAACCTGACTCAAAGAATACAGTGCAAGGGGCCAAGGAATTCATTATTAAGACAAAATCAGCATCATGTTGTTCCCAGATAGCAAGCAAATCAGTAAACAAACTATTTAGCGAAAACACAATTATATGAAGAATGAAGTGGAACTGTCAACATAACGTCAACATTACATAACATTATTGAATTGCGGGTGAATGACAAACTAAAACTCCAATAGAAGGATACAACTTGTCAATCCAATTATATCAAGAAAGACATCAAACCCCGCTATCTGTGTATATACCCCTTGAATTATGGTATTTGCAAAACTACCCTCCAAATCATCAATTTTGGGGGGAAAGCACCCTCAAAATCAACAAATCATGAACTTTGCTGACATGACATGTTAAGTTTTGAATAATCCGTTAATATTTTACATTGCAAGCTATCAAAATCAATGATTTATTGAAGGAATAGCACTTATATACCCTATTGTTTCACCTACTTCTTACTTATATATCTCAATTTGTATTTGGTAGCAAAAAAAATACTCTTAAGCTTTTTAAACTTGCACTTCTATACCATCACTTTTTTTGGCGGCACTTAAATACCCTAAAGTTTTTACAACTAGCACTTTAATACATAAAACTCTTAAAACTTGCACGTAAATAACCTCAGATATGCAAACTTGAGGGTATTTAATGCAAGTTTTTAAAACTTTAAGAGTATTTAAATGCCAGATTTACAAACTAGGTACTAAAGTGCAAGTTTTAATAACTTTAGGGTAAGTGCTAAAAAACTAGTGAGTATATAAGTGCAAATTTTAAAAAAAAAATTAGGTTATTTTCTTGCTACGAAATACAGTGAGGGTATATAAGTGAAAAGTAGATGAAACAATAGGGTATATAAATGCTATGTAGCCTTTATTTTTTTGAAGTTGATAATTTGGAGGGTAGTTTTGCAAGTACTGAGATTTTGGGGGAAAACTAAAAACAAATACTCAAGATTCAAGAGGTATACATATAAAAAAATAGAAAGAATAGCGGCAGAGTTCTTATGATCTAAAGAATTTGAGATCCAAAAATTTATCCTCTATTTAATTCTCATCTCCTTCAGATGTAGATAAGATATCAATCTGAAAAAGATTGAATCCATGTCACCACGTACTATAATTACCCACTCTCAGATCCTCTGAAGTTTCAGTTTGCACCTTTTCAAATCTGAATTCTCAGCTCTCACAAACTACCCCTCTGAACTTAATCACATAGTTATCCTTCTGATTATTAACACAAAACAAATAGGGGAGATGCCCCTTGTTTACAGGTGATTTCCCCATTCCCATAAATCATGTCCTACAAACTTAATCATGTGGTTACTCTTTTTAATTATTAACATACAACAGATGAGAGAAGCAGACGAACTTGGCTCAAGTTAGATTGGACCTTCTTCCAATCGACTTGTCCCAACATCCAACGTGAAAAATATATATCAAATACAGCAGATAGGACAACTATCAGGAATTCTCATATGATAGGGATACAAGAAAATGCCTACAAGAAATCCTAAATAGTTAGAAAGATGAAAAGTAGCCATTAATAGTACCTACTTCGTCCGTGTTGTTAATACATAAAAATAGAGAGACTGGTGGACAAGTGTACATATTTTTTTCATTAAGTGCTTCAAGATTGTGAATCAGCAAAAACCATCAAAGTAATTTTTCTTTTATTATCTACACTATCAAGTTCAAACAACAAAATGTGTACCTTACTCCTTCATTCTGCGAACAAGTTAGTTGCACCAGTGCCTCAAGAGCACCTGCCTCTTGGCCAACAGCAGCATTGTTACTGTTACTATCTCCATGAGCAGCTAAATTAGCTAAGGCACGAGCAGCCTGATGATATATTTAGAAAAAGGAAAAATCAGGAGAGACAAAAATAAGCAACATTCCAGTAACATATTATGCTTACGTTCTGCTTGAAGACAATATGATATGTCAAAGAGAACTCCACGGAAAAATGACAAGGAAAAAATGGCAACCACTAATATCAGAAATCACCAAATTAGACAGGAAGCATTCGATTAGACAAATCGATTGGCAAGAATGCATACAAATTGCAGAATTATTCAACAAAAAGAAATCCAACTCATCAAACCAAAGGCACCACCTAGCAACTATGACCCGATGCTGTTTCTAAAGCTGAATGTTGAGATATTCAGTCAAAAACCGTAGTGAAAGAAAATTTTCTACTACAGTAGATGTTAGATAGCAAGATTGTAAAATCAATGATCTCTGCAGACATTGTTTGCAAAAGAGTAGGACCTGGTAAGTTTTACTATACTCTAAGGAAACCATGGTGATTTTGCAATACAGCAAGAGTGTCTCCTGATCAACACTCAAGTGATGGACTATCAAACAGTCAAGTCAGATAAGAAACCTTATTCTTACACAAGCATATGGTGGTCCGCGGGACATGAGCAAAGTTCTTGCAAAAGTAGTGATACGTAAAACCAATACCAGCAATCAATTACAATATGCACTCAAGCTACATAAATTATGCCTATTCAATGTTATGGAATTGTTTCAAACTTAAGCATCACAACACATTGTTCTCATCCCCCAATTTCTAGAGGCATTTTAATCTACCACCAAAGATTGGTTCAAGAGGACCTTCCAAAGAAATCTTTTAACCATTTATGCCAATATAAGCATTGGTATATTGACTCCTAAGAGCGGATCTTACATATTGAGTAAACTACAAAGTAGTTATTTTCTTATTTCTCACAATTTCAAATAGATTTTCTGAATTTTTTTTCCCCAATTATACGTATTTTAAAGTAGATCCCCCAAAATGTCATACGTTGAACTTAGTCAGTTACACCAAAGATGGCCCCCAAGTTAAAATACGTTAATCTAAACGAAAACTTCCTAACCAATGTTTCTTATTCTAATTATGTCCTTCACCTGCCTCTCGTTTCTCAATTGGCAATCACTGCATAGGAAGGTTAGAGAGATAATATATGGAGAGGGTTGGATAGAGGGATAGGAAGGATGATTATAGGGTGACTTGAGTTGGATAGAGGCGGATGGGTAGAGAAGAGGGTGAGAGAAGGGAGAGATGTAATGAGGTACAGGTGTGGGGAAGGTTTGGGTGAAGGGATGAGGGGAGGGGTTTGGTTCAGGGGATAATGGATGGGTGACGGATGAGGGATAAGGGAAGTTTGATGCTTGATAAGGGAGAGGGATGAGGGGACGAGGGAGGAAGGGGTAGGGGGTGGGAGAGAGAGGGTTGTTGCTTGGGAGGACGAGATAACTCCTAACAAAGTTAGGGTTAAGTTTATTGGATTGTTAACCTAATCCAAGTCTGATGGGGCTCCTCACCTGATCCAAGTTAAATCTGAACATAAATACTCCCGGAGATCAGTTTGGTATTAATGTAGAGCATTGTTTTAAATATCCCCGACATGGCCCGATATATCCCCCGATATATCATTTTACAGGGCTTGCCGCAACCGATATGGTCTTTAAATATCCTTTACCGTTTTTTGGCTATTTTGAGTGATAAATCCCCGATATGGCTGATATATTAGCCGATATGTGGACCAATATAGCTTGTTGCAAAAGAATATACCGTGTTTGGAATTTTTGGGCGAGATATCAAGATTTTCCCATTATATCAAGTGACATTTTGCCCTAAAAAAAGCAGATCGAATGTTGCAACGTTGCTTTGCACTTTTGTTTATTTTAGAAGGTTGATTAGTGATCCTAAACATATACTATTCATATTTTGTATGCTTAAATTTTATTACATATGTTAAGATTACATTTTAATGCATTATACTATGTATGCAAACATTCATTATGGCATTCCGATATTTACCACATATCCCCGATATTTCCACGATATCCGCAATCCGATATGAATTTTGACCATCCGATATTTCCCCGATATCCGATATTTAAAACCTTAATGTAGAGGATTGATTTCATAATATGATATTTTGGGAGACCTATCTCAAAATACAGAAAATCTAGGGGATGATAATCAAAAAACACCTTTTCAAATTTAATAAGAAAGAGAAGTACAACAGTTGACCACATATAGAACAAAGTCAGCATTAAAGTTTATTATAATGTCTTTATTTTTAGATAAATACTGGTATTCATCAATTTCACCGTCCCCTCCATTATTCCATGGAGCAATTTTTTTTCACATGATAGTTGTATTCCTATGAAATATGGTCAATGTTGTCAAAATTATACATGTATACTATCTGATTTGTGATAAACTACCTCGATTATTCAAATTCATATTTGTATAATTAAACATGTATACTACCTGAATTACCAACAATTGTATCTCTATTAAATATTAAATATGATCAATGTTGTCAAAATTAAACATGTACTATCCGAGTTGTGATAAACCATCTGAAATATCCAAATTGATATTTGCTTGATAGATATCTGGATAATAACGACGTGTCTATTATTTCTTATACTACAACAACAGGAATACAAAATTCTTTGTCTCAAATTTATGTGGTCAACTACATGAGTCATATTCTTCCATTTAACTACATAAGTCATATTCTTTCATTCAATTCTGTCAAGGACTATTATATCCTTCTTAATCCCCTTCAACCAAGCTCTCTGAGGCCTGCCTCTATTCTAAACTTTCTCACTGAATTAATCATAGTCTAATCATTTCTCATAATTGTTGCATTTAGTGGTCTCAATTGCACATGGCTAACCATCTAAATCAGTTATCTTCAATAGGAGCAACCTCTAAATTCCTATAAATGCACTCATTTTTTTGTACTATATCTTAATGTATAACCACAGATTCATTATAACATTCTATTTTTGCTATAACCGTTATTAATTCTTATACACAATGATCAATATGGCTACGGTGATTTTACATGTCTTTTCTCATTTCAGACAAAAATACTGAAATTGGAAAATTGAACTAATTTTCTTCCAATCATTAACAAATTCGACACTAGATTAGCATACATGTCCAATCTGAGTCTAAAATCATTTCAAATATAGTGATCAAACCAATAGTCACTGTAAATCCATAGTTCTACTTGTATCCGCTAAAGAAAACAAATATGGTATTGATTATATCTTATGTGCCCAAACTTTTGCTTCCACCTCCTCTCTTCTTAGATTTCACTCATCTAACGTAACACATTTCTCCCTTCTTTCTCTTTACCCCCTCCACTTTCCATTTCTCAAATATATTATTTTATTTTTCTTTTTATTATCTCTACATACATTAATTGTGCATGTGTATGCCTCACAGTTTGATTTATAGAGGCACTAGTCCACCCATTTTATGACAGCTTATAAAAGATGTTATTTAAAGAGACCTCCTCAGACAGCTATGATTAACATCCTCATTTTGCTACCAGAATAGTCTTTTAAGACTTCTAATACATTCATCCAAAAAAAGGACTTGTAATTAATGCTACAACAGAGAAGAGTGTTCTTCACTTCTCCTCGACTCTCTTCCTCCCCTCCCATCCCTCTCAATGAAATATATCATACTCATGTGTCACAAATACGACCATTGGAGTCATTAACTGGTCTACTAGAGAATAGCTTTAAAGAGATTTGAGTTAAAGAAAGCTCCTCCACCCAAAATTCTACAAGAATTATGATCAATGTCCTTGTGTTGCTTTAAAAACCCTCTTCAGTCGGATGAATGCTAAAATTACGCATTAAGCCCTTTCTCTCCATTGGCATAGAGCAAACTGGATGTTGACAGCTTCAATCGCTCACTTTACTTTAGGTCAGCACTCTAGAACAATTCTTAACTACGGTTTTTCATCTCATAAAACCCAATACATTAGCAATTTGCATTACCGTTGTCTCAACTCTCTCATGTAGTTAAATACTGAAAGTTTGAAACTGATTTCTCAATAACTTTCATACACATTTCTTGTTGTAACTCAGTGTCCAATCTCCAACTTATTAGTATTTCAGGGCACCTAAGACTTCCGAAACCAGCTTACTGTTATCATAAATTAATTCCGCATTTCATATTCCTCAATGCAAACTGCTATGACATAACCTACCATGTTCACTTACTTTGTTGTGTGGCTCTTATTTTCCTACGAGAAGAATGCATGCTTTATCCCCTACTTTATGTTTTCTCTTCATCATAATTTCTTTCTAGGTTAAAAACGTATTAGGAGGACAACTTGTTTGGAAAGAGCTTACAGCCTTAACCTGTCCAATCAATATAGGTAGACCATTCTGAACACCAGTACACATGGTTTATTAAACAAGAAACTCTCTTTTCTGTTGCATGGCTAGGATGTGCCCTAAAGTGCAGATAATTGCCATAATGTTGTAGTCATCAGGCAGGTTCCAGATAAACCACAATTATGGAGAGAATTTGCATGCTGTGGTCTATGAAGCACGGACACGGTGACACGGACACGACACAGACATGGCAAACCCCCAAAAAATAGGACACAGCGACACGGCTAAATTTTTTTAATATTATTATTATATATAGATCAATATTGAATTAAATTCCTATTACATTTTCATATTTTTTGTTATGTAGAGTGGAGATTATAAATAAGAAACTAAAGGAAAGTGTGTGTTGCAGGTGTGAATTAAGATGTCGGGATGACAATGATCTCTTGGAGAATTGAAGACAATAATGTTAAAGAAGACAAGAAAGAAAAGATGTGTCGGGATGACAATGATCTCTTGGAGAATTGAAGACAATAATGTTAAAGAAGACAAGAAAGAAAAGATGAACATATAGAAAAATAGATCAATTTTTAAAGAAGACAAGAAAGAAAAGATGAACATATAGAAAAATAGATCAATTTTTATGTTGTATTATTATGTAACCTTGGCTTGTATAATCAATGACAAGTGTAAGTTATGTAACTAATTTGAAGATAATACCAAATTTTAATTTTCACTACTTTCATCTTGAGCATATAAAAATACAAGAGAATAAAGAACAAGTTGCAACCAGCTCCATGGCTACAAAATACTAAGTTACTAACATTGCAAAAATATAAAAATTTCACTCAAAAACGTATCTTAAAATAAAGTTTTCAAGTTGAAACATCAAAAAGATTATTCTATGGCTTCAACTCTTTCATCCTCCTCAAACACAACAGTCTCCATCGTGGGATAATCGTGGGATAATGGCACAGCTTTTAAACATTTTATTTGTAAGGATAATGGCACAACTTTTAAACATTACATTTGTAAGGATAATGGCACAACTTTTAAACATTTCAAATGCCAAAAGTTTTAAATATTGCAGGTTAAATATAACCAAGTTCATTGACAAGATAAACTAAAATAAAAAATAGTAAAAACAAAAAGAGAGAGAAAAGCAACTGAGAGAGAGGAAGAGATCCAATAAAAGAGAAAAGCAACTGAGAGAGAGGAAGAGATCGGGGAGAGAGAGATCCAGAGAAAGACTGAGAGAGAGAGAGAGATCGAAGAGGGAAGTGATCGGGGGAGAAAGAGATCGGGGGAGAGGGAGATCGGGGGAGAGAGAGATCCAGAGAGAAACTGAGAGAGAGATCCAAAGAGACTGAGAGAGAGATCAAGAGATCGGAGAGGGAAGAGATCAGGGAGAGAGAGAGATCTAGAGAGAGACTGAGAGAGATCGAGAGATCAGAGAGAGAGTGAGAGAGAGAGAGAGATCGAGGGAGAGAGGGACGAAGAATCAGAGAGAGAGATCGAGAGACTGACCTAGCCGACGAGGATGACGACGAGGACGATTTGCTGAGAGGACGACGAGGACGACGATGACGATCGAGAGAGAGATTGTGGCGTTTTCTTTTCAGTCGGGATCGAGAGAGAGATGAGCCAATCGGGTGAGTGAAAAGTGAAAACTAGGGTTAGGGTTTGACTTTGGCTTTGGCTTTGGGTTTCGAGTTTACAAATTCTCTTTTTTTTGCCCTCTCAGCCGTGTCAAGAACAAAACAGCGTGTCGAGAGCGTGTCGGGAGCGTGTCGGGAGCGAGTCGGCGACGTTGACCGTGTCGGCGGCGTTGACCGCATGTCCGACGCGTGTCGCACTTGTGTCCGCGTCCGACACGCGTCAGAGACGGACTCGTGGCCTTTTTTCAAGTGTTGGTGCTTCATAGGTTGTGGTTACATTAAGTTTACATCTCCATGGCGCCACCTCATGCCTCACAAAAGGGCACAAGCTCAAACTTTGCCCACTATGATGCACCTTGATCTATAAACTAAATGGCCCTTGACATTCATGGAAGCACAAATAGCGGTAGCTAGGACATGTGTAAGCTGTTGTCGGTATCTTTACCAGTGTGATCAGCTATTTCAATATAAATCAGATGCCGAAAAACAAGAAACACTGTATTAATAAGAAATAGCTACTTTATGAAGAATAAACATAATAAACTCTTAATTGAATGAGAAAAGGTTGCTAGAAACAGGAAATAAAGACATTCAACAGGACAGAGGGAGGCTAAAACGAAAGCGATAGCAACAATCAATTGTCGAGACCTGCTCTTGAACTCCATCAACCTTGCATGACCGAGCAAGTGTCACTAGAGCATGGACCCCACCTGCCAATGCGACCTCCATGCTGCATTTGTCATCAGCAGCCAAATTTGCAAGTGCACCAGCAGCTCGTTCCTGTTGCAGAAGAAAAATGAATAGAGCCTCAATTTCAACCTTTCCTTCTAGTGTAGATGACTCAATTATCAATTAAGGTGCATACAAGAACTCCCTCTGTTCCAGAGGGCCATTTGAAAATAAGATCCACCAGAGCCTTCACACCACCAGCCTCAGCTATAGCCGCCTGGAAATCAATAATGCAAATTATGTAACACTTATCTATTGAAATGTTGCATGTTTTCCTCCCTAAAATATAAACCTTGTGCTCTTCTCCTACAGAAAGGTTCCAAAGCCCTCCAGCAGCCTCTTCGGCAACTAGTTTGTTCATGGATCTCGCTAGATCTGCTAGGATTGTTATGCCCCCTTCATCAGCTACTGCTTTCGCAACTTTTGAATTCACTGACAAGTTTGCTATGGCCTGCAAGTTCAAAATAACACTTAAACCCATCCATCAAACCAAGCTCCAAGCTTGACGAACAATTGAGGGTTAGAACAAGATTCTACCTTTGCAGCTTCCGACTGTACACCCTCTCTACGAGACCTCGCAAGTTCCAAAAGCAATGGTATCCCATTATTCTTCATCACAGCTTCAGCCCTTGCTGGATCCACAGTTGCATTATCATCATCAATCACAACGAAAGTAGCAAGCCCGGTGGCTGCTCTCTCTTGCACATCCTCTTGAGAACTCTTCACCAAGCTCAGCAAAAGAGCAGCACCCTGGTTCAACCAAAACTCATCGATACCGTTCGGGTTAGTCTCCGCTATTCTTAAAAGATACTGCGACAAAATCCACTCAAGCCAGCTCATAATATCATCCAGAATCTTATCCTTCTTTCCCCAACTCCTCCATAACCCAAAAATATCTTTTCCCTTAATCATAGAACCCGAAAACAAAGAACAAATCCCTTTAAAAATATCCGTGAACAACGCAAGAAGCAACTTCCCCTTCTTGTTAAATGCAGCCGGGTTATGATTCCCCTCAACCTCAAGTGCCAAGCAATTCAAAGCACACATAACCTTCAAACTTTTCGACAATGAGAGAAGCCTAGACACTGCACTTGGACTCACATCGGTTCTCGAAATGTCAACAGCCACCAAATTGGGCAGCTTGCTCCAAGAAAGTGCGGCAGAAGCCCATTTTATGTTCCTAGATCCCGCAACCGATAAAAACCTAAGTGACATCACCTTTCCAAAGGCAGTCTCATCAACATTCAGACAATCAGTGAACGAGATTTCCTCCAAAACAGTGCAATGCCTGGCCAAAGCCCCAATAGCTTTTCCATCAATCTCTCTCACACCAGAGAGCCTCAGCCGCCGGAGCTTGGGGCAGCAAATAGCCACGTGCCTAATGGCATCGCTCGTAATTTTATCACAAGCATCAGGCCCAATCTGAAGGCACTCTAGGGCTTCATGCCTCGCTGCAATCACCGAGAGAGTAGCATCCGAAATCTCACGGCAATAATCACCAGTTATCTCTCGAAGCCCCNTCAGAGCACCTGGACGCCAGAGACGTCGCTGTGTCGGCATCGCAGCGGTAGGCGCGGAGGTCGAGGGAGCTCCAAAGGCAAGAAGAGGACCCAAGAGCTCGCCAAGCTTTGCAAGTAGAAGCGTGTCGGCATCGCAGCGGTAGGCGCGGAGGTCGAGGGAGCTCCAAAGGCAAGAAGAGGACCCAAGAGCTCGCCAAGCTTTGCAAGTAGAAGC
>NC_033803.1:21854723-21888791 GCF_001876935.1 Asparagus officinalis
TATACTCCCCCTTGTGTAGGGATTGAGTGATATTAGGGGTTGTGTACGGGGACGGCCTTGAAAAAGTTGGCTCCAAGTTGCATGTGTTTTAGACAATATGTTACGAATTGTAGTGAGATTTGTAATGCATCTTCTACAAGATCATTATGGTGGATCATAAGAGATTGGATCATACCCATGTTAACAAATAATGGTTATCCCCAAGATTGAATTATATTCATCCCAATAACAAACGCATACTTGTTTATGTGACACTCAGGGGGTGTTTGTTTGCATGCAAGTGAAAGATGAAAGTAAAAAAGTTACTTTCATTTAACAATTAAGGTGTTTGTTTTCATGTAAGTGATTATGAAAGTGAGATGCAAGAAAGTTGCCACATATGATTTAATGCAATTTTGACTTCCCCTAAAAAAGTGGTGAAGTCACATGAAAGTGAAAAAAATGTAACTAATTTAATTAAATAATTTTAATTATATTATCTAATTAATCTTATTTTGCCACGTCATCTTCATATTGTACTTTCGATAATAATTTAATTTTTCAAACAAACACTGTATTCCATTTACGTGCTGACATGGATGTAAAAGTCATTTGTAAAAAAAATAACTTACATATTTTAAATTCACTTTCAGATTGCCAAACATCCTTGCGTCAAATCCATTATTGTTATTGTTACTACGATAATTTTTGGGGTTATCGCGTGAACTTGGGATCTTATGTGACGATATGAATACAACAGAACTTAACAAGAGAACCCATGATAGTATTAAATTGTGTGAGCATGGAATGAGTGCTTTTTTAATAAGACCAAGTCTGCTCGAATCTCTTTTGGAGTTCCAAAGCTCCAACAATTAGAAATCGTATGTTGCCCCCGCTAGGGCTGTCCATCCGGGCCGGCCCGGCCCGGCCCGGCCCGGAAAACCGGGCCCGGGCCGGGCAAAACCCAAGCCCGGACCCGGGCCCGGGTGGTCCGGGCCGGGCCCGGGCCCGGGCCCGGGCCTGAGCGGGCCGGACACCGGGCCGGCCCGGTGGTCCGGTTTGATTTTTTTTTAGAATTTTTTTTTTAAATTTTAACAAAACCATAAACCATAAATTATTATAAAAAATGTCATAAATTTAATTAATAGCTTGAAATGAAATGACATAAATTACAAGTACAAAAAATGATAAAAATAACTTCTTTATTAATAATCGGTAAATCCTTTACAAATTCCTTTACAAGTATAAATTTATTTCGAAATTCGTCGCATCACAATAGATGAGTACATCCCAACTAGGTTGGCACCTACTCACCCATATCACTATCATTTGCAACTTTTTTCGAAATAATTTAATTCAAATTTAAAGCTAAGAAATAAAAATTACAATTTTATGAATATTATCTAATCATTATATCTATCTGCTAGTCCCAACTCTTCAAATTTATCTTCAATCATAGCAATCCGTTCGATGCCTTGTGTTCGCTTCTCGTATCTCCACCAATCCTGTAAGCACATCACCGCTTGTACAGTATACGGATCTAAGCATGTCCTGTGGTCGTCGATCAAACGTCCTGCTGTGCTGAAAGCGGATTCCGAGGCTACAGTCGAAACCTGCACTGATAGTAAGTCACGAACCATGGTGGAAAGTATAGGATATGAAACTGATCCATATACTTTCCACCATTGCAAAATATCTAAAGCATTTCCTTGACATCTAACTAAAGAAGCAGAAAAATATTCATCTATTTCAGAAACATCTAATCCTGATGAAGTTCCAGATCCACCAGTTAGTTCAGCTACCATTGCATACCTATCAAAACTTACACTTTTACCTCGACCTGTGCTCGAAGCTGAAGGTGCCGAAGCTGAAGACTGTTGTGTAGCTACACCATATCTAGCTGCATACTCATCATATAAGGTTTGAAAATAATTTCTAATAGCTAAATAATGAGTAGTAGCAGTAAGGGTGGATCCATCATCTAAGTCTATAATCTGTCCACCATACAATGATTGTAACAAACTTCGAAGGCCAATTTCCTTCAAGCATGGATCAATAAGAACACCAATACCAAAAATATGAGGAATAGGCCTAAAATACTTATTAAATTTACTCTCCATTTCAAAAATTATACTTCCAAAAATATCATCCATACGATATTTTGTAAAATTTTTTTGAATATTTAAAATTTGTAAAGCAGCTAAAGTAATAGTTGGATAATAACAACCAGATAATAACATAGTAGCATCATAAAAAACTTGTAACATCTCATTTAATTTACATATAACTGTCCATTCATCTTCAGTTATTCCATAAGCACTACCAGAGCTAGAACTAGAAGCATAAAAATTTATAAAATCATTTATAATTTCTTTATATTCTATTGCTACAGATAACATTGCATAGGTGGAATTCCACCTATGGTCAACATCTTTTGGAATTAGTCTAGGCTTATAATTTTTTCTTTTACAACATTGTTTCCATCTTTTAATTCTCATTTCAGAAGCATTATGCATATTAGTAACTGTTCTAACTTTTTCTATCATGGGTTTAATTTCAGAAAATGCACTTTGAACAATTAAATTTAAAATATGACAGATACATCTAACATGAAAAAGCTCACCATGACATGGCAATGACAAAGTTATTTTCAGAAAATCAACAGCTACATTATTATTACTTGCATTATCTAGTGAAAGAGTAAATATTCTTTGATCAATTTCTAGTTTCATAAGTTCTTCAACAATTAAATTTGCAACATTAATACCAGTGTGTGACTCTTCAATTGCAATAAAAGAAACAACTCTTTTAAACATTTTCCAACTTTCATCAATCCAGTGTGCTGTTATACATAAATAACCAGTTTGCACTCTAGATGACCAAATATCAGAAGTTAAAGAAAATTTGCAGTTTAAATTTTTAAAATAAGAAATTATTTTTCCCTGTTCCTCAACATAATATTTTAAAATATCACGTTGACAGGTTTGACGAGAAAATTTTGTAAATGCAGGATAAAAACCATCTCTAAATAAATCTTCAAATTCATCATCTTCTACTAATTTAAAAGGAAGGTTTTTAAGAACAATAAACCTGATTACGCATTTCCGGGCTCGGGCAGCGTCATAATTCCAACTGCCGAGGGTACCTGAAGAGGATGATTGGGAAAGCATAGACTGCCGGATATCACCTTGTAGATTTTGGCCTTTGTTGTGTTTTTCAATATGCCGTTTGAGATGGTTGGTGCCGCTCTTATGATGAGCTTTGAATATCTGGCCGCACAACGCACATTTCGCATTCTGAGAGATGATCCTACCGTGTTCATCCTTGGTGACGTCTATCTTCTCAAAAAAATTCCATACATCAGACCTCGGCCTTTTTGGAGCTCTTGGTGCCGTAGATTCGTCGCCACCAGATTCAGGATTAACACCGGTAGGATGAGGAGTTGTTGTAGGAGGACTCATCTCTGGATCGGTAGGAGTTGCATGTTGCTCTTCATAATCAGACCCAGAAGCCATTTGTTGGAAGTATTAGAAAATACAAAAGATTATAGGATAGTATATTAGTATGAGATAGTATAAGATTGCGGGCCGGGCTGGCCCGGCCCGGCCCGGATTCAACGGTCACATAAGTGACCGTTGTGGCCGGGCCGGGCCGGGCCGGTCCGGCCCGGCCCGGCCATTCGAAGAACCAGTGCCCATTTTTGGGCACTGTTCCGGGCCCGGGCCCGGACCCGGGTTTTGCCCGGGTTTCCGGGCCCGGGCTCCGGGCTTTTTGGACACCCCTAGCCCCCGCAATCTAAACAACATGCGACTAGGCCTAGAATGCACCACATTAGCGGTTGTTTCACTAAAATGATGAGATATGCCTATTATGTTTACCCGGGCCCGGACCCGGGTTTTGCCCGGGTTTCCGGGCCCGGGCTCCGGGCTTTTTGGACACCCCTAGCCCCCGCAATCTAAACAACATGCGACTAGGCCTAGAATGCACCACATTAGCGGTTGTTTCACTAAAATGATGAGATATGCCTATTATGTTTCTTTTTGTTTTCTTATTTATTATAAAGATCATTCGAAAACAAATTGTAAATGCACTGTCACGCCTCGGTTCCAACACGTAATAGTTTGGAACGTGACTCGGCCGGCAATGCAACCATACAGTCACATTCACGCTTTCTGGATTATCCTATATACAAATATAAAGCCAAAACTACACCATAGAGCATGTAACTAAAGACAATAAAAAAATAGATAGATAAAGAAATCTCTGAAAAGACTAAGTTCTACTACAAGTCCACAATTATCCAAAGTAGGAAAGAGGCAAAATACATTATAGTCTGGAGAATCACATGTGATTGCAGGAAAAGTTTCAACCAAATAACTATCTAAGACAAGTGAAGTGGAGAACTGATAGAATAAAAGGTGGTCACTGTTGCAGAGTCTACTCCTCAAAATACTCTCGGTCCTACGAAAAAAGAACGGTTTCTGAATATGGGGTGCGCAAACTCCAGAGGAGTCAGAAAACTCCCAACAAGCATATAAAATGAAGGAATTGTGCATGTGTAAGTGTATGTAACAGGTATAAAAAAAGATAAAATCTAAATTAAATGTGACTAAAAGAAATGCTACTTGTAGATATTGCGAATAAATCTATCACAAAGCATATAAGCACGTTATTCTTATTTTACATGTTATTTGAATTAGAGGAGAATAATATCATCTATCACAAAGCATATAAGCACGTTATTCTTATTTTACATGTTATTTGAATTAGAGGAGAATAATATCATGTATATAAATCATATAAGCACGTTATTCTTATTTTACATGTTATTTGAATTAGAGGAGAATAATATCATGTATATAAATCAGTTTCCCGTAAACCGTCCCGGGAACACGGCTTCAAGTCAAGTGTTGGCTCTTGGCCCTTGTATATATAACTCAAGATATCAGGAATACGCATGAGCCCGCTTGTATATAATTTATGTTCTTCGTCCAATTCCCCTTTATTAAATCTCATATTTATCTGTTTGATCTAAGTGAATGTGCATGAAATGTTATGCACTAACCACAGAGTTACCGTGGAACGGCTTCCGTAAAACTATGAAAAATAATCGTGACCCAAGAACATGTCCAATCAAGATGAATGCATAATTTAGTCGATGCTATTATATAATAATAATAATAATCAAGAGAAATCATCACACCAGGATATCGATGCCAAGGGTGTAGCCATGCTATGATAGCACGCTTATGAATCATATTTTTGACGGAAGTCGTCTTCATCAGTCGGCCCTATTTAGTGTCACTATATGATCAAACATTATAAGATGATCAACCAAAATTTCACCACCGGACATAATTCCATTTGAGGGAACAAATAAAACCGAAAAAGATGTCATTGTACAAAAAAAATTCAAACTCAAACGGATTTGCTTTAATAACGTAACAACTCTAGTAAAAAAAGATTCGCTAGCTAAAGACTCACAAAAGCTGCTAGCTAAAGACCCACAAAAACTTAGGTCCAACAAAAATAAAAACATTTTTGAAGGTTACGGGATTTAAAACTCCTGACCTACATGTTTTTTTTTTGGTACAAAAGAGGCCTTGAAAGGCCTATAATCTTATAGTGGGATTCCCACTAATATCATCTAATAATAAGGGGATAATATCAGCTGGAGGTTCCGTCAGAATGACTACACCTTGCTGACAACTCTGTGCAAGATTGGCGAGGAAGTCGGCACACCTATTTCCCTCTCTATATATATGCCTGATCTCCGTGACCCAGCCTTCGCTAATCAAGGCTAGTGCATCTCGAGCTATTATGGACATCGGATGGGAGTGAGAGATCCCTTCTTTGAGAAATTGAACAACAATTGCAGCGTCTAGTTCCACCACAACCTTCGACAAGCTTAGACTTTTAGCTAGCATCAACCCAGCTCTCACGCCCCATAATTCAGCCGAAAGACTGTCTGTATGACCTATGTTCAGAGTGAAACTTTGAACCCAGCATCCATTGTTGTCCCGAATCAAGCCCCCTGCCGAGGCTAAACCATTACCCGCCTTGAATGCCCCATCGGTATTGAGAATAAAACATCCGGATTCAGGAGATCTCCACTGCACTGACTTAGGCATTTTACTCGTGTTCATATGCACTTCTAACACCATATGCATTTCTTTAGCAAACTTACGAGATAAATGCCACACTCTACTCGAAATAGATATCTTCTGATCAAACACTAGTTCATTCCTACTCTTCCAAAGAAACCATAAGGTGGAAACAAACTGGGAACACCAAACAACTCCTGACCTACATGTTATCATCTAAAGATGCTAACCAACACAACTTCTTTGTAATTATGACAAGGGTAAAGAAAAACGTATAAAATAATTAAGTTAATGATAAAATATTTGAGAAATTTATAATTATCTATTCACACAGATTCCCTTATCAAAATAAATAAATAACAAATAATATTACTATATGGGGAAAAGAGTAAAGTTGTTGAAACTAACTATAATTTGGAAATCCTTTGGGTACCGTTTGGCAAAGGGTTAAGTGAGGGGTTAAGGAGACTTAACTCTTTCTTAACCTGCCAAACACAACAAATCTATATAAGGATTAAAGTGAGTTAACCCTCCATAATTTGCCAAACATAAAAAATATAGAAGGGTTAAGTTAACCCCTCTAGAGGGGTTAAAATGAGTTAACCCCTCAAAATGAGGGGTTTACTAATACTCTTATTTAGATGGAATAAGAGTTAACCCTTCTAATTATAAAGAAAATAGTCAAAATTATTGTTATTCCCAAACACTAAAACTGATAATGATAATAAGGGCTAAAATAAAACTTATTTAACGGGTTAATAATTTAGTCCTTCGGATTATCAAATGGGCTAAGTACATTAATCCTTCTCTTTAACCCCTCTTCATTAACCATTTGCCAAACGGGGCCTTGAAGTCTAAATCAAAGTTACTTGTTAATGTGATAGTTTAATAATTATGAGCGGAATAATATGACATTAGTTAGAAAATATGTCATTAGCTAGAAGCCGGAACATTTAAGAACCTACGGTATATCCTTGAAACATTAAATTTTGTATTTTTTTTAGATAATAACAATAATTGTTTACTAGGAAGTATAATATAAACCCGTAACCGTGTGAAGGAAAATATACATGACATCATAAGGTATATTACTTATAGGCTCGGCTACCTTTAAAGTCAGATTTTACACATCAACGAATTTTTGCACATTGACAACAAAGATCGACATTCAAATATTTAAGCACTTAATCCATGTACAATAACAATAGAATATCAATCTGTGCAAAATGCCTATTCATGAACCATAATATGATGTAAATAATTCCTTAAAATTTTTGAATAGTCTAGTTCTTATTAATATTCCAATTGTCCTTTCTTTCCAGGGCAACTAATGCACTTTTAAAAAGAGAAGAAAATGAACCAAATTCCGGTTGTGAAGATGAAAAAAATAGAACAGGTCATATTGTTCAACATTTTACTAAACAACATGGACCACACCCAACAGTGGAGATACCAAAGCGTGCATATAATAAACTAACCGAAACATTAACATGCAAGAAATAATTGCTTCTAGAAATGCTCAGAGTACAGAAAAATTTAGCAATGGTTACTAAGCACACAGAAAATTGTAGGATCTGTTACAATACTCACTAAAACACTAGAGGGGGGTGAATAGTGTTCCTTTTAAAAAATATGCAAAATAGATTATAAATTGCAATGAATATAGCAAAATCACAGAGAATCACAATCGCAAACACAATATTTTATACTGGTTCCACCTCCCCGGTGTACATCCAGTCCCCAAGCAAATCATGCTTGAGAGTTCCACTATGATTTTGAAAAACTTACAAAATCAAACAGTAAACCTGACCAATTTGTAAGACTATGCAAATTGCACATAATCTCTTCACCAAGAGATCACAACTCTCACGCCTTAGAGATCTTTTCTTGAATCAACAATACAATTCCTATAAGTCTTGATTGTGTAGTGATGTGTAGTAGTGGTTTTAGGAATATTTTTAATCTCTGAAAATTACCTAAATAAGTTGTATATTGAATGAGGATCAAAGGATAACTCAGAGAATACTTTTCTCAATACTTAGTGAAAAATCTGAATGTTTTAAACTCTTTAGAATGCACAAAAATTGAATCTTATGGATAGGAATTAGTTGACCAAATTTCTGAACTTGTAACCTATTTAAAACCCTTGAAAAGACAAGTTTTCAAAGTTAATTAACGGATCAAAACGGCTAAAAATAGTCAGTAATTCAAATTTTAAAATGTCAGAAAACCGTCACTTTAGTCGACTAGTAGTCGTTGTAGTCGACTACACTGAGTTGAAACAGGCTCTATAAATTCAGGATTTTTCTTAGTAGTCGACTACACTAGTCATTAGTCGACTATTCTGTAAACGATAAAAGTCTGAAATTCAAATTCAAAACCGAGTAGTCTACTATACTGTGTAGTAGTCGACTACACTGTAAATAACAGAAAGTTAGAATTCTAAAATGACTTTTAGTAGTCGACTATATAGTCTAGTAGTCGACTACACTGTAACTTTACAGAAACTGAGATTTTGCCAAGTGTTTAGTAGTCGACTATAAAAAGTCATTAGTCAACTAGACTGTAATTTGACAGAAACTTATATTTTTTTTATCTAAACTTCAATAGTCGACTACACATAGTCATTGGTCGACTACTAAGGGGTAAAAACTAATATGAATGAGATATTTTTAGACTTAATTATAAGTTATAAACTCTAATGGTTAACATAGGGTATTTCTATTGTTAACCAACACACTAAACATGTATTAGTGTATTCTAATCACTATGTGTATGTATGTGTGAGTGATCAAGGCTTGTACAAAAATTTTTAAGTAAAGAAAAGGTAAAATGTACATTGATGTATAAGCTCTTCATCTTCTTTACTTCATGATGCATTGAACTCATCCTGCACTTGTTCATATTTGATGTTAAAAGCTGCATTGATATGTTAGTGCACAATAATATTCATAGTGATACACATAATGAATAAATTGTTAGATATGTTAGTGCACAATAATATTCATAGTGATACACATAATGAATAAATTGTTATCATCAAAATTATATATTGGGGACATGATATCCAATATTCATAGTGATACACATAATGAATAAATTGTTATCATCAAAATTATATATTGGGGACATGATATCCAAAAAAATTAAAGGTGAAGTTCCAAGAAAGATATGAGAACAATAAAAAAATAGAAAATATGCTTGTCGATTAATGCCGAAAGCGTAAACACCACGCAAGCTCCTTCTCCACCCCTCGTCAAACTTCAGTTGTTGTTCTCTTTCTTCTCTGTGTTTTTTTCTGCAGTTTTTAGGACAAAGATGGGGGAGGAGAGGAGATTGGTTTTTTAAAGAAAAAGTTTGATTAGAGAATCCCTGAGACTAAGGAAGTTTAATTAGTGGTAAACAGTTAGTTGCAACAAGAAATTTGCAGAGGATCACACGTTTTGATTGTGGGAGATCAATTCACGAAAGTTTGTGGGATATATTTTCTGAAAATATCTCTCACAAATTATCATCCGTGAGAGATGAATCAAAAAAATAAAGTTGTATCCTTATGGGCTTGCTAGGTTGGGCCTTTGAGAAGCTTGTTTTTTTTTAATTCCTACATCATATGGGCCTCCCTTATAAGACCTTGTATATTTAACCAAATTAATTAACTTACATCTAAAAAATAGATTATTACATCATATCTGTAATGATCGTAAAATTTAATACTAGTTAAAATAATTTTTTAGTATTTTAAATATTTAATTATTATTTTTAGAAGAGTATTTCATTTTTCTCGACCTTCTAGAATTTTCTATGATTTAAAAGTCCAAAATTTATATTTATTTAAATAATTTTAATATTTATAAATTTATTTTGTGAAGTAAAAAAATTTCTGGAATTAATCTGTTGTGTTATCGGTACTATTATGTATTATTTTAAATAATACATTGTATTATTGTTACTACGTATTATTTCATGTATTATGTTGAATTATTAATTATGTATTATTTGTGTAAATTATTATATTATTTTAATTATTGCGTATCAGCTATCGTATTAGCACAACTGATACGTTTTATTGCGTAGATAATTATCCTATAATTATTTGATTTTAAATATAAGTACTTATATTTTTATTAATTAATCTCGTTTAATTGTACAATTTGTTGTATTATTTCTACTATGGGGTATTATCTATTGTATTAATACAACTGGTACATTTTGATGTGTAGATAATTTTTACATAACTATTTAAATTATTTCATAATTAATATTATTTTAATTAATTTTCAAAACCCTAATTCTCTCTCTCTCTCTCTCTCTCTCTCTCTATATATATATATATATATATATAATATAAATATATATATATATATATCATATAATAATATATATATATATATATTTCTCTCTTCCTCCTATTCATATCAAAGTTGGCCCCCCTTTGTTTTTTTCCTCTCTCCTCTCTTCATCTCTCCACCTCGTACGCCAGCCTCAGCGATCTAACCCTTGTCGCTGGCTTCTGACCTACGACCGCGCCTCTCTAACGCCCAGTCATCGCTGCACACTCCCGATCCAGAACCAAGTCGCCCTCCACCCGCAACCGCCAGCGCTCTCCCCTCCACACCTAACCCGACAGCCCGCATGAGATCCGCATCTGCTTCCATCTTCTTCTACCGCCTCCTCCTACCACCGTACAGACTCCACCTCCATCTCGCCTCCGCCGCCTGATGCCAGCGCTCCTCACCCTGCACCGTCGTCTGAAAACCTAACTCCAGTAGCCATCGCTCGCACCCTCTCTCTCACCCCTAAACATACCCCCTTCACGGTCGAATTGCCCCAAGCCCATCAGCTCTAAAGCCCCATCTCTCCACGTCCGCCACCCCTAGCTAAGATCCCGTGGCCGTCACCACCCAGAGAATCGCGCTCTCCCTCCAAACGCCCCTGTCAGCGCAATCAACCGCGATCATCCCCCGCGAGATCTCAGCACTGTCGCCCGGCCTTAAAGCCGTCGTCGACCAGCGCCGCCAACGGCCTGCTGCAACAAGGCACTAGAATCTATGCGCCGACACGGCCTCATGATGTTTCTGCCTCCCTCCTGTAGTGCATAGCTGATGCTGTGCTCCACCACGACAGATCCGACCCGTGCCGCTGAAGTCGACTCGTTTGACGCGCCGAGGCAAGATCTCGCCGCTTAATTAGTATCTTTTTTATAATTTTTATTGTTAATTATCTTAATTAGATATATTATTTTGATTAATATCATTATTGTGGTTAATGTGAGTATTTGAATATCTGCGTGAAATAAGGATGTGTGATACTAGCTTATATCTAAAAGTTGACAAGCATGAAATGACGGGGCGCATGGGTGAAAATTAGATTAATAATATTGTTAATTGTATTTTTAAGAAATTACAGACATGAAATGACAAGTTAGGTGTTAAAATTAGAATTTATGAAATATTATCGAAAAAGAAATAAATTAAAGGTAATTTATAAAATAGGGAAATGTTACTTTTCATGTAGAAAAGAATTAACATATATATATTATGTAATTGTTTGGTTATTTTCATATATATATATATATATATATATATATATATATAGTATATATATATATATATATATATATATATATATATATATATTAAAATTTCTAATTTAGGGATTTACTATCCATTTTCAGCATCTAAGAATAGTCTAAGTTGATACTGATAAACAAAAACAATAAGAATTGATTAAAAACATCCGGTTAATGGATAAAATTTTTAAAAAATATTATAGATTAAAAATTATTGGCACCATATAAATTAAAGTAATTTTATATAATTTTAGTAATAAGTTGGGGTAGTCAAAATACATTCGTAACATTAATTGATAGATGTTTAAATCCATAGAAATGATAAAATACTATAATATTATACCTTAGCATTAATTGATTTTAATTTAGAAACTTTAATCTTTGACGTTAATAATATTTATAGGGTAAAAGAATACAAGGAATTACATATGGAGAAAGTATTAGAATATTTAGAGATAACTTTAAAAGAATTGAGTTATTTCCATTGCAAATGGGAAAGTGATAGAAATAAATCTAAAATTCAAAAAACGTCAATGAATCAATTGAATTGGCATTAACATAAGACATATCTATTAATGAAGCACTGAGTGAGTTACATTAAAAAATAATTTATTAACCTTATCCTAATCAAAGAAAAAATCTCCATGAAAGACATAAGAAAAATTAGTAAGTATTCATAAATTCCATACTGTGTTCTTCAAATTAAATATTAATATTATAATCTAAGAGAAATTGGTAATGAATAATACATGTATTTAGTTTAGATCTTTATGGAAAATGACAGGGATAAAGCAAAGGTAATATTATTGAAATAACAAAAATTCTTATTGGATGCACATCAGAAGAATTCATATTAGAGGAAAATAAAGAGATAGCTTCTAATTTATTTAAGTAATAAATTAGGAACACAAAGAATTTTATATATATGAAATTAATATTTATTCTCATTGAAATAGAAAAAATCAAAGTCTATATTTTGAGCAGTTTGTGTTGAACATCATAAGTATATTTGACTTCTTTGTAAAGTTAAATGAGATGATAAAAAATTAACGAGCCTAGGAAAGATAATAGCATAAAAAATACAAAATTAGCCTGATGTCACAATTGATGTAGATGATGAAGACAATACTCTAGAATTGTCTGAGAAATGATAAATGATAAACCTGAAGAAGGATTGATCTTAACTCAATAAAAAATAAAATAGAAGAAATAAAAACAATATTTTATGAATATTTTATAGAATAGTTTAATTATTTTGAGTGAAATTAAGAATCTTTAGAAGGTAGTTTCATGAATTTTTTTTTCAGTACTTTTATATTCTTATGTGGATGCTTTTATCATATAAAAGTATACTAGAGTTAGTATTAATCTTTAATTTATATTTTTTTATGAAGTCTATCAATGATTAGGAATAAACTTCATATTCTCTTTTGTATCGTTTTAACATACTTTAAGTCAATCATTTTGCCATATTGGTTTTAAATATTCACCTTCCTTGTATAATACTATTTTAATATTTTTTACTTTGCAATGCTATACTTTCTTAAATAAAGCTTAGTTTCATATCGGTCAAAAATAATATGAAAATTCAAATTATTTTTAAATTATATTTGTTTTTTGTCAATTCAAATATCAACATGAAAATTTAAATTGGGTGTATCCCATTTAAACAAACATAAAAAAATAATCGGGATGTAAGAGTTTAAAAAAAAATGAGCACAAACTGCCAAAAATACTTAATCATGGTATTAAATCACGTGCATTACACGTGTGTAAAAACTAGTATATATATATATATGCAGTAATATTTTTTATCTCCTACAATAAATTTTTTAAAAAATACTGTAGCATAAATATTGATTCTTGGGTCCTCCCGTTATTATAGAGGAATATATATATATATATACTAATTAGATACATGAACAACAAGAACAACAATGCCTAATCAAACTCACTAATTAGATACATGAACAGTTTGGCGCGGTGGGAACAATGAGGGCTGTAGTGCTCATCCACCAAATTCCTCCTTCAATATCACAGAAGGGCAACACTATTCTCAGATCGCCAATCTTAAGACCCTCTATATATACGTATATATATGTGTGTATATATATATATATATATTATTTTATAATAATTATGATGAGAAATAGTTTTAGAAATTAATTATTGGAAAAAGAATTTTTTTAATTAAGAACGTATAACCGATAGTCGTAGAGCGCGATATTTCATGTACAAAACAATGTCGGTTTCCAGTTTTCTTTTTACCACATTATTATATTAGAGGATACTTAATTACAGATAGCTTGCATGAGAAGTTTGGACACCTCAGTAGTAAGATATTAATAAAGTCTATTTACGTGTGTATTTATGCTGTGTAGACTCTGTTCATGCATTCCACATTTCGTTTGCAGTTATTACTCATGTCTTATGAACTTGTTTAATCATGTTCGACATGCCATATTATCATTGTATAGAATTAGTTTTATTTATTGCCTCTTGTAGTGATTGAGAACCTTAGTAGTTCATAACTTAGTGGCATTGTGCGTCATGAACAGATTTAGTGACATGTGTGGGTGTGTTGACTAAAATTAAGTGGTGAACCAGAGTTTTAATATGGATTGGTTGTGGACTTAGAAAATGAGAAGAGTTGGGATGGGGAAGTCATGGTTCATGTGATCAGATAAGTTGTTGATGTATCTTCCAGACTCGCACTAGTGAACGTTTCGCACTGGGGTTAGTTTGTTGGGCCAAGTGAACCGTTTCGCACTTGATCAGTGAAATCATTTCATCACCCGAGTTTTGCTTGAGTTCGAACCAGGCCGAAATCAGATTACGTGTAGCCCTCTCACCAAACCGTTTTATGGGTTTGGATGCACGTAGGGATTTGTAAATAGTCAGTTATTCGGTGATATGAATGTTGACTTTATTTGAGATGTGGACCAATGAGTTTTTAGGATGGCTAGTACTCGACCTGGTTATAGTGAGCAGTTAGCCTTATGATTATCATGTTTAGTAGTGTTTTCGCATGTTGATGTTATTAGATTTCTAGTTACATGTATCATTGTCTTTCTTATTAGTATTATTACTGTCATAACATGGGTCATACGACCGTTTTATTTTTCCATGTGAGATCTTGTCGTGTGCCATGCACGCTGACGTACACCTACTTTCTCTGGTGTGTGTCAAACTTAGAGGATGAACAAGTCTAGTTCGATGATGCAGCAAAACCGATGTATGCCTAGTTGGAGTGTCCTTCCAATGGAATGGAAGAACAAACTGAAGTCTAGACGTGTTTTCTTTTCTGTAGTAGCTGATGAACACTAGAACTCTTTTATAATATTTTTAGTTTGATGATGGATTTAGTTATTTTATCAGTATTTCTTTTTATTATGGATTGTGTATTTTTATTCCTAGTTAGACCGTTTTTGTAATAAGGGTATGTTTGACCCATATTTTTTTTGTGTCTGGGATGATTTACCATTGATAATATGTCTACTTCTTATTCTGGGTTGTAATTATATTCTCACTATTGTGAACGGGAATATGTGATTGAGATTTATGTATTTGACGCTTAGCATATTGGATTGAGAAGAAAGGAAAAAAAATGATAGTATAGATTTCTTCTTAATCTAATACGTCACGGACTTGTTCACATTCCGATTCACCAGTATTTTAGGAAACGGGGCATGACAGGTTTTAGTGGTGGCCTATGTAGGTCACGATCCCGAGTCCTCACTAGTAAGAATATAGTGGACAATTTATATATATATATAATTGTTTTGATTTTAACCTTAGTTTTCCTTTTGATCCTCGTTTTCCTTCAGAACCATGGTGGGTACGCGTAGCTATAGTAACCCGTCTGGTAGCAGTGCCCCACCGTCCGAAGTGGATCTGAACTAACTTCTGGCGATAATTTAGGGATTGGTCACTAATCAGCAGCACCTGGCTGGGCAACTGCATAGGGAGCTATAACACTAGCCTCCTCTTTGCGTAGAGTCTGGTGTTAGGGAGTTTCGGTACATGCGATCGCCTTCCTTCTCTGGTGCTGAAGGACCATTAGCAGCGGAGGAGTTCTTTAAGGTCACTGAGACTATTCTCACGATGACCCATATTGCCCTACTGAATGGGTGAACCTTATGGATATTCAGCTCATCGATACCGTTCGGATATGGTGGGCAGCTAAGAAGATCCATCTAGAGAGGCCAATCCTGTGGGAGACGTTCATCGAGCGCTTCAACAGGAAGTATTTTCCTCAGTCGACTCGGGAGGTTTGTTGAGCTCAAGCAGGGAGGCTGATCAGTAGATGAGTATGAGATCGAGTTCTCTTCCCTGAGTGGATATGCTCCCCATCTAGTTACAAGCCCTACTATTAGGAGGCATCAGTTTCAGAAGGGTCTGGATAAGTATATCAGGTTTGCTCTGCCTGGTAGAGCACTAGCGACCTATGACGCTATGTTGGATGTAGCGTAATATCGAAAGTGTGCATAAGGAACCTGAAAACCTATATGTGATTCAGAGCAGGGCACCAGTAGTTCCAGCTAGAACTGTCAAGCATCCTTCCCCGAGGTAGAAGCAGCAAACCCTACAGAGGTAGCAACATTCTCAGTGTCAGCCACCCCCTCATGTTCACCCTTATCAGCGCCCTGGAGTGCAGTCTCATGGCTAGTTTTCAGTGAGGTGTTCTTATCGTGGCTATTCCGGGCATACCCAGTAAGAATGCCACAAGCGCCTTTGGTTGTGCTATACATGTGGGTCCTCCGATCATATTAGTCCGAACTGTCTGCAGAAGTAGTAAGCCCGTTTGCCCCCACCTCCAGTTCGGGCAGCTCGTCCAGCTCTACCTCGACCTACCCCAGCAGCTCCGGCTCAACACAGATCCTGTCCTCGAGCAGGGCCTCTTCCTCCACAGTAGCAGGTTTATCAGGAAGCACAAAGGCAGCAACCATAATGACAGATGTTTATGATGTTAGTCGTAGAAGCTGAGGCGAACGACCAGGTTATCACTGGTAAGAATTGTTCATCTTAGTTTTATTTATATATGAACTTCCTTATTTAGCATTGCCTGATGATATCATGATAGGATTGTTATGAGTACTAAGTTAGTTGCATTTATCTCCTCCTATAATAGGCAAGGTTCTTGTTTCTTTCGTTCCTGCTTTATCACTCTTTGACTCTGGGGCTTCCCATTGTTTTTTATCTCGTCGATTTGCAAGTGCCCACTCTCTTCCTATAACTTCTCTGACTATAGGCTGGAATATCAACACTAGTAGTGGCGTTTTAGTAGCATCCAGTGATTATGAAGCATGTCCTGTGGTCATCTGTAGGAGGGAACTCTTTGCAGACTTTCTAGTGATTGATTTGTCGAGCTTTGATGCAGTATTTACGATGGATTGGTTGGGGTCATTCTTTGCCACCATTGATTGTCGCCATCGGAGCATAGTATTTAAGATACCGGATCACCCGAGGTTTGAGTTCCTCAGTGGCAGTACATCGGTCGGACATGTAGAGTACAGAGCTAGACAGAAAAAGGCGATGTTAGCTGCAATGCAAGTGGAATCCGAGAAGCCAGATGTAGTTCAAGAATTTGAAGATGTGTTTCCTGACGATATTTACGGATTGCCACCGGATCAAGCAATTGAGTATTCCATAGATTTAAAGCCTGGAGTTGCTTCGATCTCTAAGAACCCTTATAATATGCCTCTGGCAGAATTAGCCGAGCTTCGGACTCAGTTGGATGACCTCTTGCAGAGAGGCTTGATTCGACCCAGTTTATCGGTCTAGGGAGCACATGTGTTGCTTGTGGGAAAGAAGGATGGATCCAAGTGGATGTGCATTGACTACCGGGAGTTGAATGCGGTGACAGTGAAGAATAAGTATTCACTTCCTCGTATCGATGATATCTTCGATCAATTGGGAGGATCAAGAGTATTTTCTAAGCTGGATTTGTGGAGCGGGTATCACCATGTGAAGGATAAGGATTCTGATGTCCCCAAGACTACATTCCGGATGAGATATGGACATTATAAATTCTTAGTGATGTCGTTTGGTGTGACTAATGCGCCGATAACATTCATAAACCTGATGAATATGGTATTCTATGATGTATTGGATAAGTTTGTGGAAGTCTTTATTCATGATATCTTAGTGTACTCTAAGAGCGAAGCGGAGCATGCAGAGCATTTGCGGTACGTGTTGAAGACATTGAGAGAGCATCAGCTATTCGCCAAGTATAGTAAGTGCCTGTTCTGGCTAGATCGTATTGCATTTTTAGGACACGTGGTGTCAGGAGACTGCATATCAGTGGATCCGGAGAAGGTATCTGTAGTGAAGAATTAGCCTACCCCTAAGTCGGTGTCAGACATTAAGAGCTTCCTGGGATTAGCTGGATACTACCGTTACTTCATCAGAGATTTTTTAAAGTTTACGAAGCCAATGACATGACTTACGAGAAAGGATATTAAGTTTGTCTGGTCCGACGTTTGTAAGCAGGCGTTTGAGGAGTTAAAGTATCGACTAATTTTGGTCCTAGTCCTGACGATACTAGATAAGAGTGGGAACTTTGAGGTGTTTTGCAACACATCAGGTAGAGGATTAGGATGCGTTCTTCAGCAGAGGATGGTCATGTGGTAGCATATGCTTCTTGTCAGTTGAAGAAGCATGAGCAGAATTATCCTACCCATAACTTGGAGTTGGCAGCTATGATTTTTACCCTTAAGCTTTGGAGGCATTATCAGTTGGGAGAGCAAGTGAAGGTGTTCACTGACCATAATAGCTTGAAGTACATATTTACTCAGAAGGATCTCAACATGAGGCAACACCGATGGTTAGAGCTGATGGCAGATTGTGACATTGATCTTCAGTACCACCATGGCAAGTCAATGTAGTATCAGATGCTTTGAGTCGATTGCTAGTGATCATGACCCTCACGACTCAGTGGAGACTTCAACAGGAAGTGAGAGATATGAGTATAGAAGTTCTTCTTCCAGAAGTCACTGCTTCTTTGATGAATCTCCAGATTCAATCGACATTGGTCGAGCGAATCAAGGCTACACAAACAAGTGACTCATTTCTTCAGAAGTGCAGAGAGCTAGCAGTGGCTGTCTTCGGCCAGAATTTGTTGTTCATGAGGACGGATCCTTATGATTTGGGAGTCGTATCTGCATAGCAGGAGGAGATGTTCGAGAGGAGATATTACGGGAAGCTCACAACTCACCGTATTCTATTCACCCTGGAGGTACGAAGATGTAAAGGAACTGAAGCTAAACTTTTAGTGGCATGGTATGATGAGAGATGTGGCTCGTAGTGTGGCTAAGTGCCTTGTATGTTAGCAGGTGAAGGCAGAGCATCAGCACATCGCAGGTCTTTTGCAGCTATTGCCTATTCCAAAATGGAAGTGGCAGCATGTCACCATGAACTTCGTTACTGGCTTACCTCGGAGTACTAGACAAAATGACGCTGTTTGGGTGATCGTAGATCAATTAACCAAATCGGCTCACTTCATTCCTTTCCGAGTGGGACAATCGACAGAGCATCTTGCTTAGAGAAACATGGAGGTAAATATTTATCTCTATATATTTTAGTGAGTTCCTTTCCCAAGAGTGTAGTAAATCTCTCGTATTGCAGGAGATCGTGCGATTGCATAGAGTTCCCGTGTGCATCGTTTCAGATCGCGATACCCGATTTACCTCAGAGTTCTAGAAGAGTTTGCAGGCGAGTCTTGGGACCAGTCTCAGTTTCAACACAGCTTATCATCCCCAGACCGATGGGCAGTTAGAGAGGACCATTCAAATTTTGGAGGATATGCTTAGAGCTTGTATGCTTGACTTTCACGTGTCATGGGAAGATCACTTACATTTGGTGGAATTTGCATACTATAATAGCTTCCAGGCTAGCATTGGAATGACTCCTTTTGCGTCATTATATGGGAGGAAGTGCCGCTCTCCTTTGAGTTGGGACGATGTTGGTGAGTGAGAGATTTTTGGGCCAGAGTTGATTGACAAATCAGTTGATTCAGTCATTATCATTCGGGAGCGACTTCGCATAGCGCAGGACAGATTCAAGCATTGGGCAGGCGCGAAGTGCAAACACTTGGAGTTTTAGCCAGGAGATCATGTGTTCCTGAAGATTTCCCACAACCGAGGCACTATTCGCTTTGGAAGGCATGGGAAGTTAAGTTCGTGATATGTGAGACCTTTCGACATATTAGAGAGAGTGGGAGAAGTGGCATACCAACTTGCATTACCACCCGCCCTGGCTAGAGTGCATAACGTATTCCACATTTCTCAGTTGCGAAAATACGTCGAAGATCCGAGTCATGTTGTAGATTTCTTGGAGATTGAGGTGTGATCCAATTTGATTTACGAGAAGCAGCTAGTGGCGATTTTGGACCGAAGAGAGAAGACCCTCTAGAACAAGACTGTCTTGCTTGTTCGTGTGATGTAGCACCCAGATTCTCCTGGAGAGTCGACTTAGGAAACTGAGTCTGAGATGCAACAACGATACCCTCATTTATTTCATGAATCTTAGGTGTCCTGTCTCGTATCTTATTTGAATCACCTTATATGACTTTTCTTATTTATGGATATGCAATATATTTTGAACCTTATATAAGTTGAAGTGAATCTATCTTTATATTTCATCCTTGTTATTTTAATTCCGAGGACGGAATTTGTTTTAAGGGGGTAGAATGTAATGACCGTAAAATTTAATACTAGTTAAAATAAATGTTTGGTATTTTTAAATATTTAATTATTATTTTTGGAAGAGTATTTGCATTTTTCTCAGCCTTCTAGAATTTTCTATGATTTAAAAGTCTAAATTTTATATTTATTTAAATTATTTTAATATTTATAAATTTATTTTGTGCGGTAAATTTTTTTTTGGAATTAATCTGTAGTGTTATCGGTACTATTACATATTATTTTAAATAACACGTTGTATTATTATTACTATTATGTATTATTTCGTGTATTATGTTGAATTATTAATTACGTATTATTTGTGTAAATTATTGTATTATTTTAATTATTGCATATCAGCTATCGTATTAGCACAACTGGTACATTTTATTGCGTAGATAATTATCCTATAATTATTTAATTTTAAATATAAGTACTTATATTTTTATTAATTAATCTCGTTTAATTATATAATTTGTTGTATTATTTCTACTATTGGGTATTTTCTATTGTACTAGTACAACTGGTACGTTTTAATGTGTAGATAATTTTTACATAATTATTTAAATTATTTTGTAATTAATATTATTTTTATTAATTTTTAAAACCCTAATTTTCTCTCTCTCTCTCTCTCTCTACATATAGTAACTTCCCTTATGAACAATGGTGTTGTATATTCAAAATTTTTGTTGAATCTAGAAACATAGATTTATGGGAAGTTATTGACAATGCTTATATTGTGCCTTGAATCTAGAAACATAGATTTATGGGAAGTTATTGACAATGCTTATATTGTGCCCACTTCGGAGAAATCTAAGTGGAGCAAACATGACAATATGGGAAGTTATTGACAATGCTTATATTGTGCCCACTTCGGAGAAATCTAAGTGGAGCAAACATGACAATAAAATATTTACTATGAACAAGTTAGTATTAGAATTTATGCATAAAGTTTTTGGTCACTGTATTTCTAACGAACTTGCTCATTTTGATTGTGCTTACACAATTGGGAATTATTTAAAGCACATCAAGGAAACTTGGATTCGATCTGATGATCTTTGGTGGTTCCCTCTTCAAGTTCACAAGGAGTCTTATCATGCACATGGCCACTAGGCGATAGCCCTAGTAAGGTATGCGAGTCCGATAACGAAAATGATCCCACTATTGATGAACTCGCACATGACTATGAATTATTAATGCATGTTTATAAAAAATTGAATCGTAGCTATATTGACTTAAAAAACAAGCATGTCAAAATTAAATCCTCTCATGAAACACTAGCCACCAAGTTTGATCTCACTGCAAATAAAAATGTAAATCTCAAAAATTGCAATAAAAAATTAAAATTAGAAAATGCTAGTTTGTTTCATGAAAAATGTGATGCTATGTTAGAAGTTGAGAGCATTAGAAAAAAGCTTAATTCCTTCAAAATTGATCATGCATGTTCTACTTCTAACAATAATGCTTGTGCGGATAATAATAAGTTGAATCATGTTAAAAGTAGAATATTCTCTTTAGATTAACATTAAAAACTTGCATTGTTAATAACAACAAGCTTATGGACTTGTGTGCAAAGTTCCACAAAAATATTTTAAAGAAACTTATTCACTATGCACACAAGTATAACAAAATTTACAAGTGTTCAATTTGCGGTCGTAAAGGTCATCTTGCTAAATTTTGTTATAATGTACAAAAACCTAACAAGCCTAATCATGTTTGTGCATCCCATCAAGCTTCTTCATCTCATACACATGCACACACACATAGTGATAACCATAAATATGCTCATGTGTATAAGTGTGAATATTATGATCGTTTTGGTCATTTGGCCAAGTATTGTTTTGATTTAAAAAGAAATTCACTTTTGCCAAATGTTTCTAAAGAACCACATGTATTTAAGTGTAATATTTGTGGTAGATTTGGACATCTTGCAAAATTTTGTTATGATTTGCAAAAATCTTCTAAGTTGGAAAATGTTCCAAATAGACCATTGTTTAAAAATATTTCGTATTTGCAAAAAGCTTTAAATAATTCACTTTTGTTTGCAAATGTTCCACATGCACATCCACATGGTCAACATAAACAAATGCATCCTCTTCATTGCACTTATTGCAATCGAATGAGTCATTTGCATAATTATTGCTATGACCGGATCCGTGCACAAAATGTGCCCAAAAGGGATCATAATCCTAGGGCTTTAAGCTTTAATGATAATGGCCATGTCCCTAGACTCTTCGGTACCAAGAGTAATTGGGTACCAAAACATGTTTAATCTTTTAGAATAAATTCTTTAGCTTTTTAGTTTTTCATGTTCTTAAAGATAATTTCTATTTAAGTTTTATAAACAAAATTGAAAACAATTTTATACTTAGCATTTAATTTGAAAAATTATCATTCATATTTTTTCATGATTCTCTTTCATAGATTTTCATGTTTTCATCCTTTATGAATTGATACAGATTTTATCAAGATGATTTTTCTATGCTAAAACATCATTTTTGTTAGTACACATTGTTTTTAATTTTTAAGTTTGAACAATGTGTTTGTGTTTATGGGATCATTATGAAACACTCTTATGATGATATTTATGTGTTTGAGCTTCCGGATCATCTATTTGTGGTTTATAATGTATTTCTTATATGGTTTGATCAAGTTTTACAAAGAATATTTCTTCTATTGATCAAACCCTTTTTAGATATATAAACTTTGTTTTAAATTTTCATATGAGAAGGTTATGTTTTAGCAACCTCCGGATTTATTGATCTTTCACTTCATATCATGTTCATTGGGCATTCATTTGGGTTGAAGCAAGTTTTTCTTGTTTTTTGTCGAAAATGAGCATATTGATCTTTTATGTATTTATCCAAAGCATACTAATTTTTGATTTTTATGGATAAAACTTATAAATATTTTGACAAGTATTCCTTGTTTTCATGTATTGAGACATCATTCTCATAATAATGTATTTATATATGCTCTCAATCAATCATAATTTATGGTTTGATAACTTATGAAGTTTCTTTTGAATTTATTGACAAATTATTTGATTCTTGATTTTTTAATTCTTAAAACTTTGATTTTCATTTTTGGGATTTTTTGTTTTTATTTGTTTTTGATATATATCCTATGGATATATATATCTTTGTGTTAGACCCTTGTGACACTTGTATTAATAATACACATATGAGTTTTAACTTGGTCTTGTATGTGAGTGGTGTTTAGCATACTTTTATCTATGTTTGCTCATATTTGTTTGCCATGTTCATAATTGTATATTTTTCATATGACATTTTGATAGGGGGAGCAATCCCTATATCTTCTTATGTTTTATACTCACATATGCTTTATGATAAAGGAAGCTTTCGCTCTCTTATTTTTTTGTTTTCCCTATTTTAATGTTGCCAAAGGGGGAGAAACAAGTGGATTGTGAGTATATTTTAAGAACATTGTGTTTTATTGTATATCTTATATACTCTTTGTATAGATTGTTTGTCATCATCAAAAATAGGGAGATTGTTAGGTCTCATGTTATGAGCCTACATCTTCTAATCTTGTTTTGATGATTACAAACAATTCCTAATATTATTTGTCTAGTGTTTATGTTTTCTTATTAGATATTCTAGACAAATAATACGTTGGAGGATGGATGGACTAGAGCTTTCACGATCATATCCATTGGAGGATGGAAGAAAATAGTGGAATGAAGCCTATGCACACTAGTCAAAATCCAAGTTCAAGCTTCTTCCATGTTTACCAAGACAAGGTATAATGAAGATCTATCAAGCTTGGGTAAATTACATTTAGGGTTTATATAATGTGTGTTAATTATATAAGCTCAAATATACTAGTCAAAATCCAAGTTCAAGCTTCTTTTATGTTTACCAAGACAAGCTACAATGAAGATCTATCAAGCTTGGATAAATTACGTTTAGGGTTTATATAATGTGTGTTAATTCTATAAGCTCAAATATACACACACACATTACATTTTTGAATTTTCATGAAAATAGGTGTTTTTATGCAAAATACATTCAAATATGTTTTGGACTATACAAACCATGTTAACATCTTTTATTATGTCCATAAAACGATTACACAAGTTTTCAGGACTTGATTTGAGCTAAAATGGAAAAAATAACATATTTGAAAAACATGTATTTTTAGCACTTTTGAATATTTCTGAGATTTCATAAATGGTAAGAGAAAATTAAAAAAGAAATCCTTTTCCAACATGTTCATAATCATGTTTATAAGCTTTTTCCAAAGTTTTACATTTTTTTGAATTTATTTGCTATTTTTAAAAGGACTTTAAAATTCATTTTTAAAAATCATTTCAGGCTGATAACCTATTATCAGTCGACTGATCAGTCGACTAATGACATCAGTCAACTGATCAGTCGACTAAAGAATGTGACTGGAATCATCAAAAAGTTTCTGTTTCGTTTTGATCGACTGACCAATCGACTGATGATCCATCAGTCGACTGATAAAGGTCATCAGTCGACTGATGAGCTGGTAAATGCTTACAACGGTCAGTTCATCAGTCGACTGATGAAACCCGTCAGTCGACTGACGGCCCACCGACTAGTTTTTTCAGCCTTCTATTTTTTTGTCTTTTTGCTGGATTTGTTTGGGTTTTGTGCCTTGGTTTTTCTTCCTATATAAACCCCTATTGTTCTCATCAGAATTAAGTTTTTTAAGAGGGTTTTTAACAAGAGTTTTAAGTGTTTAAAAGTTTGTTTCTCAAGTTTAAGTTTGGTGTTTGAGTTTACAAAGATGAGGTTTGCATTTTTAATTGAGGAATTCATTCTCAATTTTCTTCATCCTCTATTGTGTTTATAGAGAAATTTTTCTAATTTTTTTCTCTAGCAATTTTATTATTGATTTTTATATTCTTATTATTGCTAGTTTGTTAATTGAGTTAGATTAATTTTATTATTGATTTTTATATTCTTATTATTGCTAGTTTGTTAATTGAGTTAGATTTTATTTATACTCATTTTATCACACACATCTTATATTCTTATTATTGCTAGTTTGTTAATTGAGTTAGATTTTATTTATACTCATTTTATCACACACATCCTATTTGATTTTGTAGGATTTCATACATCATATATTGGGTTGTGAGTTTATGATTTGTGAGATTGAGCTTACATTGAGTTCTCACCTATTGTAGAAAATATTTTATTGTTGTTGAGCCTAATTGTGAGATACATTTTATAATACACTTGTACACCGAGAGAAGTGTGTGGTAAGAGACAAGGTCATCCCAAGAGGAGTGGGGTAGGTGGTATGCCTAGAGGTAGGTTGTAATTCCTAATAATTGAGGGATACATGGGCTAGAGACCAACACTTAGAAGTGTAAAGTGTGATTACAAGAGTGTGAATTATAAAGTTTCTGGTGAACTAGAAAACCGTAGTGTGAGGTGTAAACGTTATTCGGGTGAGTGTTGAAAACCCAGTTGTGATAGTGGGGATCTCCTCAAGGTGAGGAGCGGAGACGTAGGTCGTGGGGACCGAACTCCGTGATCATATCTTGTGTTTGTGTTTATCATTTGCGTACTATCACTTGTTTATTTACTCTTTTTCATATATCATTGCATATATCAAATTGAATATCAATATTGTTAGGATATATTTTTAATTAATTTTAATCGGCATTAATATCTAATAAGATTAGCAATAACCCTATTCACCCCCCTCTAGGGTACTTTCACGAACACGTGCGCGCGCGCTCACACACACACACATACACATATATAAGTTATAACTTGAGAGAGAGAGAGAATCACATAAATATATATTATATATGTATTTCTTACATACTTACATTATGCTTATTTAAGTACAATTATACAGTTTACTTATATGACATACTTTTATATATACTAGATGCAATATACTTAAATATAAGTATACTTATGCACTTATATATACTTATATAACTATAATTCTATAATATGATCTGTTGGTTGAATATCATTCAAAATGCCCATGGTTGCATTCCACATAGTATCAATATCATCATCTAGATCTTGTGCATCTGGAAGAGTTAATTCTTTTGAGCTTGTGCTTTTATTTGACTTAGTATCACTAGTGTCAAATGCCTCAAAAAACTGCTTTTTCATATATTCTAAGCATTTTTGTTGTATTTCTGTATCAGAGGCTTGATGGTATTTCCTCTTCATCATTTTTGCTATTTTGAGCATAAGATTCTCCTTTTGAACTTCTTGAGTTGTCGAAGTTTCAAGAATTTTATTACTCTTTTGAATTATCTCCTCAATTTGTTTTACTTTTTCTTCAACAATTATTCCCGTCCACCATTGGCAATGATATTTTCTTTTTAAATAAGGAAGATGATTATCAGTCCAATCAGTTTCAAAGGACCAAGTCCAGATCTAAGGTATTCCTTCTTTGGCAAAGAAATAGATAGCACATAGCCCATCTACAATTTCTTTTTCATTTAACTTAGCAATGATTGGATATGATTCAATCTATAATGAGTATAACTTTGAGATTGGTTCTGGTAGAAGTGACATTTCAGCACCATAATTGATCCACTAATCAAAGAACCAAGATGGTAGACCTTTATAAATTGCTTCGGGACATAGCTTTATTAGCCATGTATGTTTATTCTTCAAGTTTTGATATAAAAAGACTTTGTAAAAAACTTGCTGATAATCCCAGTAATTAAAGTAATATAATTCTTTATTACTTTAGGATTTAACCAAAGGTAATTCATGATTGGGATTAATTGCTCAATCTCATGGTCTTATTGTAGGTGTCTAAAAATGCCTATAGGTATCCGCACACAGCTTGAGACGGAGAGAAGATGACGAACGTTGTTATTTGAGTTTATGAGGATTATCTGACGCCGACAAGTGCATGAACCGGAATGGAGAACAAACTGTGTCTCGTACACTCACCGGCCACCTCCAATTGGCCGTCACACCTATCGGTCAGCCCACGCACGTCATTCAGCTCACGCATGTCAGTCAGCCACAAGTGACCAGACACACTCGTCAGTCAGCTCATGCGCATCGGTCAGATCCAAAGTGCCCGACGCGCTTGTCGGTCAGATCCAAAGTACCTGACACGCTTGTCGGTCAGATCCAAATGCCTTAAAGAAGCTAACGAGTGAATGAAGCAAGTTAATGATGCATGTAAGTTAACAAGATGATTAAATACGCAAAACGGTAGAAAATACAAGTCTCGAAAAGTCGCAAAGTGCAAAAAAGAAAAAAAGAAGTTTAGCTAAGGTGGCCGACTTGCGCCAGCGCGGGACGGCGCTATCCGACCCGTGTCAGCGCATGTCGGATCTGGCTGACCCACACCAACGCGGGTCAGAGCTGGCCGACTCGCGCCAGCGTGGGTCAGACTCGGCTGACCCCACCCCTGCGGGTCAGCACGACCTGTTTTGCGCGCCAACTGCCCAAAAATGTGTTTTTTGATATTTTCTCGAGATTTGTTCATTCTAGAGCTTCCCAACTGATTGGATATCATCCATAAATGTGGTAAGGTTATTGTCAACTGAAGATAAGGTCAAATCACCCACTCTTATCCGAAAACCCCCAACCGAAGCCTATAAATACAGGTCTGGGGGCTTATTTCACAGGGGTGAATTATTATCAATAGGAGGAAGTGCTGCCGAGTTGGAGAGCAATGGAGCACGAATTTCAGAGGAGGCCAACTGATCTCGGAGAAGTTCTTCAACATAAAGAGGGAGAGTTCGAGAGATCTGAAGCCCCGTCCGTCCGTTCCTCGAGATTAGGCTTGGTCTTAATCTCGAGAAGAGCTACTGATTTCGCTTGGTCGATTTCAGAGCTTCAAGCAAATACTTCCTTGGTGAAGTAGGAGCCCTGTCAATTTTCTGTCAACCGGATCTGATCCGTAACGGTCCACGGATATCAACGTCCCCAGCACAGGAAAAGATCCCATGCAAAACAGAGACTAATAAATAGGATCTGTGTGTAGTTTGACAAGAGTTGTAATCTTTAAAAGATCCCATGCAAAACAGAGACTAATAAATAGGATCTGTGTGTAGTTTGACAAGAGTTGTAATCTTTCATTTTCATTGTAAAGGATCTGTGTGTAGTTTGACAAGAGTTGTAATCTTTCATTTTCATTGTAAAAGAGATCTTATAAAAAGATTAATTTTTTATTCGTTTGAATTTATTGTAACTATTAAAGTTGTAATAGATTCAAGGTAATGAAAGCATCAACTTTTGACTCAAACACGCTGGCGACCACAGTGGGAGCCAACAGCCTTTCTGCGAAGGCTGATGTGTCACAACCTCGGATCCGGATCCTGGTTGACGTAGAGGTCGAGTACGAGTTCGACCAGGTTAAGTTCGAGGAATATCTGTCATCCTCCTACTCCAGATCCTCTGCCTCTCGCAAGCATAGGAAGATCAATGTCCCCATTGATGTTGCAATCACTCCTTGCAACGCCCCTCCGACCTCCAACAAGGCAGGATCTGCAAATCTGGACTCCTCCTTAATCAAGGAGATAGCCGCTGAAGCCGCGCAAATCCTGTCGAAGAGAGCACATCAAATGCAACATCAACGCCTCATGGGCTAACTCGCTAAGGCTTTGGAGCCAATAGAGGGGATCTATTACCAGGCTGATCTGAAATTCAAGGAACGCTTTGGTCCAGTGACTGAATCCCGAACAACTACTCGAGCTGGGGGTCGTACGCACTCTCGCAATAAGTTGGAGCCTTTCTATAATGGGAAAACTCCTATAACTGACTGCCTCAGATTGTGAGTCATTGTCCAAGAGCCCGTTGAGGTCCCGTGCTCCCGAGAGTGTGGCTCCTAACGTGTGACTCTTGAGAACGCCAACAAGGCAGCAAACCCCCAGAAGGAAATGTTTTCGTCTGACGGTGATGACGTTATACCTGGGAAGTAACGCCAACACACGATGAGTTGCTCTGATCATCAGACCGATGAATTGTACTATTAGGCTGGGGGTACGAACAAGCCTCAAAAAAGGAGTAACCGGGAAGCGGACTCTCACTGTCCGTGTGCCAAAATTATCATGATAGTATTATCAGCGTGTAGCTGCCTAAGACCTCTCTATAGAGGGTCTCGGTATTCTGAAGGCTTTCCTCTGAAGCGTCAAAGTCCAAACCAAAGCGTCTTTGTAAGAAACGATCAGCCGTTCAAGGTGACAAACTTTAAGAAGTCACAATTAACATGGCTGATAAAGGAAAGTCGGCTCGACCTTCTAGTTTCTGACACACTCATATCACATCGTCTAACCCGGTTGTGATCAGGAACCATTAGACAAAGGGATTATCACAGAATGCAGAGGGGATTATCCTCAGATGATGAAGCATCAGATGCTAACTCTGCAGTCGCTTTCGACAAAATGGTATCCAGTCCGGGACAATCCCGCAAAGTGTTTATGATTAAAACCGAGCAAGTGGCCAAAATCAAGGATGCTTTGGCTAAGAAAAAAGAGAACTTCAAGTTCGAAATGGAAATGGCTATGTTGCGGATGAGGGAAGAGCATGACCAACAGATCCGAGCCTTGTCGAATCGGATAAGTGAATCCAGTCATCACAATAATGTTAGTCAACCAACTATCGATTCAGATATGGATAAACACCTTAATGCTGATAACCCTCTCATTGGCCAGAACGCTGAGGGTGGTCCCACTAAAGATAACGACGCTGGGGGTGGTCCTACCGAAGATGATAATACTAGGGGTGGCCGTATTGTTCCTCTCAAAAATCGTCCAAAGCATGATACAGACGAGGATGAGAAGATGAAAGATCTCGAGAGCAAAATCAACGCTCTGATGTTTGCTCGAGAGGTGAAGAAAATCGGTATTCTGTATCCTTACCCAAGAGAGTAGGACTCAATAGCATACCCGACGAAGTTTAACCTAATCAACTTCACGCTGTTCGATGGGAAGGGTTCGCCCACTCAGCATCTGATCTACTTCAAGTCTCACTTATGCATGATCTCTAGTAATGAGGCATTGATGGTCCGGTCATTCATTAGCACCCTTCACGGGCCCGCCTTTGATTGGTACCGTCGTCTCAAGCCTGGAAGCATTAACAGCTGGGAAGACCTGGGGAGCCTGTTCCTTTCTCACTTCTTTGATGATGACGTCGAGGTGTTAATCAGGATGCTCTTCAATGAGAAACAAGAAGACGACGAGACGGTCGACAACTTCGTCAAGCACTTCTGGAATAAGGCGATAAACTGCCGAGATCTGATCACAAATGACTTCATTCTCCAAACCTGTCACAACAACCTCTCTTTGGACGTATTGGAAGTTATGGGAGTAGCACTGTAAAACCCCGAAATTTTATAATGAAATGGTGTGATTAATAGTAATAAATCTTTCTTTAGTGATAAATATTATGAATAGAATAAATTATTTGGTTACCAATTAAAAGAAGATAAGATAATTAGAATAGATTAGGATAACAATGTAATATTTAAAAAAAACCTAAAGATAATATTAGCCATAGAAAGATTTTCCCGAACTCGTACTTTTAAAGGGAGTATGATATGATATTGCAACCTTGAATAGCAATTAGGTGGCAGATGCAGTGGGGGACTTGGGTCCTTATGGAGGGTACGTATGTTGCACGTGCTAGCCCCTATGTGTAAAACCCCGAAATTTTATAATGAAATGGTGTGATTAATAGTAATAAATCTTTCTTTAGTGATAAATAACCATACATATATATGAGATATATATGTTTATCAGTGTTTGGGAACCCACCAGGTGTTAGTAAGTGAGAGTAATCGAGTAGTAGCTGGCCAGCACAAAAAAATACCTGAACCAGGCATTTTAGTGCTGACCGGTCGACCGGTACGGTCGACCGAGCAGCGGTCAGTTTGTTTTCCAGGTTCCTCTTTTTACGATTTCGGTTTTGGGCCTTAGAGGGTTTCGGGTCGGGTTTAGAAGGGGGTATTTAAGCATCTGCTCACGAGAGAGCCTCCAGGAGTTCTGAAATAAAAACCCTAAAAACCCTCTCCCTTCCTTTAAACCCTAAGCCTCTGTTTTGATGATTTGGGGAAGCTCTTGAGGATTTTTTCGGCGGGATTCAGGGATTCCAGCAAAGGGAAGCAACCTACTGAAGATCTAGGGCTTTTGTCAACACTCAAGGCGAGTATCATCTCGCCCAATCCCTCACCCCTATTTTTCTATGATTTTATTTCGATTTTTCATGAGTTTTTGAAGAGCCCAACTGGTATTTTCGTATAAAAATGAGTTCTTTACATTATGGGTTGCAAGAATCGACATTTCAGTTTATGAAAGTTCACCAACGTTTTGTCTAACAAAGATCTAGATCTGAGTTTTCTTAAACAAGAGTTAACCATGATTTACTGTCATTTAAAACGTTTCTAATTTGTTCCTCATGTATTTTGAAATATTGGGAATATGGATTTCATGCTTGAGACTAGTTATTTTTCTTCAGAACGTTAGAACTTGTTACCGTAGGAGTTCTGTCAAATTTTGTTTCAGGTTTCGAGCTGACAGAAACCCAGAATTGGGTTTCTGTCCGCTCGGCGGTCGACCGGCGCGGTCGACCACCAATCGGTCGACCGCGAGTTTATTTCGGTCGACCGCGAGTTTATTTCGGTCGACCGCGAGTTTATTTCGGTCGACCGCGAGTTTATTTCGGTCGACCGCTACTTCCTTCGGTCGACCGTGACATTTTTCCGGTCGACCGTCGATCGCACATCAGAGTGCGGTCGACCGGTGCGGTCGACCGCCCACTGTCTGTTGTGTTTTCCTGTTCTGGATGTTTTTGGGTGTTTTACTCATGTTCGAGGGTTTTGCCTGGACTATCTGACCTTGGTTTTTAGTCTTGCTATGTACCCAGGCACAATAGATGACCTGAGAGCAATAATTTTGGATATATACACTGATATGATTATGAATTGATATAAGTAGTTTTCACTATATACCACAGCGATACTTTTCACAGTTTCTTAGTCCTCGTGTTGGGCATGCATTACTATTTAATCCTCGTGTTGGATATGCATTTATATCCGGTCCATGAGTTGGACAACGGTCACATCCGGGTCATGCGTTGGACAACGGTCACATCCGGTCCATGTTTTGGATAACGGTTATATTCAGTTCATGAGTTATGAAAGTCCTCGTGTTGGACTGTGATTTATAGAAGTCCTTGAGACTGGACCGTGAGTTATGAAAGTCCTCGTGTTGGACTGTGATTTATAGAAGTCCTTGAGATTGGACTGTGAGTTATGAAAGTCCTCGTGTTGGACTGTGATTTATAGAAGTCCTCGTGTTGGACTATGATTCATCTCAGTCCTCGTGTTGGACATTTGCCACTTATCCCAAGAGTTTGGAAACCACAGTATATAGTTCCTGTATCGGACATATTTTCTTGACTCTGTGCATGTTTCTCCCCCGGGAATTTATGACATAACACTTATGTAGATTTTGACATGATATTTATGTACGTAATAACATGATATTCATGTAGTCTATGATATGGCACTGTATATTGTTCTGAGATTAGCAGTATTTCTTTTATTATTGTTCCTGTACTAGAACCTCGGGTTTGGTGTTTAGAGATTTACAATTTGAGATACAAGGTATATACATGAGGGTTTCCTTGTTTGGATTATTTCGCTCGACGTACCTATGCTCGTGTTGTAAATTTTTAAATACTAAAACCCTCTTTAGTAGGATCAATGATTTTAGATCTATTATACATATTATCTGTATTTTCTTATACAACGAGCCCTGTTCCCTTGGGGTTGGTTGTGATGTTACTCGCTAGCGCTTTGACGCTCGTTGTCCCTCCCCCTTTCAGGTAACGAGCCAGGAGCCCGGAGAGTCGCAGGTTGATGGCGATCCCCCTTTCAGGTCACGAGCTAGGAGCACGGAGAGCCGCAGGTTGATAGCGGACCACATTAGTGTTCAGCTTTACTTTCTAGCTATGTATTATTTTTCTTTGGGCTCCACTGTAGTGAGGTTAGACATTTGAGAGTCTTGTTCTAGAAGTTGTAAAGGCTGTGTGCCTTATTTCCTTTTCGTCAGATATTTGTATTTGAGACTTGTTGAGTATTCCAGTTTATCTACTCAGATCTTGACTATGTATTTCTGTATGGTTGGATGATGAGATATTTAAGTGACTATTATCATTTCATCAGTATTCCTTGTATTATCTTTTACCTGTTTTGTACCTACACCAGTTGTTGACTCTACTAGATAGATGTTAATTGTGATGGTGAAACATGTTATTGCACGGTGTGGTGCATGGCAGGTTTGACATTCTTGGTTTCACCTTGGACTGCAGCCTTGTGTGAACCCAGGGGCGTCACAGTTGGTATCAGAGCTCTAGTTCCAGTATCCTTAGGATCATCCTGTGTCGAGTCGTGGAGCTAGGATAGAGTTTCCTAGGATTCATGTATAGAGTCCGTAAGGATTTCCTAGTATGAGTGAGGACGATATATGCGTATATCTCAAAAAATTTGAGAATTTTTTTTTGTATGATAACTATTTTTTGTGTAAAGTGTTTGTATGAATACTATGCGTTGTGAAAATCGTATGGTGACACGTTATGTATGTATATATATACATATCTATTTTGACTCATGAACTCTTTTTGTTATATGCTTAGATGTCAGACTATGGTATGCCACGTACTCGGAGACCTGGACAGGCTAAATCGCAGCAAACTCCACCCGAGTTACATCAGATGCTACCTGAGCCGCAGCAGGCTCCCCA
>NC_033803.1:21894471-21894578 GCF_001876935.1 Asparagus officinalis
TCAAACTTGTTCTTGTCAACGCTTCTACTGTTGAGGACGTTGTGACTCTCTCGAAGAGAGCCCGCCAGAGGCGACGTCAACGCCTTGCGCGGCAATTCGCCAAAGCG
>NC_033803.1:21894733-21895045 GCF_001876935.1 Asparagus officinalis
GCACAAGCAAAAATCCTTGTGCAGAAGGCCGAGGAGTTGAAAAAAGAAAGAGTGGCCAAAAAGCCGCCATCAACCCGCCAAGTGTGGAGGCCGAAGCAGCCTCCAACCAAAGTTCAACCACCGGCGAAACAACCCATATCGCCGATAATTCCAATAACTTCTCCGGGAGATCATGCAGAATCTTCCCGAAGGAAGAAGCCAGTCTTGGAGCGCCTCGGTCCAATTCCCGACGAGAGAGGCAAAGCTCCAGTTCAAGAGCGTCTGGGCCCAATGAAGAAGCTCCGGACGACGCAACATGCTGGGGGTCGCCAT
>NC_033803.1:21896045-21908776 GCF_001876935.1 Asparagus officinalis
TTTTCATATTCAAAGATTTCAAAGCATAATTTTCAAAACCAAGAAAAAGAAAGATAAAAACATTAAAATTCTTGGTATTTAAAAAAATTTATTTTGGTACCCAAGAATTCTTGGTACCAAGAGATTTAGGGACATGACCCCTATCTTTTAAGCTCAAAGCCCTAGGGTTATGAACCCTCTTGGGCACATTTAGTGCACGGGTCCGGTCATAACAATATTTATGCAAATGACCCATTCGATTGCAATAAGTGCAATGAAGAGGATGCATTTGGTTATGTTGACCATGATTGCAATATGTACAATGGAAAGGAAGCATTTGCTTATGTTGACCATTAAAAGGTGCACGTGGAACATTTGCAAATAAAGATGGTCTTTTAAGATTATTTTGCAAATGAGAAACATTTTGAAACAATGTTGGTCTACTTGAAATATTTTGCGATTTAGAAACTTTTCGCAAATCAAAACAAAACTTAGCTAAGTGACCAACTCTACCACAAAAATCACAATGATACACATGAGCATGCTTATGATGAGAAATAGGTGCATGTGTGTGTACATGTGATGAAGAAACTTGATGAGATGCACAAGTAGGATTAATATTCTTATGTTTTTGTGCATCATAGTAAAATTTAGCTAACATGTTTATGATGATCTATATGTGTGTGTACATGTGAGTGTGATGATGAAGCTTGATGGGATGCACAAACATGATTAATCTTGATGGGTTTTTGTGCATTATAACAAAATCTAGCAAGGTGGCCTTTACGACCGCAATTAGTGCATTTATAGACTTTGTTATACATGTGTGCATAGTGTGTAGGTTTCTTAGAAGAGTTTGCATTAGACTTTGCACACAAGTCCATAAGCTTGTTATGATTATCAATGCATGTGTTTAAGGTTGAATCTAAACAAGATATGCGGTTTTCACATGATTTAACTCATCATTAGATACAATATCATTGATAATAGAAGTAGAGCATGTATGGTTATCAAAATCATTTCTAATAGCTACTACTTCTAGCATGACATTATCTCTTTCATGAGTTAACTTAGCAAAGTTTGAAAGCAAATAATCATGATCCAATTTTAATTTTTCATTGTTTTCTTTAAGGATCATATTTTCATTAAAAATAGTATCAAACTTAGAAGATAAAGACTCATGATCGGATTTCAAATTTACATGCTTGCTTTGTAAATCAATGAAATCATTTTGCAATTTCTTGTAGGCATGCAATAATTTATCACTAGCACAAGCAAGTTCATCATTAGGTAAATCATTAATAGATTCGAACTCACAAACCTCACTAGGGCTATCGCCTAGTGGTCGTGTGCATGAAGCTCCTTTAGAACTTGAAGCGGGATCCTCTAAAGCTTGTCGGATCGCCTCCAAGTCTCCTTGATGCGTTTTTATGAATTTCCATAATGTATAAGCGCTATCAAAAGAATCAAGCTTGTTAGACATAAATGAATCAAATGCATTTAATAAAAATTCTAACATAAGCTTGTTCATAATAAACATCTTTTTATCATGTTTGCTCCACTTGGATTTCTCCAACGTGGGCACAATATAAGCACAATCAATGATTTCCCATAAATCGATATTTTTAGATTGAACAAATATTTTGAATCTAAAACACCATTGAGCATAGGAAAAAACATTGAATTTAGGAGCAATACTAGAATCATAGCCTAAACAAGATGCATCATTCATCCATAATATGTAAAAATATGCAAGCAAGATGCAAATGTAATCAAAACAAGATTAGTATAAAAAGATAACTTGGATCTTTAACTCAAGGCGATTAGACCTTAAATCAAAGAGCACCAAGCTCTGATACCAATTGTTGGACCCTAGAGGGGGGGGTGATTAGGGTCTTATGCTAATCTAATCCGATTTTATGCCAATTAAAACTAATTAACAAATATATTCTTGCAAGATAGATATACGAAGAGTTATGTGCAAGAATATGCAATATACACAAGGTGATATATCCTAGCAAAGAGGTATACTATATGATATATGCAAGGATATGCAAACACAAGGGTAACATAAACAAATGATATAGTGGATGAAATAAACAATGAGAGAAAGGCTATAAAGATGAACAAATATAAGTGTGCTAAGCCAAACTCAAACAAGCAATATGATCACAGAGTTCGGACCTTCCGTCCTACGTCTCCGCTCCCCACTCCCGGGGAGAAATCCACTATCATAATCCGGTTTGGAAGCCGGAACTTCTACACACTCGGTTTACAAGCTTACCGAAAACTCTCACATAACAAACACCATACAACTACACTCTACACCCTCACAAGTGTTGGACCTAGCCGTGTCTCCCTCAAGTGCTCGGTTACAACCTCTCCCTAGGTTCGTCAACCAACGCCACTCCTCTTGGGACGATCCTCGACTCTCACCACACACTCCTCTCGGTGTACAAGTGTATTACAAAGTGTATCCTCACAATTAGGCTAAATATAATAAATGTTTGTTCTCTACTATGGATGAGAACACAATGAAAGCTCACACTCAATTGTTACAACTCACCAACCCAAATATACTATGTATGAAAATACAATAAGCTCAATGTGGGTGTGTGTAACAATGAGATAATATAACCAAATCTAAACTCAATATAAAAACTAGCTTTAAAGAAAGATAATCAAATAACTAAGCAAATGTAAAGCTAGATAAGAGTTTAGAAAACTTCTCAATAGATCAAGAGATGGAGGGAGAATAGTTGGAAGCTCAAACTTCAATAGATGATCTCCTCAAGCTCTTGTGGAATTTTCTTCACAAACAAAGTCTTGAAACAAACTTAAAAACCCTTCAACAAACTTGTAAAACTCTTTTTAAAACTCTATTAAACATCCATAAGAAATAATGAAAGTTGAGGGCTTTTTATAGCCTCTTAAACCAGCCACAAACTCCCAAAAATCGAAAATATCAAAAACTAGCCGTTATAGGCTGAAAAGACCAAAATACCCCTAAATTCAGCATTCTGGAAATTTACGTATCTGGTTTTGTACAATTAATTAAAAATAGTAAATTAACTCTAAAAATTATGAAACTTTGAAGGAAGGTTCTAAACATGTAGAAGAATATGTTAGAGAAAGAATTTATGAAAAATCATTTCTCATTTGAGAGAAATAAATGTTTGAACACAGATATACAGTTTCTGAAAATCTGCTGACATACACGATTTTGTAAAATCAATTGGGCACAGTAAACCAACTCCAAAAATGGTAAAATTTTGAGAAAAGTTTCTAAACATGTAGATAAACATTTAAAAGAAAGAATTTCTTAAATATCACTTCCCATTTGTGAAAACTCATCTGTTTTATAAAAACATGCACGAACATGCACGTACATGAACAAAAAACTTGATTTTTCCAAAAACGAGTTCAAACAACTTGGAAACACTTTAGAATGGATTTGTAGACATTATACGAGATATGAAAATAGTATGAACAAGTCTTCAATCTATAAATACAATATTTTCTAAATACAATAGGATATGAAACAAATAAAAGTGTATATGAAGGTATATATTGTTTCATATCTACATAACTAAACCAAAACAACTTAACAATATGAAAACAAATATGTATATATATAAATATGTATTTGTTTCATATTTAAACTAGAAAATCAAAACTTGTATTTATATATATGACTATATATATATAAAACCAAATACGTGTATGTGTGTATATGATTGAGCTTAAAGTATTGAACACACATAATATAAATCTAAACTAATATACCCAAGCAATCTTGATCTTCAATAAGCTTGACTTGGTACACTATACGGATGAAGCTGAACTTGGATCTTGAACTTGAATTTCATAGGCTTCACTCCACAATTCCTCCATCCTCCATTTGATATGATCGTGAATGCTCGATTCCATCCATCCTCCAACTACGTTGTTTGTCTATAATAAATAAGAAAACACAAATACTAGACAAACAACATTAGTGGTAAATTGTTTGTTAAACATCATCAAAATAAGAAGGCCAACACCTAAAACTTACTAGTCCATATCTCAAATAAAGTCACATTCATATCACCGGATAACTGACTATTAACAAATCCCCTACGTGCATCCGAACCCGCGAAACGGTTCGGTGAGAGGACTACACGCAATGCGATTTCGGTCTGGTTCGAACTCAATCAAAACTCAGGCGACGTAACGATTTCACTAACCAAGTGCGAAACGGTTCACTTGGCCCAACAAACTAACCCCAGTGCGAAATGGTTCACTAGTGTACGTCTGGAAGATACATCAACAGTCTTATCCGATCATATGAACCATGACTCTCCCATCCCAACTCTTCTCGTTTCTAAGTCAACAATCATAATCCCTATTAAACTCGGGTTCACCACCTAGACTCAGTCAACACACCCACACATGTCACTAGGTCTGTTCATGATGCACAATGCCACTAAGTCATGAACTACTAAGGTTCTCAATCATAACATGAGGCAATAAATGAAACTAATTCTATACATTGATAACATGGCATGTCGAACATAATTAAACAAGCTCATAAGGCATGATTAATAACTGCGAACAAAATACAAAATGCATGAACAGAGTCTACACAGCATAAAAATAAACGTAAATAGACTTCATTAAAATCTTACTATTGATGTGTCCAAACTTCTCATGCGAGCTAACCGTAATTAAATATCCCCTAATATAATAATACAAAAAAAGAAAATTGTAAACCAATATCGTTTAGCATATGAAATGTTGTGCTCTACGATGATCAGTCATACTATCATAAATAATAAATATTCTTTTCCAAAATTATTCTTTAAAACTATCTCTCATTATAACTAATTTAAAATAAAAAATATATTTGTTAATTCTTTTCCGCATGAAAAATAATATTTTCCTATTTTATAAATTACCTTTAATTTATTTCTTTTTTGGTAATATTTCATAAATTCTAATTTTAACACCTAACTTGTCATTTCATGTCTGAAATACTTAGATATAAATATACAAAAATTATTAATATCTCATAAAATCTATTTACAACACATATGTTTATCATTTCGTGCTCGTTAATTTTTAGACATAAATACAGTAAAATATCTCGTTACTTATTTCCAAAAATCATCTAATACCATATAACATCATTCCATGCCAAATATGCATATTAACAACCATAATATATTTAACTAAATATTTAAGCAGTAATAATTGTAAAAAACATACTAAGTGCGTCGGCTACGGCGGAATTAGCATGCGAGGTCGGGGAGAGGAGGAGGCTACACGGGGGAATGGTCGGTTTTGTGGTTCGCATTGTTCGGAAGAGCTCGGACGGCTGGCTGGAGACACGGACTACTGTGCACGGCGAGCAGACGGAGAGGCCTAAAGACTCTGCGATCTGGGCAAGGTGGAGGCGTGCGCGGACTGGGGTAGCTTCGCGTGGGCTTAGTGTGAATGGCTAATGACGTGTAGCCGATGGTTGAAGCAAGCTGCCGCGCGAGTAATGAGCGAGGTTGGCAGATAGGGAAGCAGGCCTGTCGAGGTGTGCGAGCGTGAGGAGTGGCGACTGCGGAGGCGCTGCAGCGGTCATCTGGTGGACCTATCGACTGGCGTGGGATGACGGAGGCATGTGCAGACTTGGCGGAGTCGACGGGAAATGTCGGCTCTGTCGCGTGCCGGTGGCTTGAATGGATGGCAGTGCCGTTAGTATTGGGTGGAGGATGAGGAAGTTTGGTTGGGTTTTGAGAGAGGGAGAGAGAGAGAGTACGGGTGAGAGGAGAGGGTGAACGTGAGAGTTGAGGCAGCGTGAATAACGAGGAGGGGAGAGAGAGAGGGTATTTATAGGGTAGGGTTAGGGTTAGGAAATAATAGTGATTAATTAGTAAATAATAGAAATATTAGGGAAAAATAAGAATAATTAGGGAATAATTCTTGTAATTCATTAACAATAATAATTTTAAAATTAACAATAATTCAACAATATTAATTTAAAAGTTTTCACTATAACTATTTAATTTATAATTGTCAAAATCATTAAATAAATATAAGACCGAGTTTTTAAATCATAGAAAATTCTAGAAAATTGAGAAAATACAATACTCTTTTCAAAATAATAATTTAATATTTTAAAATACCAGAAAATTTATTTAAACTAGTATGTCATGGTCATTACATATTACCCCCTTAAAACAAATTCCATCCTCGGAATTAAAAATAATAAGGACGAAATATAAAGATTGATTCACTTCAACTCATATAAGGTTCAAAATATATTGCATATCCATAAATCAGAAAAGTCATATAAGGTAATTTAAAATAAGATATAAGACATGACAGCTAAGATTCAGGAAATAAATGAGGGTATCGCTGTTGCATCTCAGACTCAATTTCCTAAATCGACTCTCCAGGAGAATCTGGGTGCCACATCACACGAACAAGCGAGAAGGTCTTGTTCCGAAGGGTCTTCTCGCTTCGGTCCGAAATCGCCACTGGCTACTTCTCATATATCAAATCGGATCGCACCTTAATCTCTAAGAAATCTACGACATGACTCGGATCTCCGACGTATTTTCGCAACTGGGAAATGTGGAATACGTTATGCACTCCAGCCAGGGCGGGTGGTAATGCAAGTCGGTACTCCACTTTTCTAACTCTCTCTAATACGTCGAAAGATCCCACATATCACGGACTCAACTTCCCACGCCTTTTAAAGAGAATGGTGCCTCAGTTAGGGAAAATATTTAGAAACACATGATCTCCTAGCTGAAACTCCAAGTGCCGGCACTTCGTGTCTGCCTAATGCTTGAATCTGTCCTGCGCTATGCGAAGTCGCTCTCGAATGATCCTGATACATCAACTGATTTGTCAGTCAACTCTAGCCCAAAAATCTTCCGCTCACTAATATCGTCACAACTCAAAGGAGAGCGGCACTGTAGGCGTATAAAACTGCCTATGGGTCCCTTAGCACAGCTCAGCCCGGTGATTCGACAAACCAACGAACCATTGGGCGACATATCCAAACACGATCGTTAGTCCACAACATCGAAGCCAAGTGACACGCAACGAAGCGGATTAATGAGGCGACGAGGCTAACGAATCGCACGCAAGCAATTGAATGCATCCATTCGCGTGCGGAATCAAGCTAACGGTTCGGTGAGTCAACGAGTCATCCAACTGTAGAACGGATTTGAACTCAATCACCGAAACGGATTTACTGCCAAATCGGGATCCGGACCTCCAAATCAGAGTCCAGATCAACAATAAAACTTGGATAAACCGCGAAACCATAAAACCGGACAACGGACGACACGGCGAAAACCCGGGGAAAGAGCTCGGCACTAAACCATACGAAGCCGCTCGACATGACCGACCCACCAAGGGGCTCGGCAACGAGCCACCAAATGTTGCCGTGCGAAGCCACCTGCTACTCACCGACCACCTTAGGCTCGCGGCCACTAATGCTCAGGCTGCGATCCACCCCATCGTGGCCGAGCCACCCCATGTGGCCGGTGGCCGAGGCCACCCCATGGGGCCGCACCTATTGCCAACGGCACAGTTGAAGTGCTATAAATAGCTTAGAGGCTCATTTGTTGAGCGGTTGATTTTTGACGGCGAAGCTTGCTGAATTGAATCTGGAACCTGGAGACTTAAGCTTTGAAGACATTCTCTTCAGATCCGGGTCGCGATCGTCCACGTCAAAAGACAGGAATTCGAGAGGATCGATCGAGATCTACACGGTTATCCTCTGGATCAAAACTTGGTTTTTGATCCCGAGAAGAGTCTCGATTTCGCTTGGTCGATTTCGATTACTAGGGCGATTATTTCCTTGGTGAATTAATCCCCCCGGCTATTATTTCCTTCGCGAAATAATACCCGTCATATCGTGTAGATCCGACCGGATCTAGATCGCGTGGTGGTCCACGGATTAACCCCGGCGCAGGCGAAGAACCCACAAAAGCGAGAGACCGCAAAACAGGATCTCGCGATTCGTTCGACATAAAAGGAAAGTTGTAATCTTCTTATTTTTTTCTTTGATTTCGTTGTAACCGGATCTTATAAAAAGACCGGATCTTTTGTAATCGAAAAACAATTACTCAAGAGAACAATGAATTCAATGAAGAAAGCAATTTTTCCCGCGAACAATCTGGCGACCACAGTGGGAGCCAACGATCTCACTGCCGAGATCATCGCGTCGCAGCCGCGAATCTCGATCCCGGTTGAGGAGGAGGTCGAGTATGAATTTGACCAGCAAAAGTTCGAGGAGTATCTGTCATCCTCGTCCGGATCCACCTCACCTCGCAAGTCCAAGAAGTTCTCCTCCAGGAGAAAAGTTTGTTGGTACGAAGAAGTACAGAACGCCAACGAAGCTCTCACCCCAGCTGATGCCAAAGTTGCGTCGGGTGAAGTTTCGCCGACCTCCAACCAGGTCAACCCTGTTCTCGCCGACGCCTCCACCGTTAAGGGCGTTGTGACTCTCTCGAAGAGAGCTCGCCAAAGGCGACGTCAATGCTTAGCGCGGCAACTCGCAAAGGTGATGGAGTCCACCGACGGAGTCCGCTATCACGCGGATCTGAAGAACAGGAGAGGCAAACAGCCTCAACCACCGATGAATGGCAGCTCTTCTAAGCCGCCAACGAACGAATGGGTCCGTGTTAAACAGAATCGTTCAACACTCGAAGTGCGCATTCGCAAGTGCCGCGCACTATCAGCGCAAGCACGGGCTCAAGTCCAGGAAGCCCGCAGGAGGCTACAGAAGGAAGTGGCCAAGAAACCGCCACCAACCCGCCATGTCTGGAGGCCAAAGTCTGAAGCGGCGATTCAGGCTAAGGAGCAACATTTGCAGCCTCCAACCAAAGTTCAACCTCCGGCGAACCAAGCTAAATCGCCGAGAATTCCCATAGCTACTCCGGGAGATCATGCAGAATCATCCCAAAGAAAGAAGCCAATTTTGGAGCGCCTTGGTCCAATTCACGATGGGAGAGGTAAAGCTCCAGTTCAAGAACGTTTGGGCCCGATGAAGAAGCCCCGAACGACTCAACATGCTAGGGGTCACCACCACCTTCAGCATGACAAGGAGTTCAAGGCAGCTGCGCGCGCCAATTTGCGCATCGAAGTCCAGGAGCCTGCTGAGAACTCACGCCCAAAAGGGCATGTCTTGAGGCGTGTGACTTTTGAAAGCCCGAAGAAGGCAGTCCGCCCTCAGAAGGAAACATTATCGTCTGATGACGATAACGTTATACCTGAGAAGTCGTGCCCACACACGATAGGTTACTCCGACTGTCAAGCTGACGAGTTGTACTATCGTGATGGGAGTACGAGAAAAACCAGGAAGAGGAGTCCTCGAGGACTAAAGACCCAATGCCCCTGTTCCAAACTCATTTGGGCAGTATTGTCGGAGTGCAACTGCACCAATACAGTTCTTGAAAGAGTTTCAGTTTTCGAAAGACTTAGTACCGAAACGCCAAAACCAAGGCCGAGGTGTTTCTGACAAAGAAGAATGGTGGTTGAAAATGGAGAATTTCCGAGGGTCACCACCAATATGACCAGCAAGGGGACATCGGCACGGGATAATCTCGAGTCGATTCTGAAAGCATCCCGGCCTATAACCCGTCTGTAGTTCGGAACCATCAAGCGAGCAATCTATGGTAGGGTTCGGACAAGACTCCCTTCAGAAGATGAAGAATCTGATGCCTGCTCTGCTGTCGCATCAGATAATACAGTATCCAGCGAAGGACAACCCCGCGAATCATTTATGATAAGCGCGGAAGAAATGGCCAAGATGCTTGAAGACGCTTTGGCTAAAGAGCAAAATCAATACGTTGATTTCCGCTCAAGAGATGAAGAAGACGGGCATTCCTTGTCCATACCCAAGAGAATGGGAATCAATCCCCTACCCGGCGAAGTTCAGCCTAATTAACTTCACACCGTTTGATGGGAAAGGTTCACCCACTCAGCATTTGATTTACTTCAAATCACACCTAGGGGTCATCTCTGGTAACGAACCTCTGATGGTACGGTCCTTCGTTGGCACTCTTCGCGGAGCCGCCTTCGATTGGTATCGCCGCCTCAAGCCAGGATGCGTGAGTAGCTGGGATGACATGGAAACTAAGTTCCTCGCTAATTTCTTCGACGATGATACCGAGATATCCATCGGAACGTTGCTCGACGAGAAACAAAAGGACGGGGAATTGGTTAACACCTTCGTAAAAAGGTTCCGGAACAAGGCGATGAACTGTCGGGACCCGATCACTTAGGAGTTCATTCTCGAGACGTGCCATAACAACCTCGCATTGGACGTGTTGGAAGCAATGGGAACGGCACCGTCTAACACTTGGAAAGACTTGAAGGTGCGCGGTGAACAAGCCGAACGCTTCCTCCGAAGGAAGAAGGCCAAGAGGAATCTACTGACGGCTAATCCTCTGAACTCGAACTTCGCCTCTCGTGGTAAGGGCAAGGCACCTGCAGCTGCTGATGGTGCTAATCAAACACAAGTATAAGAGTATAAACTGCTTCTTAAGACTCCGACAAGTATAAGAGTATAAACTGCTTCTTAAGACTCCGACAAGTATAAGAGTATAAACTGCTTCTTAAGACTCCGACAAGTATAAGAGTATAAACTGCTTCTTAAGACTCCGACAAGTATAAGAGTATAAACTGCTTCTTAAGACTCCGACAAGTATAAGAGTATAAACTGCTTCTTAAGACTCCGACAAGTATAAGAGTATAAACTGCTTCTCAATCCTCCGACCGGTATAAGAGGTTAAACTGCTCCCTGATACTCCAACATGTATATGAGTCTAAACTGTTTCATTTCTTTCACGGGAAGTTCCTGGAGAATTTTTATATGTAATATTCTTAAGGATAACCCGGTCATGTAACTGAGTACAATGTCGGACCTAGTTCCACAAGGGAAGCTGGGGGTGGATTATTCATGTATCGGGAAGTTCCCGAAAGAATACCACGGGTGATATTCTTAGGGATAACCCAATCACTATAAAAGTGATAAGTAAAACATCCACATTTAAACTCTAAATGTCGGAATGTTTTCCATTATTGTTATCAAATTCACTAATTCTCATGAGTTATCTTGTTGAGACGAGATTCGATCCTTTTGACAGATTAATCTTTCCTCACAAAAATCCCCCACTGATCAAGTCAATTGACGGTAGGTCCACTAAATTTCCTGTCCGCTAATTCATGGCAATTTCCAAAGCTTGACGTGTTAAGTCCTGATTACTTAACGTCAAAACCCTTCATCGAGTGGCCAGTACAAACCAGTATTTCTACTGCGATTTGTATTCCACTCCCTTTGCTTTCAGGTCAAACCTACAGTTGGGGCCACAATCAAAATCCCCTCTCGATTCCACTCCCTTTGCTTTCAGGTCAAACCTACAGTTGGGGCCACAATCAAAATCCCCTCTCGATTCCTCCGATGAACGAGAGGTCCACTTTCAAATCGAGTGATCAAATCTTCCTATAGTTAGGGTCATCTCAAACTCCTGCTTGGTCAAACCTTCCTACAGTTAGGACCAAAACCATAATTCACTCTCGATAAATGAGAAATTCATCTTTAGTTCGATAATCAAACCTTCCGACAGTTAGGGTTATCCGAATCTTTTCGATTCTCGGAGTGGAGATCCCACTCTTAGTTTCACCTTTCCGGATTCTGGGGGTGGAGATCCCACCTCGAGTCTCCTTTCCAACTAGAGATAGAATATAAAATTCTTCCTCTTCAGTGTTGGGAGATAGAATATAAAATTCTTCCTCTCCCGCATCGGGTTTGTCTTTGCCTCAAGAGAAGACACCACCTTTTTCAACTCCCAAAATCTGTGCCTCACAGGTACAGGGAATTTTATCCTGAAGCCTAAGTAGGGATAAGCCAGCTTCTAATACACGTTGCTGGGTAGCCTATTCCCGTAACAATGGCGAAGTCTACGTATTCGAAGTCATAGCACCGAGTCTAAGAGAATTCACTCTCTTAGCACAATGTTACATGCGGAACGGATTTAGACAATCCGCATGCTAGCCCGACTCAAACGGTAGTCGGTAAAGGCTAATCAAATCCGTTGAAGGCTGGGGGTTAGCCAAAAATCCTAAAGTCAACGCCTAACACGCGTCGCCGGGTAGTCTATTCCCGTGAGAAAGACGAAGTCTACGTATTCAATATCGCAGCACTAAGAGCGTTAACTCTCTTATCACAACGTCACATGCAGAACAGATTTAGATAATCCGCATGCTAGCCCGACTCAAACGGTAGTCGGTAAAGGCTCATCAAACCCATTGATGGCTGAGGGTTTGCTAAAAATCCTATAAATATGAGAGTCACTGACGCATCAGCTTCATTAGTTGGCCTCGTGACTTGAGCATCCAACGACATTCGAAACCCTAGGGTCAACGCCGGTCAACGTGTAACCCTAGGTCAACGCCAGTCAATGCGTTACGATCAAAAAGTCAACGTACGACGTTCAAAACCCTAAGGTCAACGCCGGTCAAACGCGTAACCCTAGGTCAACGCCAGTCAACGCGTTGTGATCAAAAAGTCAACGTACGACGTTCAAAACCCTAAGGTCAACGCCAGAAAACGCGTAACCTTAGGTCAACGCTAGTCAACGCGTTGCGATCAAAAAGTCAACGTACGATGTTCAAAACCCTAAGGTTATCACGTAACTGTTAGACCCTAGAGGGGGGGTGATTAGGGTCTTATGCTAATCTAATCCGATTAAATGCCAATT
>NC_033803.1:21909776-21932276 GCF_001876935.1 Asparagus officinalis
GCGCTCGCTTGGTGGTTCTTTTGCCTGCGCCGGGGTTGTTTGCCGTGGCACCACCGCGCTCGATCTAGATGACAAGCCATCGGTCGGATCTACTACGATTATGGCGGGTATTATTCCACTGAACGGCAATTAATAGCGGGAGGGATTAATCCACAATGGGAATTAATCGTGCGGATCTCGAGGGGATTCTAAGACCAAGTTATGAGTCTGGAGTTTCGGACCTCGTGTAGATCTCAGATACTGTTCTTTCTTCCTTCGTTACGAGATGCCTGCTCTTTTTTGACGTATCTGTTCGAGAGGAGCAATGCGTCGCGAGGATTCAGATCTGTACGTGGTCCTTCAAGTCTTCAAAACTCTGGGTTTGCTCTTCAATCCGGCAGAGTTTCGGCTCTTGAAAGTTCGACCTGGAAATGAACATCTCTAGGCCTATTTATAGGCTCTCAGGATAGTGCCCGCAAACAGAGAAACGTCGGCCACCGTCGGCCACCTCTGGGTGGCCGGCACTGTGCCGAGCCACCTATGGGTGGCTCGGCTCTTGGCCGAGCCACCCATAGGTGTTTGGGTTTTGCCGTTTTTTCCGGTCTCGTGGTTGATTTGGACTCTGATTTGTTTTTGGTTGACTTGAGACTCTGATTTGTTGATCTGATTTGGCAGTAAGTCGGATTCCTGATTTGGCAGTAAATCCGCTTCTGAGTTCGAGTCCGAAACTGATCTTGATTCGATCGTGATTCGTCCGAGTCTGTTCTCAGTTGGATGACTCGTTGATTCCTTAACTCGTTAGCTTGATTCTGCACGCGGGGGGATTCATTCCGTTGTTCGCGTGCGATTTGTCGATCTCGTCGCCTCGTTGGTTCGTCGGTTTGTGCCGAGCTGAGCTAAGGGACCTATAAGCAATTTTATATGCCTACATTGGCAGCTAAGAAGACTTTCTTGGGGACGTTGGTGGTTCTTTTCTTAGTGCATAGGTCCTTCAAGAACTTTGCATAAGAGGGAATTTGTTCGATTGCATCTAGAAGAGGGATGTTGATCTTGACCTGTTTAAACGTTTCTAGGATTTTCTCAACCTGAGGGGAGTTTTTTCTAGGTTTGAGTCTATTTGGAAAGGGGGCAACGGGCCTATACCTATCTAGACAAGGCTCAATCTCAAGTTCACCATTTTGGTCATCGGAAGGAATTGCTCAGGTCATCAGAAGGAATTGATTCATCGGAAGGAGTGTTTTGAATGGGAGAAGGGGTTTGATCCGGTGGCATTCTAACCTGATTGTCTATTTGTTTTCCTGATCTCAGAGTGTGAATTGCATTCAGTTGAGCTGGGTTGTTGGAACTGGATCCAGTGTCTTTAGGGTTTGCAACAGGTTGACTTAGAAATTTTCCTTTTTCTCTCTTACTCACGGCAGCGGCTAATTGCCCAAGTTGGGTGTCTAACCGGGCTATGGCTTGTGTGTTCGAGTTGAGCACTTGGCCGGTGGTTTGCATGAATGAATTTAGAGTGGTGGATGACTGGGTCAACATGTTGGTAGTTTGTGTAGAAGCTTTGATCATAGCTTCTAAACCCTTTTCTAAGACACTCAAACGTTTGTCATGATCGGAATTTGATTGATTTGTAGGCTGGTGAGGATGAGGATGTTGGTTTGGAAAAGGTGGGTTAGAAAAAATTGTTCGGTGTATTGAACGGGACAGTATTTCCCCTCGGGAATTGCGGGTTTGACGCGGGAATGAAGTTTTGATTTCCGGGAGAGTTTCCTTGGTTCCAAGCAAAGTTAGGATGATTTTTCCAACCTGGATTGTAGGTTGGAGAAAATGGATCATTTCTAGGATGCTGAAATGCAGCGTTCATCTGTTCTAAAGCGTGGTTGTTTCCTCGAAGAGGACATTCCTCTGAAACGTGGGTAGGAGACTGACAGTTATGACATCCCGGGGCAGAAATATGATTGATTTGAGCCGGAGCTCGTTCCTTAACTTCTAAGGCTTCTAACCTCCGCATAATCGTCGCCATCTTCGCTTCAGACGCAATGTTTGACTCCAGGGAAAGACCACTAGACTTTGATTGGGAAACAGATGAAACTCTGTCATCACAGTTTTCCCACTGCATTGTTTTCTCGGATAGTGATGCGGCATAAACATGTACCAAAATGGTTGCAAGTGCACAACCGTGTCAAGTTATAGTATTTAAGATATCGATCCCATGAGGAAAGTGTTTTGTAGGAGAAAATATAAAATCGGTTCTTATGTTGTGTGCGTGACAAATAGGAGTGATGAGTAAATGTGATTGTGGAGAGATAATGAGAGTGAAAGTGATAGTGTGTGAAACGTCGTAAAATTTAAGTGAGAGTGGATGTGACAAAGAATGAGTGTGATCAATAAATCAATAAGGAAAAAATGAATAAAATCAAGAAACAAATGAAAAATCAAGAATGAAGAACAAAATTCTAGAATAAAAGAAAATACAAGAAATTAAAGATGGTGAATTCAATTATAGATATGGGTAATCTACAATTGAACCCACTTCTTAGAAAAGGGTGATTCCCTAGAGGGTTCTAGCCTAAAGGCGAATCAAACAAAATAAAAATAAACAAAAAGAAAAACTAAACCCAAGAGGGTTCTAGCCTCAAGGTGAATAGTATAAGAAATTAAAATCTAACTACAAAATAAAGTGCAAAATCTAAACTACAAAATAAAATTGCAAGAATTAAATGCAAGAAAATAAATCTACTCTATAAGCATGAAATAAATCTAAGGCAAGAGGGTTCTAGCCTCTTGGCTATTTAACAAGAAAATAAATTCTAACTACAAGCATAGAAATAAATCTAAACTAATAAGCAATAAAAGAGGAAAAGAAAGAAATGCAAACCTTCAAATAATTCTCCATCTTCATCTCCATCTTCATCATCCAATAAAGAGAAGAAGAGAAAAATTTAAAGTGGTGAAAAAATTATTATTATTAATTGCAACAAAAAGTTACAATTTTGGAAGGCCTTCTCAATTAAGAGTAGCCCTCCTCTCCAAAAGGAGTTTACAAAATTTTCACACCTCTAACCCCTCACTCTCTACCCCTATTTATAGTAAACATCAGTGAATGAGAGCCATTGGATCAAACTTGAGCCCCAAGACAAGCAAAATCAGCCATTGACGCGCGCTACAGTAATCTGGCATCGATGCAGGCATCGATGCAGGTATCAACGCAGGCATCGATGCAGGTATCGATGCAGGTATCGATGCAGGTTCCAAATTCTGATTTCACGGATAGCTTCGTCTCGTCGAGATAGGCGATTTTCATATATTATATGTTAAATTCCGCCTTCCGGATTAGGAGATATCGTCGTTTCTTTGTGGCCAACCATTTTGAATATGATTTCTTTTCATATTGGATTTTTGATTTTCTCCGGCTTCTACAGGCTACTCGGCTTGATTCTGGACTTTTGGATAATTTGGAAATTGATTTTCCAATGGGCTTCTTTGATTGGATAATTTGGAAATTGATTTTCCAATGTGCTTCTTTGCTTCATTTCTTCATTTAATCAATGGGTTTTTGTTGAGAGATGAGAGTTTGAGATTTATTCTTCATTAACCTGCAATTAAAAGATAAAAACAATTATTAGTGGTATATTTATTCATATAAAATAGATAATGAGGGTATAAAATTGTAATAAAATATGATTATCAACCACGTTGGCACCACCATGTCCCTAATCACGTCACATTAAATGCTGATGTGATCTCTCCTCCACTCGCCGACCGACACATGTAAATTATTAGTTCTAACCCACATCCCACCAGTTCTAACTTGTATCCCACCAGTTCTAGCCCACATCTTGCTAGTTCTAATCATAGCCCTTGTTTTTTTCATGCTAAGTTGTTAATTCTGGGTTCCACGTTAGTTCTAGCCCACATCCCACCAGTTCTAACTTGTATCCCACCAGTTCTAGCCCACATCTTGCTAGTTCTAATCAAAGCCCTTGTTTTTTTCATGCTAAGTTGTTAATTATAGGTTCCACGTTAGTTCTAGCCCACATCCCACCAGTTCTAACTTGTATCCCACCAGTTCTAGCCCACATCTTGCTAGTTCTAATCAAAGCCCTTGTTTTTTTCATGCTAAGTTGTTAATTCTGGGTTCCACATTAGTTCTAGCCCACATCCCACCAGTTCTAACTTGTATCCCACCAGTTCTAGCCCACATCTTGCTAGTTCTAATCAAAGCCCTTGTTTTTTTCATGCTAAGTTGTTAATTATAGGTTCCACGTTAGTTCTAGCCCACATCCCACCAGTTCTAACTTGTATCCCACCAGTTCTAGCCCACATCTTGCTAGTTCTAATCAAAGCCCTTGTTTTTTTCATGCTAAGTTGTTAATTCTGGGTTCCACATTAGTTCTAGCCCACATCCCACCAGTTCTAACTTGTATCCCACCAGTTCTAGCCCACATCTTGCTAGTTCTAATCAAAGCCCTTGTTTTTTTCATGCTAAGTTGTTAATTATAGGTTCCACGTTAGTTCTAGCCCACATCCCACCAGTTCTAACTTGTATCCCACCAGTTCTAGCCCACATCTTGCTAGTTCTAATCAAAGCCCTTGTTTTTTTCATGCTAAGTTGTTAATTCTGGGTTCCACATTAGTTCTAGCCCACATCCCACCAGTTCTAACTTGTATCCCACCAGTTCTAGCCCACATCTTGCTAGTTCTAATCAAAGCCCTTGTTTTTTTCATGCTAAGTTGTTAATTATAGGTTCCACGTTAGTTCTAGCCCACATCCCACCAGTTCTAACTTGTATCCCACCAGTTCTAGCCCACATCTTGCTAGTTCTAATCAAAGCCCTTGTTTTTTTCATGCTAAGTTGTTAATTCTGGGTTCCACGTTAGTTCTAGCCCACATCCCACCAGTTCTAACTTGTATCCCACCAGTTCTAGCCCACATCTTGCTAGTTCTAATCAAAGCCCTTGTTTTTTTCATGCTAAGTTGTTAATTATAGGTTCCACGTTAGTTCTAGCCCACATCCCACCAGTTCTAACTTGTATCCCACCAGTTCTAGCCCACATCTTGCTAGTTCTAATCAAAGCCCTTGTTTTTTTCATGCTAAGTTGTTAATTCTGGGTTCCACGTTAGTTCTAGCCCACATCCCACCAGTTCTAACTTGTATCCCACCAGTTCTAGCCCACATCTTGCTAGTTCTAATCAAAGCCCTTGTTTTTTTCATGCTAAGTTGTTAATTATAGGTTCCACGTTAGTTCTAGCCCACATCCCACCAGTTCTAACTTGTATCCCACCAGTTCTAGCCCACATCTTGCTAGTTCTAATCAAAGCCCTTGTTTTTTTCATGCTAAGTTGTTAATTCTGGGTTCCACGTTAGTTCTAGCCCACATCCCACCAGTTCTAACTTGTATCCCACCAGTTCTAGCCCACATCTTGCTAGTTCTAATCAAAGCCCTTGTTTTTTTCATGCTAAGTTGTTAATTATAGGTTCCACGTTAGTTCTAGCCCACATCCCACCAGTTCTAACTTGTATCCCACCAGTTCTAGCCCACATCTTGCTAGTTCTAATCAAAGCCCTTGTTTTTTTCATGCTAAGTTGTTAATTCTGGGTTCCACGTTAGTTCTAGCCCACATCCCACCAGTTCTAACTTGTATCCCACCAGTTCTAGCCCACATCTTGCTAGTTCTAATCAAAGCCCTTGTTTTTTTCATGCTAAGTTATTAATTCTGGGTTCCACGTTAGTTCTAGCCCACATCCCACCAGTTCTAACTTGTATCCCACCAGTTCTAGCCCACATCTTGCTAGTTCTAATCAAAGCCCTTGTTTTTTTCATGCTAAGTTATTAATTCTGGGTTCCACGTTAGTTCTAGCCCACATCCCACCAGTTCTAACTTGTATCCCACCAGTTCTAGCCCACATCTTGCTAGTTCTAATCAAAGCCCTTGTTTTTTTCATGCTAAGTTATTAATTCTGGGTTCCACGTTAGTTCTAGCCCACATCCCACCAGTTCTAACTTGTATCCCACCAGTTCTAGCCCACATCTTGCTAGTTCTAATCAAAGCCCTTGTTTTTTTCATGCTAAGTTATTAATTCTGGGTTCCACGTTAGTTCTAGCCCACATCCCACCAGTTCTAACTTGTATCCCACCAGTTCTAGCCCACATCTTGCTAGTTCTAATCAAAGCCCTTGTTTTTTTCATGCTAAGTTATTAATTCTGGGTTCCACGTTAGTTCTAGCCCACATCCCACCAGTTCTAACTTGTATCCCACCAGTTCTAGCCCACATCTTGCTAGTTCTAATCAAAGCCCTTGTTTTTTTCATGCTAAGTTATTAATTCTGGGTTCCACGTTAGTTCTAGCCCACATCCCACCAGTTCTAACTTGTATCCCACCAGTTCTAGCCCACATCTTGCTAGTTCTAATCAAAGCCCTTGTTTTTTTCATGCTAAGTTATTAATTCTGGGTTCCACGTTAGTTCTAGCCCACATCCCACCAGTTCTAACTTGTATCCCACCAGTTCTAGCCCACATCTTGCTAGTTCTAATCAAAGCCCTTGTTTTTTTCATGCTAAGTTATTAATTCTGGGTTCCACGTTAGTTCTAGCCCACATCCCACCAGTTCTAACTTGTATCCCACCAGTTCTAGCCCACATCTTGCTAGTTCTAATCAAAGCCCTTGTTTTTTTCATGCTAAGTTATTAATTCTGGGTTCCACGTTAGTTCTAGCCCACATCCCACCAGTTCTAACTTGTATCCCACCAGTTCTAGCCCACATCTTGCTAGTTCTAATCAAAGCCCTTGTTTTTTTCATGCTAAGTTATTAATTCTGGGTTCCACGTTAGTTCTAGCCCACATCCCACCAGTTCTAACTTGTATCCCACCAGTTCTAGCCCACATCTTGCTAGTTCTAATCAAAGCCCTTGTTTTTTTCATGCTAAGTTATTAATTCTGGGTTCCACGTTAGTTCTAGCCCACATCCCACCAGTTCTAACTTGTATCCCACCAGTTCTAGCCCACATCTTGCTAGTTCTAATCAAAGCCCTTGTTTTTTTCATGCTAAGTTATTAATTCTGGGTTCCACGTTAGTTCTAGCCCACATCCCACCAGTTCTAACTTGTATCCCACCAGTTCTAGCCCACATCTTGCTAGTTCTAATCAAAGCCCTTGTTTTTTTCATGCTAAGTTATTAATTCTGGGTTCCACGTTAGTTCTAGCCCACATCCCACCAGTTCTAACTTGTATCCCACCAGTTCTAGCCCACATCTTGCTAGTTCTAATCAAAGCCCTTGTTTTTTTCATGCTAAGTTATTAATTCTGGGTTCCACGTTAGTTCTAGCCCACATCCCACCAGTTCTAACTTGTATCCCACCAGTTCTAGCCCACATCTTGCTAGTTCTAATCAAAGCCCTTGTTTTTTTCATGCTAAGTTATTAATTCTGGGTTCCACGTTAGTTCTAGCCCACATCCCACCAGTTCTAACTTGTATCCCACCAGTTCTAGCCCACATCTTGCTAGTTCTAATCAAAGCCCTTGTTTTTTTCATGCTAAGTTATTAATTCTGGGTTCCACGTTAGTTCTAGCCCACATCCCACCAGTTCTAACTTGTATCCCACCAGTTCTAGCCCACATCTTGCTAGTTCTAATCAAAGCCCTTGTTTTTTTCATGCTAAGTTATTAATTCTGGGTTCCACGTTAGTTCTAGCCCACATCCCACCAGTTCTAACTTGTATCCCACCAGTTCTAGCCCACATCTTGCTAGTTCTAATCAAAGCCCTTGTTTTTTTCATGCTAAGTTATTAATTCTGGGTTCCACGTTAGTTCTAGCCCACATCCCACCAGTTCTAACTTGTATCCCACCAGTTCTAGCCCACATCTTGCTAGTTCTAATCAAAGCCCTTGTTTTTTTCATGCTAAGTTATTAATTCTGGGTTCCACGTTAGTTCTAGCCCACATCCCACCAGTTCTAACTTGTATCCCACCAGTTCTAGCCCACATCTTGCTAGTTCTAATCAAAGCCCTTGTTTTTTTCATGCTAAGTTATTAATTCTGGGTTCCACGTTAGTTCTAGCCCACATCCCACCAGTTCTAACTTGTATCCCACCAGTTCTAGCCCACATCTTGCTAGTTCTAATCAAAGCCCTTGTTTTTTTCATGCTAAGTTATTAATTCTGGGTTCCACGTTAGTTCTAGCCCACATCCCACCAGTTCTAACTTGTATCCCACCAGTTCTAGCCCACATCTTGCTAGTTCTAATCAAAGCCCTTGTTTTTTTCATGCTAAGTTATTAATTCTGGGTTCCACGTTAGTTCTAGCCCACATCCCACCAGTTCTAACTTGTATCCCACCAGTTCTAGCCCACATCTTGCTAGTTCTAATCAAAGCCCTTGTTTTTTTCATGCTAAGTTATTAATTCTGGGTTCCACGTTAGTTCTAGCCCACATCCCACCAGTTCTAACTTGTATCCCACCAGTTCTAGCCCACATCTTGCTAGTTCTAATCAAAGCCCTTGTTTTTTTCATGCTAAGTTATTAATTCTGGGTTCCACGTTAGTTCTAGCCCACATCCCACCAGTTCTAACTTGTATCCCACCAGTTCTAGCCCACATCTTGCTAGTTCTAATCAAAGCCCTTGTTTTTTTCATGCTAAGTTATTAATTCTGGGTTCCACGTTAGTTCTAGCCCACATCCCACCAGTTCTAACTTGTATCCCACCAGTTCTAGCCCACATCTTGCTAGTTCTAATCAAAGCCCTTGTTTTTTTCATGCTAAGTTATTAATTCTGGGTTCCACGTTAGTTCTAGCCCACATCCCACCAGTTCTAACTTGTATCCCACCAGTTCTAGCCCACATCTTGCTAGTTCTAATCAAAGCCCTTGTTTTTTTCATGCTAAGTTATTAATTCTGGGTTCCACGTTAGTTCTAGCCCACATCCCACCAGTTCTAACTTGTATCCCACCAGTTCTAGCCCACATCTTGCTAGTTCTAATCAAAGCCCTTGTTTTTTTCATGCTAAGTTATTAATTCTGGGTTCCACGTTAGTTCTAGCCCACATCCCACCAGTTCTAACTTGTATCCCACCAGTTCTAGCCCACATCTTGCTAGTTCTAATCAAAGCCCTTGTTTTTTTCATGCTAAGTTATTAATTCTGGGTTCCACGTTAGTTCTAGCCCACATCCCACCAGTTCTAACTTGTATCCCACCAGTTCTAGCCCACATCTTGCTAGTTCTAATCAAAGCCCTTGTTTTTTTCATGCTAAGTTATTAATTCTGGGTTCCACGTTAGTTCTAGCCCACATCCCACCAGTTCTAACTTGTATCCCACCAGTTCTAGCCCACATCTTGCTAGTTCTAATCAAAGCCCTTGTTTTTTTCATGCTAAGTTATTAATTCTGGGTTCCACGTTAGTTCTAGCCCACATCCCACCAGTTCTAACTTGTATCCCACCAGTTCTAGCCCACATCTTGCTAGTTCTAATCAAAGCCCTTGTTTTTTTCATGCTAAGTTATTAATTCTGGGTTCCACGTTAGTTCTAGCCCACATCCCACCAGTTCTAACTTGTATCCCACCAGTTCTAGCCCACATCTTGCTAGTTCTAATCAAAGCCCTTGTTTTTTTCATGCTAAGTTATTAATTCTGGGTTCCACGTTAGTTCTAGCCCACATCCCACCAGTTCTAACTTGTATCCCACCAGTTCTAGCCCACATCTTGCTAGTTCTAATCAAAGCCCTTGTTTTTTTCATGCTAAGTTATTAATTCTGGGTTCCACGTTAGTTCTAGCCCACATCCCACCAGTTCTAACTTGTATCCCACCAGTTCTAGCCCACATCTTGCTAGTTCTAATCAAAGCCCTTGTTTTTTTCATGCTAAGTTATTAATTCTGGGTTCCACGTTAGTTCTAGCCCACATCCCACCAGTTCTAACTTGTATCCCACCAGTTCTAGCCCACATCTTGCTAGTTCTAATCAAAGCCCTTGTTTTTTTCATGCTAAGTTATTAATTCTGGGTTCCACGTTAGTTCTAGCCCACATCCCACCAGTTCTAACTTGTATCCCACCAGTTCTAGCCCACATCTTGCTAGTTCTAATCAAAGCCCTTGTTTTTTTCATGCTAAGTTATTAATTCTGGGTTCCACGTTAGTTCTAGCCCACATCCCACCAGTTCTAACTTGTATCCCACCAGTTCTAGCCCACATCTTGCTAGTTCTAATCAAAGCCCTTGTTTTTTTCATGCTAAGTTATTAATTCTGGGTTCCACGTTAGTTCTAGCCCACATCCCACCAGTTCTAACTTGTATCCCACCAGTTCTAGCCCACATCTTGCTAGTTCTAATCAAAGCCCTTGTTTTTTTCATGCTAAGTTATTAATTCTGGGTTCCACGTTAGTTCTAGCCCACATCCCACCAGTTCTAACTTGTATCCCACCAGTTCTAGCCCACATCTTGCTAGTTCTAATCAAAGCCCTTGTTTTTTTCATGCTAAGTTATTAATTCTGGGTTCCACGTTAGTTCTAGCCCACATCCCACCAGTTCTAACTTGTATCCCACCAGTTCTAGCCCACATCTTGCTAGTTCTAATCAAAGCCCTTGTTTTTTTCATGCTAAGTTATTAATTCTGGGTTCCACGTTAGTTCTAGCCCACATCCCACCAGTTCTAACTTGTATCCCACCAGTTCTAGCCCACATCTTGCTAGTTCTAATCAAAGCCCTTGTTTTTTTCATGCTAAGTTATTAATTCTGGGTTCCACGTTAGTTCTAGCCCACATCCCACCAGTTCTAACTTGTATCCCACCAGTTCTAGCCCACATCTTGCTAGTTCTAATCAAAGCCCTTGTTTTTTTCATGCTAAGTTATTAATTCTGGGTTCCACGTTAGTTCTAGCCCACATCCCACCAGTTCTAACTTGTATCCCACCAGTTCTAGCCCACATCTTGCTAGTTCTAATCAAAGCCCTTGTTTTTTTCATGCTAAGTTATTAATTCTGGGTTCCACGTTAGTTCTAGCCCACATCCCACCAGTTCTAACTTGTATCCCACCAGTTCTAGCCCACATCTTGCTAGTTCTAATCAAAGCCCTTGTTTTTTTCATGCTAAGTTATTAATTCTGGGTTCCACGTTAGTTCTAGCCCACATCCCACCAGTTCTAACTTGTATCCCACCAGTTCTAGCCCACATCTTGCTAGTTCTAATCAAAGCCCTTGTTTTTTTCATGCTAAGTTATTAATTCTGGGTTCCACGTTAGTTCTAGCCCACATCCCACCAGTTCTAACTTGTATCCCACCAGTTCTAGCCCACATCTTGCTAGTTCTAATCAAAGCCCTTGTTTTTTTCATGCTAAGTTATTAATTCTGGGTTCCACGTTAGTTCTAGCCCACATCCCACCAGTTCTAACTTGTATCCCACCAGTTCTAGCCCACATCTTGCTAGTTCTAATCAAAGCCCTTGTTTTTTTCATGCTAAGTTATTAATTCTGGGTTCCACGTTAGTTCTAGCCCACATCCCACCAGTTCTAACTTGTATCCCACCAGTTCTAGCCCACATCTTGCTAGTTCTAATCAAAGCCCTTGTTTTTTTCATGCTAAGTTATTAATTCTGGGTTCCACGTTAGTTCTAGCCCACATCCCACCAGTTCTAACTTGTATCCCACCAGTTCTAGCCCACATCTTGCTAGTTCTAATCAAAGCCCTTGTTTTTTTCATGCTAAGTTATTAATTCTGGGTTCCACGTTAGTTCTAGCCCACATCCCACCAGTTCTAACTTGTATCCCACCAGTTCTAGCCCACATCTTGCTAGTTCTAATCAAAGCCCTTGTTTTTTTCATGCTAAGTTATTAATTCTGGGTTCCACGTTAGTTCTAGCCCACATCCCACCAGTTCTAACTTGTATCCCACCAGTTCTAGCCCACATCTTGCTAGTTCTAATCAAAGCCCTTGTTTTTTTCATGCTAAGTTATTAATTCTGGGTTCCACGTTAGTTCTAGCCCACATCCCACCAGTTCTAACTTGTATCCCACCAGTTCTAGCCCACATCTTGCTAGTTCTAATCAAAGCCCTTGTTTTTTTCATGCTAAGTTATTAATTCTGGGTTCCACGTTAGTTCTAGCCCACATCCCACCAGTTCTAACTTGTATCCCACCAGTTCTAGCCCACATCTTGCTAGTTCTAATCAAAGCCCTTGTTTTTTTCATGCTAAGTTATTAATTCTGGGTTCCACGTTAGTTCTAGCCCACATCCCACCAGTTCTAACTTGTATCCCACCAGTTCTAGCCCACATCTTGCTAGTTCTAATCAAAGCCCTTGTTTTTTTCATGCTAAGTTATTAATTCTGGGTTCCACGTTAGTTCTAGCCCACATCCCACCAGTTCTAACTTGTATCCCACCAGTTCTAGCCCACATCTTGCTAGTTCTAATCAAAGCCCTTGTTTTTTTCATGCTAAGTTATTAATTCTGGGTTCCACGTTAGTTCTAGCCCACATCCCACCAGTTCTAACTTGTATCCCACCAGTTCTAGCCCACATCTTGCTAGTTCTAATCAAAGCCCTTGTTTTTTTCATGCTAAGTTATTAATTCTGGGTTCCACGTTAGTTCTAGCCCACATCCCACCAGTTCTAACTTGTATCCCACCAGTTCTAGCCCACATCTTGCTAGTTCTAATCAAAGCCCTTGTTTTTTTCATGCTAAGTTATTAATTCTGGGTTCCACGTTAGTTCTAGCCCACATCCCACCAGTTCTAACTTGTATCCCACCAGTTCTAGCCCACATCTTGCTAGTTCTAATCAAAGCCCTTGTTTTTTTCATGCTAAGTTATTAATTCTGGGTTCCACGTTAGTTCTAGCCCACATCCCACCAGTTCTAACTTGTATCCCACCAGTTCTAGCCCACATCTTGCTAGTTCTAATCAAAGCCCTTGTTTTTTTCATGCTAAGTTATTAATTCTGGGTTCCACGTTAGTTCTAGCCCACATCCCACCAGTTCTAACTTGTATCCCACCAGTTCTAGCCCACATCTTGCTAGTTCTAATCAAAGCCCTTGTTTTTTTCATGCTAAGTTATTAATTCTGGGTTCCACGTTAGTTCTAGCCCACATCCCACCAGTTCTAACTTGTATCCCACCAGTTCTAGCCCACATCTTGCTAGTTCTAATCAAAGCCCTTGTTTTTTTCATGCTAAGTTATTAATTCTGGGTTCCACGTTAGTTCTAGCCCACATCCCACCAGTTCTAACTTGTATCCCACCAGTTCTAGCCCACATCTTGCTAGTTCTAATCAAAGCCCTTGTTTTTTTCATGCTAAGTTATTAATTCTGGGTTCCACGTTAGTTCTAGCCCACATCCCACCAGTTCTAACTTGTATCCCACCAGTTCTAGCCCACATCTTGCTAGTTCTAATCAAAGCCCTTGTTTTTTTCATGCTAAGTTATTAATTCTGGGTTCCACGTTAGTTCTAGCCCACATCCCACCAGTTCTAACTTGTATCCCACCAGTTCTAGCCCACATCTTGCTAGTTCTAATCAAAGCCCTTGTTTTTTTCATGCTAAGTTATTAATTCTGGGTTCCACGTTAGTTCTAGCCCACATCCCACCAGTTCTAACTTGTATCCCACCAGTTCTAGCCCACATCTTGCTAGTTCTAATCAAAGCCCTTGTTTTTTTCATGCTAAGTTATTAATTCTGGGTTCCACGTTAGTTCTAGCCCACATCCCACCAGTTCTAACTTGTATCCCACCAGTTCTAGCCCACATCTTGCTAGTTCTAATCAAAGCCCTTGTTTTTTTCATGCTAAGTTATTAATTCTGGGTTCCACGTTAGTTCTAGCCCACATCCCACCAGTTCTAACTTGTATCCCACCAGTTCTAGCCCACATCTTGCTAGTTCTAATCAAAGCCCTTGTTTTTTTCATGCTAAGTTATTAATTCTGGGTTCCACGTTAGTTCTAGCCCACATCCCACCAGTTCTAACTTGTATCCCACCAGTTCTAGCCCACATCTTGCTAGTTCTAATCAAAGCCCTTGTTTTTTTCATGCTAAGTTATTAATTCTGGGTTCCACGTTAGTTCTAGCCCACATCCCACCAGTTCTAACTTGTATCCCACCAGTTCTAGCCCACATCTTGCTAGTTCTAATCAAAGCCCTTGTTTTTTTCATGCTAAGTTATTAATTCTGGGTTCCACGTTAGTTCTAGCCCACATCCCACCAGTTCTAACTTGTATCCCACCAGTTCTAGCCCACATCTTGCTAGTTCTAATCAAAGCCCTTGTTTTTTTCATGCTAAGTTATTAATTCTGGGTTCCACGTTAGTTCTAGCCCACATCCCACCAGTTCTAACTTGTATCCCACCAGTTCTAGCCCACATCTTGCTAGTTCTAATCAAAGCCCTTGTTTTTTTCATGCTAAGTTATTAATTCTGGGTTCCACGTTAGTTCTAGCCCACATCCCACCAGTTCTAACTTGTATCCCACCAGTTCTAGCCCACATCTTGCTAGTTCTAATCAAAGCCCTTGTTTTTTTCATGCTAAGTTATTAAAAATTGCATACACCAAAACAATTTTTTTTATTAAAAGAAAGAAAGAAAATTAGTTTTTTTTAAAAGGAAAGAAAGAAAGAAAATTAGTTTTTTTTATAAGAAGATAAAGATATTTAAGGAAAGAGAATTAGTTTTTTTTTTTGGGAAAGAGAATTAGTTTTTTTTTTTAAATATGAGAAGATAAAGAAAAAGAAAAATCCTAACTAAAACAAATCAAGGCAATCACTTTTCAATCAACTCTAACTCTAGGGTTTAGCCTAACTCCACTAGACCAGCTCCTAACCAAAAATTCCTACAGTGAAAAGATCAAAGTTTTACCCAGGTAGTTAGCCAGGTAAGGATAGTACTAGAGGGTGATCAAAGATCAATTAAGTACCTCTTTCCTTGCGGAGCGCTTTACGCAACCCCTAAACCTTGCCTTAGACACCAACTATTCTGAGAAAACTTAAACCGTTCACTTAAGGATTTCTTGTTCCTTATTGAGCTCGAATCCTTAGGGGCCAACGTCTAATGAGTTTTAGAAGGCTTGGGTTTGTGAAGTGAGGAATTAGTGATTTGTGGGCTAAGGAAAGGGTGATGAAATCCCTTACCTTATCTTGATTGGGGTTTTGCCCTTAAGAATGTTTTAAGTGTGTGCCAAATCAAGTGCTACAATCACTTTGGTGAATTCCTACACTATATGAAATGCAACCCTAGAAATTAAAAGCGACTAAAAAGGATGATAAAAAGAAAATCTTTTTTTTAATTATGGTCAACAACAATCAAATGTGAGAAGGGGGAAAAATTTGTTTGAGTTTATTATCTTGTTAGTTAATGTCCAAGTGAAAGGTGGATTTTATTATGGTCAACAAAAATAAAATCTTTTTTTTTAAATCCTAATTGTCTCTAATTGTGAAGCTAGCTAAAGAGGGTGGAATTGAAAACTAGAAAGAAGACTTACCCGAAAGCAATGCTCCAAATTCTTGATCTTCAATCCAAGATTTTCAAGCTCCAAGCGGTTCCTTCACAAGAAAAATACACAAGTTAAAGAATCAAGTTAATAAAATCCTATTTTAGCACCTTCCCCGGCAACGGCGCCAAAAACTTGATGCGGCATAATTATGTACCAAAATTGCAAAGTGCAAATTTATCAAGTTATAGTATAAAAAATATCGATCCCACGAGGAAGGTGATTTTAAGAGATTATTAGAAATGGTTCTTATATTTTATGCGTGACAATTAGGAATAAAGAATAAGTGTGATTTTGTTGAGTGATTGTTATGAATATATGCAAAAGATAATAAATTGAATTTTAGAGGAGAGAAGGAAGAATTAAAGAATAAATGAAATCACAAGGCAAGAAAGATGAATGAATAAAATCAAGAATTAAAACCAAGAATGAAAAGAAAATTTAAGAAAGTCAAGATGGAGGATTCAAAAGAGGTAAGAAATCTAGAATATAATCCACTAACCAATTTCAATTACAAAATATAAACTATTCTCTTTTTATCATATTTCAACTTAGATTTATTAAGCATAGATTATCAAACCATTTAAGGAAAGTGTAACCTATCAAATTATCATCTAAGCTAAAATTACTATTCATGATAAGAACAACAACATGATAATAATCCTAGAATTCATAAGCATAACCTATCAAACCATTTAAGATAAGCATAGATTATCAAATTCTTCTTCTACCGATTAGTTCTCTAGTTGATTATCCTAACATGAACATTTTAAGTACAATAGAATAATCCATATAATATAAAGGAAATTAGACTAGTTTCATATAATTCTAAACTTCCTACAAGAATAAAATTCACATCTTTAAGAAATAAAAACAAGAAAAAGAAGACTTATTACAAAATTAAAAAGAAAAGAAAAATCTAAACTATGAACAAGAAATAAATCTAATTACAAAGAAAATAAAAATCTAAACTATAAAATAAATTGCAGAAATTAAATGCAAGAAAAATAAATCTACTCTACAAATTAAAGTGCAAAAAGAAATAAAAAGATAAGAAAATAAATCTACACTACAAGCATGAATTTAAATCTAACTAATAAGCAATAATAAAGAAATTACTAAAAAGAAATAAAAGAGAAAAGAAATGCAAACCTTCAAATTGCTCTTCATCTCCATCCTCATCATTCAACAAGAGGAGAAAGAACAAATTTAAAGAGGAAAAAATTATTATTATTAATTGCAACTAAAGTTACAATTTTTGGAAGGCCTTCTCAATTAAGAGTAGCCCTCCTCTCCAAAAGGAGTTTACAAAATTTTTACACCCTTAACCCCTCACTCTCTACCCCTATTTATAGTAATCTTCAATAAATATGAGCCATTGGTTTTGTCTTGAGCCCCAAGCAACAATCTCCACCTTTGATTTATTTGATTTTCAAAAGAAATTAAAAATCCAATTTGTAGCAATCAATTTTCGGCCCAGCTTTCTATCTGCAGCAAAATAGTTCGGCCCACTTGTACACAAGTCTATATTTCATTTTATTTCCAAAGCAAAGGTCCAAGCAAGCCGGCCCACTTGAGATTTTTATTTTGAAAATCCAATCTCAACTCTTCATTTGGTTTTTGGCCTTGAAAATGAAACTGCAGCAACATGTCCACTTGATTTTCCAAGTCTCCCCCTTCATTTGGCCCATTCAAGCTTCTGGCCCAATTTGCTTTTAAGTCTCCAGCCGGCCCATTATTCATTTGATTTTGAAAATCAAATTACAAGAGCAAAGAATGGCCCAATGTTCAGCAGCAATGAAGTCCGCACTCATGGTTTTGTACTCTTTGCACAAAAGTCCATTCCATTCTACTCTTTGCATCCAAGTCCACCAAGTCTTTGGTGTAATCATTTTTCTTGATGTGCTTTGGGCTTCAAAAAATGCTACAAAATAGAGAAGAGAGATTTTTAAGGGATTTTTACATTTAATAATATTTATTTATTTTTCCATTCATTTATGTATAAACTAATCTAAAAACAATTATCAATGGTATATTTATTCATGTAAAATAGATAATGAGGATATAAAATTGTAATAAAAATATGATTATCAGGCCACAAAAGGGGCAAGAATTTGACGCAATTGATGATGTTGTGACATTCTACAATGCTTATGCAAAAGCAGCTGGGTTTAGTGTAAGGGCTTGGACTACTCAGAAAGAGCCGGGAAGTGGTGAAATAAGAAGGAAGAAGTATGTTTGTTTTAAACAAGAAAAATCTTCAAGAATCGCGGATGTTGGAAATAAAAGACGTCGAGGAAGCTTAGCAGAGGATTGTCATGCCAAAATTGCAGTTTTAAAATTAAACTCCAGAAAATACATTGTTACTGTTTTTAATGAGGAGCACAACCACCCTCTGTCAACACCATCAAAGGTTCATCTTTTAAGGTCCCACCGTAATGTTTCAGCCGTAACAAAGTCTTTAAGTAAATAGTTCTCCATGGTGAATATACCTCAGCATCAACAATTTAGTTTTCTTGGAGTACAATCTGGAGGTATAGAAAATATTGGGTGCACTCAAAGAGATTTCTATAATCATGAAAGGGATATACGTGCTGATTTGAAAGGGCATGATGGTGAAATGTTTTATGAGTATTTAAAATTAGAACAAGGAAAGAATCCCTCGTTTACTTTTCAAATTGAGGCCGGTGAGGAACAAAAGACTACTCGTTGTTTTTGGTCCGATGCAACTTCAAGGCGGGCTTACAATTTTTTTGGTGATGTTGTAATCTTTGATACCACTTATAACACTAATCGATATGGTCTAATATTTGCACCAATAATAGGGGTTAACAATCATGGTCATACAATTCTTTTTGCTTGTGGATTTTTAAATCATGAGAGCGTTGATGATTTTGTATGGTTATTTAATCAGTTTTTGGCAAGTATGCCTGGTGGTGCCCCAAAGATGATTATTACCAATCAAGATCCAGCTATGACTAAGGCATTCCCTCTTGTTCTTCCAAATACTTTTCACAGGTAATATAGTTTGTATACATTGTCTTTCTTCCAAATAATTTATATACATTGTCTTTTTTTAACACTTTAGAAATTTTTTTTGACAGGTATTGTAGTTGGCATATATTAATGAAGTTTTCTGAGAAAATTGATGCAGTGAAGTATAGTATTTATAAGAGTGAGTTTTTGGCTTGCATTTGGAAATTGGAGACTCCTGAAGAATTTGATTTACAATGGGAAAGTCTGATTAAGAAGAGTGGGTTAGAAGGAAACAAATGGTTGCAAGACCAATATGAACTTCGGTCAAGATGTATTCCAGCATATGTTAATCACGTATTCTCAGCTGACATGTCAAGTAGTCAACGAGCAGAAAGTGGACATGCATTTTTCAAGAAATTTGTTTTGAAGAATAATTTATTGGTGGATTTCATGATTCGGTTTGGTAGGGGACTAGTGCGCCAACGTCACGAGGAGTTGATGGCCGATCACAAAGATGTAATTGAGAAAGTTTGGTAGGGGACTAGTGCGCCAACGTCACGAGGAGTTGATGGCCGATCACAAAGATGTAATTGAGAAACCTAAACTTAGAATGATCACAAAGATGTAATTGAGAAACCTAAACTTAGAATAAATCATGACTTTTTGGAGCAAATGGTTGATTTTTACACGAATGAGATGTATTACAAGTTTGAGGCTGAAGTGTGTGACAGTTTTAACTACAAGTTGCAATGTGTTAAGGAAACCGACAATCACTGTGTGTATCAAATTCAAAGAAAGAAGCTTGCAGGAAGTAAAGTCCGCGAAATCGTTTATGACAAGGACTTGGATTTGGTTTATTGTAGTTGTAAAAAAATTCGAAAGCGTCGGAATCCCATGTACACACATTATCTCATATTTGATGAAGTTTGATGCTGAAATATTGCCCGATAAATACATCTTAAAGAGGTGGACTAAGTCTGCAAAATCAGGGACAGTGGTTGATAATAAAGGCATGCAGATTACCTCTGACAATTCTCATTTTTTAACGCGAAGTCAATTTATCCAATCATCTTTGGATTTAGTTGACAAGTCCCTCGTATGTGAAGAAACAAGGACGATGTTTACTGATGGTTTGCGAAGCATTAATGAGCAAATAAGTCAATTTCTTAGTAGCCGCATGGCTGTAATGAGCTTCACCGAGAAAAATAATTTAATAGATAGTAATATAATAGGTGATGGTGATGGTACAAGTGTGCATGGTTCTTGCACTTTTCAAAATAGTTTCAATGAACCTAATCAAGTGCGAGCAAAGGGGTGCGGCAAAAGGTTGAAAGGAGGAAAAGAGAAAGCAATGGCTAGAGTCAAAAATAAAAGAGAGAGACATTGTCACGGGTGTGGTAAAGTAGGTCAATCACATGATAAACGAAATTGTCCGGCACTCACAAATCCGTAAGTAATAATTCTTCTATTCTTTTTGTTGTCTTATTTTTCACATTCTAGTATCCCTCTTGATGTATTTATATATTCTTTAATATAATGTAGGTCTTCTACATGCGTTGATGTGAATTTGCAAGAGGGCAATGAGATATCAAGTGAAGATGAGGATGATGTGAATCTTTTTGAATGAACCCGAGGAGTGGTGCAGAAATCTGTTTTAACAAGAAGTAAGCCCCTTTATAGTTTAGCTGAACTATGTGTTTTATAATGCCTGAACTATGGGTTTTATAGTGACTTATTTTATCATGTAATAGCATGTTTCAACCGCTGGACAAATTAACTCAGTTTTGAGTCTTTTTGCATATATATAATATACTATCAATAGTGATTCTTGCCCTATTTCTATAGTAAAAAACAAAGACAATTAGGCATCTTGATGATATAGAGATATTTAAATTAGCCTCTTTGTGCCACTTCACATATATACTTGAATTCGCTATTATGCCCTCTTATTGACAGTAAATTTGTGAAGTGAGAAACTTCAAATCCATTGTTGATCCAATTTTAAAGTTATATAGACAGTTATTTTGTGTAGCAAGAATTTTAAAGTTATATAGACAGTTATATAGACAATCACTGTGTATCAAGATTTTAGATCTATGGCTGGTCCAATTTAAAAGCAAATCAAATGCATATATGTACATACTGCTACTTATTTACATATATGACAACTTGTGGTAAAATGTATTCATTGTATATTTACTGTACAGGGTTCAAGTATCGAAAGCTGTTATGGGCAGAGAGAAGTGGTTGAAAAGCTGTTGATGGAAACTTCAAAATGTGGGGAGGCCTTTCAAAAAGTTTAGTTACCTATTGTTGTTGGTTGTTTCAAAATGTTGATTAGTGTAAGGATTGTAAGGACTATTTTGAGTTATTTGCAGTTGGGATTATTGTAAGGATTATTGTAAGGATTGTACGGACTATTTTCAAAATGTTTCAAAATGTTCAGTCTTTGTTTATTGTGATGTATGCTGCACTTGGGAAGATTTGTTTTAAAGAAAGCACTAGAAAATGTTCAGTCTTTGTTTATTGTGATGTATGCTGCACTTGGGAAGATTTGTTTTAAAGAAAGCACTAGAATTTGGACATGCTGTTGTGGTTTTGATGTATGCTGCACTTGGGAAGATTTGTTTTAAAGAAAGCACTAGAATTTGGACATGCTGTTGTGGTTTTTGTAAATAAAATTTATAGCTATGCCATTTTTTTTGATGTTATTTTTTAAATTTCCTGGATGGGATATTGATAAGATTAAGAAATGTAGGAGAGCAGAAGGGATGTGCTTATTTGGTAGCATGGGAAGAAGTTTGTAAGCCCAGACAATGTGGAGGTCTAGGGATTATTAATCTTGAAATTATGAATAATGCATTATTTGATAAGTGGATCTGGAGATGGTATGAGAGTTCTGATGTTCAGTGGAAGCATTTAGTGTATCCATAATGTGGGGAGGCATTCAGTGTAAGCCCAGACAATGTGTTCAAGGGTTAAGGTTGGCAATGGTAAAAATACTCTTTTTAGACATTATAAATACTCTTTTTACCTTATCTTTCACATATCCATCTTTACTTGCAATTGTTGAGAGACCAATGCCACTGTGTGAGATGAGGAGAAGTAGTACTAGTTGGGCATGGAATATTAATTTTAGTAGACAACTACAAGGTCATTTGGATGTCCAGTATGTGAACTTGATAACAATGATGAATGAGATGTCTCTAACTAAGGAGAAGGGCATTAGAAGTTGGTGCTTGGACTCTAAAGGTAAATTCACAGTTAGATCTTATCATCAGTGTTTAATATATAGATTGGGGTCTGAGGAATTCATATAGATTGGGGTCTGAGGAATTCTGTGTGTGAAATTTGGTTAGTACATATACCTTTAAAAGTTAGAACTCTAGTATGGTTGATTAGTAGAAAGAGACTCAATACCAAAGATAGACTTCAACATAAGTAGATAGTGTGAGATGATACTTGTGTTCTGTGTGAAAATAATATATGAAATCATGATCATGTGTTTTTACACTGTGGATTTGTATCCTCTGCTTGTGTTCTGTGTGAAAATAATATAGAAAATAGACTTGTTTCATTCCAACACATGAAAGGTCAAAAGAACACATAATTTCATTCCAACACAAATGGCTAACAGGCTTGTTTCATTCCAACACATCAAGGCGTGAAGCATTACAAAATACCGATTCCACAATACATAATTTCCTCACTTACAAAGTCTTGTTTCATTCCAACACATAGTGTTACATCACATAATTTCTTTCATGGCCAAACAAAAAGACAACAAAAAAGCTATAACAGTTAGCCATTTCCACAACACCTTTTCACGTACAACAACCAAGTCACGCGCCACTGGTGGGGTCAGGTTGAGTGGTATTTGTTCAACTGATGAAATCTTGCACCATCCCAAAAACGAGCCGCGCTTTTACCTTTTACATGAGTAGTAAATTCTACCACGGTTATTGTTCTTGTTCGACTTCGTGATCTTCACATCCACTAATTCACCACACTCGTATTGTTTCAATATGAATCTAATATCCACTTCAACACATGAGTTACCTTCCACAGTTGATGATGAAGCCATTTCAATCTGCCAAATTT